>NC_069502.1:453941912-454263162 GCF_027579735.1 Bombina bombina
AAAACATGTCTTAGCAGAACACAAAGGCATGCCAGTCTATAACGAAAAGCAAGACTTACCTCCGCCGGGGGAACAAATAACCCTGGCCCGAGGGTTGAACCCCTGAAGCTTCAGAGGGAATCGCTTCCCCAGAGGGCTGATCTGAACCAGACGATCTCATACCTGACGAGCCCTGGTTAACAGAACACGGACAATATGGAAAATGTAAATGCGCCAGCGCAATTGATATGGCCATGCGGGTCCATGCTGTAACCTCTGGAGGAAACCACTGGAAGAAGATACTCAAAATAAATATACGATAAGAAGATTGATTCACCCCCTTTTGTCTAACCCTGCTTGCTGACTGGAACGGAAGACCGATAATCCACCAACCCATTAGGACTGGGATCCTCCAGCACTGCCAAAACATGTCTTAGCAGAACACAAAGGCATGCCAGTCTATAACGAAAAGCAAGACTTACCTCCGCCGGGGCAACAAATAACCCTGGCCCCGAGGGTTGAACCCCTGAAGCTTCAGAGGGAATCGCTTCCCCAGAGGGCTGATCTGAACCAGACGATCCCATGCCTGATGAGCCCTGGTTAACAGAACACGGACAATATGGAAAATGTAAATGCGCCAGCGCTATTGATATGGCCATGCGGAACCATGCCGTAACCTCTGGAGGAAACAAGCCGCCTTCCGGAGAAGGATAAACGGCGTTCGTGACACCTGCTTGCGTAGCCAAAGAAGGTTCTAGGGCGCCTCTGGGGGTAAGGAATCCCCAAGGGCGGATGGCTCTGATTCCGGAGAGCAGAGCACTAAAAAGCGGCAATCGGAACATAACTGATGGGTATGGATCACCCGGGCCCGTTCATATTCTTCGCAAGAAGTAGAATCTGAATCAGAGACATCCGTCTCCAAAAAATCATAATCCTCCATAACTTGGAGATTGTAAATATGGACAAAAAATAAACGGCACCTTACAACCCCAATGGCTGGGGCAGTCACCACCTCCTATGATCCAGACTCTAGCAAAACAGACTCTCTCCGTCGCCACACGGTCAGGAATACGGAAATGGAAGACAGAAGCGTGACCACGCCTGGTCACAAGGTGCACCGTGCAGTCCAAGAAAAAGCGTGCCAGTCCGCAAAGACCACGCAGCCTTCAATAAAGGCCTATGTTCCGAAAAAGTAACGAGCCCAAGTATCACTACACTTTAGCAGACCAAATCACCTAAACATGACTAAAGTCCCCCTGTTCAATAACCCCCCTCAGGAGATATTAACCCTTGATTCCATAAGATAAAAGGAGTCCCACTGAGACCCTGTCTATTTCTTCATACATTACATTTCCATATTGAAAGTAAAATGAAACAATCGTACCGGAATCTACGCCAAGGAACGGGAACACTGCCCTTCAAGTGTGACAGATAGTAGCGTCGCTTCAGACATGAACTTGAGAGAAGAAAGCAGGCAGCGAAACTAGTCAACCCAATTTTTTTATAGTGTGATTCAGATAGAGCATGCGATTTTAAGCAACTTTCTAATTTACTACTATTATCAATTTGTCTTCAATCTCTTGCTATCTTTATTTGAAAAAGAAGGCATCTAAACTTTTTTTGGTTCAGATCTCTGGACAGCACTTTTTTATTGGTTGATGACTTTATCCACCAATCAGCAAGAACAACCCAGGTTGTTTGCCAAAAATGGGCTGGTGTTTAAACTTACATTCTTGCATTTCAAATAAAGATACCAAGAGAATGAAGAACATTTGATAATAGGTGTAAAAAGAAAGTTGCTTAAAATGTCAAGCTCTATCTGAATCACGAAAGAAAACATTTGGGTTCAGTGTCCCTTTGAAACTCCAGACCCATTCTGAAGAGTACTACCCTCCATAAGAGACTAAACAAAAACTTCTGACACTTCTCTGCCAACCTCCTGTGACGAGAGGCAAAGAATGACTGGGGGATGAGGGAAGTGGGGGAGGTATTTAAGCCTTTGGCTGGGGTGTCTTTGCCTCCTCCTGGTGGCCAGGTTCTGTATTTCCCAAAAGTAATGAATGCAGCTGTGGACTCTCCCCATTTATGAAGAAAACAGCAAACATGCATAATAAATATTGAGGTTACTGAAGACTATTTACTTTCTTGAAGACTCAACAATTTAAATTCTGCTGATATTATCTGCTACTGACCTGAGTTCAGTTGCCGTATGATGAACTCTATCTGACGGTTCATATCCGTGTTCCCTTCCTTAATGAAGCATCGGAGGACCTCCTGCATACCCTGTGTGTTTCAAGTGTTATCATGAAAAAAACACATTAGCTTGCGTATTGAGCAAAAAATAGAAAGCAGCATTTCTATATCTGACCAAGAGATGCAGCCGAGGCAGTAATCAGTGAAGGAGTCTGGGTTTGACACTGTTGTATTATAACTTAAAGGGGTAGGTCAAAACTAAAATGTGCACAGGTGAATTTCAATTTTCAATAGAAGCATTTTTGCAATATTTTTCCATTAGCAAAAAAATGTTTCTAGTAAAAGACATTAGTTTTTAAGCAGCATACACACATATGCTGTTAGGGCAAGTGCACCAGTATTCAAGTTTAGAGAGCTGGTAGCCGTGTGTATTATGTCTGTGAATCATTTGTGCCATACAAGCCACTGCTGTCTATGCGAAGGTGCCGTGCTTAAATACTGGTGCATTGTAAATTTTAACAAACAAAATTTTCATGCAGCGCAGTTAAAGGGATACTGAGCCCAATTTTTCTTAGTTTTCGTGGTATCTTTTTTTTTTAAAAAAAAGCAGGAATGTAAGCATAGGAGCCGGCCCATTTTTGGTTCAGGACCCTGTATATAGCTTGCTGATTGGTGGCTACATTTAGCCACCAATCAGCAAGCGCTACCCAGGTGCTGAACCAAAGATGGGCCAGCTCCTATCCTTACATTCCTGCTTTTTAAAATACAGATACCAAGAGAACAAAGAAAAATTGGGTTCAGTATCCCTTTAAATTAAACATGAGTTTATATGTCAATCCCTGTTGCTGAATCTGCATTCATATTGCATATAAAGGGGACTTACCATAGCTCTGGCTTCCTCTCGTATTGAAGGCACTGCCAGAATACTGTAAAGAGCTCCATTTACATAGGGCCGAATCTGTAGGGTTAGAAAATAGAATTAAATACACTAGGTATTTACATGTTGTCAGGGAAAAAGTCCCTCAAACGTGAAAGTCATCAGGCATTTGTGTAGACAAAGATCTTTAATTTAAGCTAATGCGAAGGTTGGAACCTGCAGAGAAGGAAAATTATATGACTATAATTAAAACCCGTTTGATGTATAACCTCCAGACCTCACCATGTAGATTATTATTATTATCGGTTATTTGTAGAGCGCCAACAGATTTCGCAGCGCTAATATAGTCACATTGTTTAGTGGTTTGGATACTGGGTTGACACATTCATAAAGTTTTTATTTTTAGAGGTTTCTTTATTCTTTCTTTTTAGATTTGTGTACATTATTTTACATTATTATACAAGTACACATTAGATATATGCATGTTTTTAGAGGAATGTAAAAAAAACAAAAAAACACACATTTTCCATATTTGCTACATATGTATAAAAACAAACACCACCTTTCCTAAAAAATTAATAAACCAAGTTCAAGCAAGTAAAAATGTAGCTGATTTGTTGCTGTGGTTAAAACCATTACTCTAAAAGCTGGAAGGGCTTCAAAAACATCAAATTACAACTATTAGGTGAGAAAGGCTTCAAACGTTCAAATTTACATAATTCAATAAGGATTTAACAATGTCCTTGTAAGTTCATCCATTCCGTTGTCAAACAAAGTATGTAAGAGTCCACGGATTTCATCCTTACTTGTGGGATATCGCCTCCTGGTCAGCAGGAAGTGGCAAAGAGCTCCACAGCAGAGCTGTATATATAGCCCCTCCCTTCCCTCCCCCTCCAGTCATTCGACCAAAGTTAGGAAGAGAAAGGAAAGGCCAAGGAGCAGAGGTGACTGAAGTTTAACAAAAATAAAAACCGGTCTATAGAAAAATAACAGGGTGGGCCGTGGACTCGTCATATCGTAAAATAAATAAATTTATCAGGTAAGCATAAATTTCCTTTTCTTTTACAAGATATGACGAGTCCACGGATTTCATCCTTACTTGTGGGATACAATACCAAAGCTATAGGACATGGATGAAAGGGAGGGACAAGACAGGGACCTAAACGGAAGGCACCACTGCTTGAAGAACCTTTCTCCCAAAAACAGCCTCAAAAGAAGCAAAAGGATCAAATTTGTTAAAATTTGGAAAAAGTATAAAGAGACGACCAAGTTGCAATCTTGCAAATCTGTTCAACAGAAGCATTATTTTCAAATGCCCATGAGGAAACCACAGTCCTAGTAGAATGAGCCGTAATTCGTTCAGGAGGCTACTGTCCAGCAGTCTCATATGCAACATGGATAATACTCTTCAGCCAAAAAGAAAGAGAGGTAGCCGTAGCTTTCTGACCCCTACGTTTCCCAGCAAAAACCACAAACAATGAAAATGTTTGACGAAAATCCTTCGTCGCCTGCAAGTAAAACTTTAAGGCACGAACTACGTCCAAGTTATGTAACATACGCTCCTTCTTAGAAGAAGGGTTAGGACATAATGAAGGAACAACAATTTCCTGAATAATATTCTTGCTAGAAACAACCTTAGGAAAAAAAAAACAGGTTTGGTACGTAACACCACATGGAAAATAAGATAAGGAGAATCACATTGTAAAGCCGAAAGCTCAGAAACTTCTGCGAGCAGAAGAAATAGCAACCAAAAATAAAACTTTCCAAGATAATAACTTAATATCTATGGAATGCATGGGTTCAAACGGAACCCCTTGAAGAATTTAAAGAACTAAATTCAAACTCCAAGGAGGATCACAGTATGTAAAACACACACATATTGTCGAGCAAAACACACACTTTAAGAACCCTCACATTATATAGGGAAAAAGCGGATTTAAACACAGTCATCACCCGGCCTGCAGTGTTCTTATGTAACCGCCGGGAGATGAAGCTTACAAGGGTAAACCCAGGGAAATAAAATTACAGCTGTCTAGGCTTGTCTCCCAGGAAAGGAGAAGACACATACCTGAACAAGTAGCCCATCTCTCTAAGGGCTGTTATTCATAATGAGGGTGGCCAATGACATCCAAGCCCATTCTATCTGCTATGCCCAGGAATAAAAATGGCACTTACCTCCAACTGCCGACAGCAAAGGCAGCTCCCAGGTGTGTGAAGTCCTACTGCTCACATGGACCTGAGGATAAAAAGGAAAAATACTGAGTAAGGTCTCTCAGATTTTTCCCCTAAAAGGGCAGCATACAAACTATGGGAGGCGCAGTGAGAATAAAACCCCACAAGTTCCCATTGCTTTGAAGCCACCAAATGCTTCTCTTTTTGTATTGAAGAGATTGATTTGGTCTAGGCTAAACCCTAGACCAAAGTAGCACACTGAGGCACCACTTGAAAAATAATAAAATCTTGATTGAAGAAACTATAACTAACACCCCACTCTGCCTCTTCCTATCACTAACACAGGCAAAGAGAATGACTGGAGGGGGAGGGAAGGGAGGGGCTATATATACAGCTCTGCTGTGGAGCTCTTTGCCACTTCCTGCTGACCAGGAGGCGATATCCCACAAGGATGAAATCCGTGGACTCGTCATATCTTGTAAAAGAAATGTATTTCTTTCATAGTGGTGAGTGTCCACGAGTCATTACATGTGGGAATTCCACTTCTGACCACTAGGAGGAGGCAAAATTAACCCCAACACGCTAGACCTTTAAATCTCTCCCACTTCTCATAATTCTCAGTCAAACATATAGCCAAGTAGATGAGGAAAACAAAAAAGAAGGAAAGATAAAGCGGGTATTGGCGCCATCTGAAAAAAAGAAAAAGCGGGGCTCATGGACTTTAATCATTATAAAAGAAATTAATTTATCAGGTAAGCATACATTTTGTTTTCTTTCATCAGATGGTGAGAGTCAATGAGTCATCACACGTGGGAATATATAGATGTGTAAATCAGTATCTCCATATTAGAGGCAAAAATTTGACTAAGGGATTCAGGGAGAGTGGGAGGGATTTAAGCTCTGGTATATAGTGGTGTTTTTGCAACCTCCTAGTGAACTGGACTGTAATCCCACTCATGGACATAACCATCTGACGAAAGAAATTTTGAGATCCTTGTCACTGTGGTTGCACTGCCTTGGATGGGCTGCCTACTGGAAGCAATTGTCTGCAGATGAGGTGAGCACAATAGACAAAGGTGCTGACAGGGAAGTAAAAACACAACTATATGAAATGGTGGGGGGGAGTGAAAATAGGTACATTACTGATCAGACACTATAGCCTGCAGAACTTTCCTGCCAAAAGCAGACTCAGAAGAGGCATATATAAGTGATCGAAATTCAAAAAGTGTGCAAAGAAGACCAAGTAGCTGCCTTGCTAATCTGATTAATACAAGCCTCATTATGAAAAACCCAAGAAGTTTTAACTGCTCTAGTAGAATAACTAATTTAAATTTTGATCAGAGGCTGAACAAAGACTTGAAAATCAAGGATTTTAGCAATTTTCTTATGAAACAAAACAGAAAGAGACAAAATCTAACCCTTCAGAGAACTGGTTGGCAAACCCTTATCCAGACCCTCCAGCAGAAACTCAAGAACTTTAGGAATTCTGAAAGACTTGCAGTGACAACCTTTGCGACTACAGCATGCAAAAAGAAAAAAAATTCCAGACCTTATGATAAATACTTCAAGTATCAAAAACCATGTTAGAAAAAAACTCTCTGAGACAGCACTAAGCATTCAATTGCCATGCTGTCAAATTAAAAGTTTTGAGATCTCAATAAAAAAGGACCTTCTTAAAGGAAGCCTCCAAGGCAGGCATGAAGACATTTGAAAAAGATCCACAAATCAAATTAAAATAGCTGATGATTGTTTCTGATTGATATTGGCTATTACCCTGGATAGCAACACAAATGGAGAAAATATATAAATCCGGTTGAGCAACAAGGAAACCACTAGGGCATCTATTAGACTCGCCAAGCGCCCCAACACCTGGTATTATACTGAGACAGTTTGTGATTCAAGCGAGAGGCCATGAGCTCTATTTCTGGCAGACCCTAATGTATCATAATCTGGTCGAACCGAGACTGGTAACTGAGAAAGTCTGCCTCCTAATTGTTCACACCTATAATGTGGATAGTAGAACTCATGCAATGAGGATGTTCTGCCTAGCTGATGATGTGGGGGTTCCTCCCTTATGATTGCAACATGCCTCTGCTGTGAAATTGTCTGACTAGAATCACAGAAAAGAATCCTGTCGGATATCAAACCAACTCTAGAGAGCTCTGAAGATTCCAGAAACTCCCTATGCTTTTGGAGACCCCCAGACTGCAGTCCAACCTTTGCAGGCTGGCATCTGTGGAAAGTAATACTTACACTGGGCAAATAATGTAGGCCTCCTGAACCAAGGACTGGTGAATTTGCCACCAAGTTAGGAACGGTCTTATCCTGTGATAAGAACAGGATCCTCTGAGACAAATCCTCATTTGAGTGTCAGATGAAAAGAGGGAGCCTGAACCAGACAGTCGTCCAAGTAAGAAACTACAGAGAGATTCACTGAGCTTGAACTACAGACAACCGTACTCACAGCACTTTTGTAAACAATCTGGGTGCTGTAGTCAGACCAAAAGGGAGGGCCACTTATTGATAATGCTTGTCTCAATTATTTGACATGATCCCTGTGAATAGGGATTTGTAAATAAGCATTTTTTTTAAGTCTATGGTAGACATAAACTGACCCTCCTGCACTAAAGGAAGTAAAGTATGAACTTTCAGGAATTTGTTTAACCCCTTAAGGACCAGCGACGTACCCTGTACGGCTCTATTCCACAAAGCCTGCTGGAGGGAGGGCATTAATAGCGTGTTCTTGCTAGACTTGTGCTATTATGTCAAGAAAAAACCCTTAACGACCAGTGACATACAGGGTACATTGTGGTCATTAAGGGGTTAAGGTTTTGAGATCCAAGACAGGCAGAAAAGTACCCTCTTTTCTTTGAAACAATAGAGATTTGAATCAAACCCTGCTTTAATTCTTAATTGAAGCTGTAGAAATAAATCCCATTAATTCTAGATCTCACAAATTTTGGCACTTTAAAGGATCCCAAACAATCTTTGCAGAGGAGGCCTTGATGAAAGCTCATTCGATACCCTTGGGAAATAATTTGCAATACAAAGGATCCTGAACAGTTCTCTAACAAGCCTTCCCGAAGAGACTCAATATGCCCCCCATTAGAGTTTGGTTTGGCATGGGAGCGCACCATCATGTGGTCTTGGAGGATAAGGAAGATTTTTTGAACTGTTTGTTTTTTTCGAAACAAGAATGGCTGGACTTCCAGGAAGATTTAGAGTAGTCAGAACTCTGGGCAGAAGGGGAAGCTTTCTGAGCATCATTGTCGAAAGTAATTATAACGCCCTGCCATCTCTAAGCTTACCTGTTATTATTTATTTTTTTTAATCTTGAGACAGAAAATCCCGTACCCCTAATGACTGTGGCAATAATAGCATCCAGCCCAAGGCCCAAACAGAGATTTACCCTGAAAGGGGAGAGAAAGCAATCAGCAGACCAAGACTTAAGCCACAAAGCTTGCAGCTGATGCATCACACTTAGCATTAATGCAAATAATTTCCAATGCTGCATATTTGCTGTTCTCAGAAGATTAATGAGATACTAAATCTCATCCAAAGTATTTTCCCAGAAACAAGTTCAAAAAGGTTGTCATACCAAACAGCAGTAGCAGCGGCTACACAGGCAATACTGACTGCGTGTCGAAACATAAAACTTGCAAGTTGAAAAGGCTGCCTATAAAAAAATATATAGGTTTTTTTTCTACCTAAAGGATCATTAAAAGAAGAACTATACTCCTAAGCAATAGCTGCATCCACTTTAAGAATAGTTTCTGAAATCTCTGTATTAACAGAAGGAAAAGAAAGTATAGATTTAAACTTAGAAGATGGAACAAAATTAATAACTGGCTTCTGCCATTCTGAATCAGGCACAGAAAAAGAGGAAGGCTACTTGGGAACTACCTTAAAGAATTGATCAATCCTCTTAACTGGATGCTTAACTGTGGCAGTACAATGAATCATCTACCTCTAAAGCAAATAAAACTTCCTGCAATAAAGCACAAATATGTTTAAGGCCAATATTAAAAGACACATCATCTGCCACAGCAGCAGGGTCCAGAGACTCAGAAAGACTTTACTCAGAAAAAGATTCCTCAGAGTCAGAAGCATCCTTACCATCAATGGGTAACTTAAAGGAGCCGCTTCTAAGGGCAGTCCCTATAAAGAGCAAAGAAGGACCACCTTTAAATCCTTGCAAACGTCTGGGCTTAACAGCCGGAGGCAAAACAGTTAATACCTCATTAAAAGCAAAGAGAATACACTCCTCAAGTTTTAAAGAAACCCACCTGAGCCTATTGCCCTCACTGCTTTAATCTACTTACCCCTCTCACCCTGATCCTACTCCCCCCTCAGTAAGTACCAACATGTCATTCTGCCTGTCATTTTCATTTCTATCCTATATTATAAAAGGCCAAGTGTTTGTCTGAAGCCGTCATGCGCAGTAGAGACAAACACTTGGCCTTGAGATAGGGAGCGCGAGGTAGACAGCATACAAGCAGCTGTGAGATAGGGAGCGCAAGCTACTCAACAGATGTGAGGTCTGCTGCGTGAGAAGCGGCAACGCGCTCCCCAGACCTCACAGCTGTTTGTGGCCTTCGGGAGCGTCGCGAGGGGCGTGGCCGGGCGTCGTGAGGGGCGTGGCCGGCGGTGTTGCCGCGATGGGGCGTGGTCGGGCGGGTCCCGCGAAGACAGAGCCAGAGAGGGAGCAGGAGGGGGGGGGGGGGGGGGGGCAGGGGGCCAAAGAGAAGGGGGGGGGGGCAGAGAGCCAAAAAGAAGGGGGGGGGCAGAGAGCCAAAAAGAAGGGGGGGCAGAGAGCCAAAAAGAAGGGGGGGATAGAGAGCCAAAAAGAAGGGGGGGGGCAGAGAGCCAAAAAGAAGGGGGGGGGCAGAGAGCCAAAAAGAAGGGGGGGATAGAGAGCCAAAAAGAAGGGGGGGGGCAGAGAGCCAAAAAGAAGGGGGGGGCAGAGAGCCAAAAAGAAGGGGGGGGGGGCAGAGAGCCAAAAAGAAGGGGGGGGGGCAGAGAGCCAAAAAAGAAGGGGGGGGGCAGAGAGCCAAAGAGAAGGGGGGGGCAGAGAGCCAAAGAGAAGGGGGGGGCAGAGAGCCAAAGAGAAGGGGGGAGGGCAGAGAGCCAAAGAGAAGGGGGGGCAGAGAGCCAAAAAGAAGGGGGGGGGGCAGAGAGCCAAAAAGAAGGGGGGGGGCAGAGAGCCAAAGAGAAGGGGGGAGGGCAGAGAGCCAAAAAGAAGGGGGGGGCAGAGAGCCAAAGAGAAGGGGGGAGGGCAGAGAGCCAAAGAGAAGGGGGGAGGGCAGAGAGCCAAAGAGAAGGGGGGGCAGAGAGCCAAAGAGAAGGTGGGGGCAGAGAGCCAAAAAGAAGGGGGGGGGGCAGAGAGCCAAAAAGAAGGGGGGGGCAGAGAGCCAAAGAGAAGGGGGGGGGCAGAGAGCCAAAGAGAAGGGGGGGGGGGCAGAGAGCCAAAGAGAAGGGGGGGGGGCAGAGAGCCAAAGAGAAGGGGGGAGGGCAGAGAGCCAAAGAGAAGGGGGGGGCAGAGAGCCAAAGAGAAGGGGGGGGCAGAGAGCCAAAGAGAAGGGGGGGGGCAGAGAGCCAAAGAGAAGGGGGGGGGGGGGGGAAGAGAGCCAAAGAGAAGGGGGGGCAGAGAGCCAAAGAGAAGGGGGGGGGGCAGAGAGCCAAAGAGAAGGGGGGGGGCAGAGAGCCAAAGAGAAGGGGGGGGGCAGAGAGCCAAAGAGAAGGGGGGGGCAGAGAGCCAAAGAGAAGGGGGGGGGCAGAGAGCCAAAGAGAAGGGGGGGGGCAGAGAGCCAAAAAGAAGGGGGGGGGCAGAGAGCCAAAGAGAAGGGGGGAGGGCAGAGAGCCAAAGAGAAGGGGGGAGGGCAGAGAGCCAAAGAGAAGGGGGGGGCAGAGAGCCAAAGAGAAGGGCGGGGGGCAGAGAGCCAAAGAGAAGGGGGGGGCAGAGAGCCAAAGAGAAGGGGGGGGCAGAGAGCCAAAGAGAAGGGGGGGGCAGAGAGCCAAAGAGAAGGGGGGGGGCAGAGAGCCAAAGAGAAGGGGGGGGGGCAGAGAGCCAAAGAGAAGGGGGGGGGCAAAAGAGAAGTGGGGGGGGGCAGAGAGCCAAAGAGAAGGGGGGGGGGCAGAGAGCCAAAGAGAAGGGGGGGGGGCAGAGAGCCAAAGAGAAGGGGGGGGCAGAGAGCCAAAGAGAAGGGGGGGGGCAGAGAGCCAAAGAGAAGGGGGGGGGGCAGAGAGCCAAAGAGAAGGGGGGGGCAGAGAGCCAAAGAGAAGGGGGGGGCAGAGAGCCAAAGAGAAGGGGGGGGGGGCAGAGAGCCAAAGAGAAGGGGGGGGCAGAGAGCCAAAGAGAAGGTGGGGGGCAGAGAGCCAAAGAGAAGGGGGGGGGGCAGAGAGCCAAAGACAAGGGGGGGGGTGCAGAGAGCCAAAGACAAGGGGGGGGGGGGGCAGAGAGCCAAAGAGAAGGGGGGGGCAGAGAGCCAAAGAGAAGGGGGGGCAGAGAGCCAAAGAGAAGGGGGGGGCAGAGAGCCAAAGAGAAGGGGGGGCAGAGAGCCAAAGAGAAGGGGGGGGGCAGAGAGCCAAAGAGAAGGGGGGGGAGAGAGAGCCAAAGAGAAGGGGGGGAAGAGAGCCAAAGAGAAGGGGGGGAGAGCCAAAGAGGAAAAAGAGCCAAAAAGGAGAGAGAGCCAAAGAGGGGGGAGAGAGAGCCAAAGAGGGGGGAGAGAAAGCCAAAGAGGGGGGGGGGAGAGAGCTAAAGGGGGGGAGAGCCAAAGAGGGGGGAAAGAGAGAGCCAAAGAGGAAAGAGAGCCAAATAGGAGAGCAAAAGAGGGGAGAGAGACAAAGAGGGGGGAGAGAGAGCCAAAGAGGGGGGGGCAGAGCCAAAGAGGGGGGGGGGAGAGAGCCAAAGAGGGGGGGAGAGCGCCAAAGAGGGGGGAGAGAGCCAAAGAGGGGAGGGGAGAGCAAAAGAGGGGGGGGAGAGCCAAAGAGGGGGGGAGCCAAAGGGGAGGGGAGAGCCAAAGAGGGGGGAGAGAGAGAGCCAAAGAGGAGAGAGAGCCAAAGAGGGGGGAGAGAGAGCCAAAGAGGGGGGAGAGAGAGCCAAAGGGGTGGGAGAGAGAGCCAAAGGGGGGGGGGAGAGAGAGAGCCAAAGGGGGGGGGGAGCCAAAGAGGGGGGAGAGAGAGAGCCAAAGAGGAGAGAGAGCAAAAGAGGGGAGAGAGCCAAAGAGGGGGGGGGGAGAGAGCCAAAGAGGGGGGGGGAGCCAAAGAGGGGGGGGGGAGCCAAAGAGGGGGGAGGAGAGCCAAAGGAAGGGGGGCAGAGCCAAAGAGGGGGGGGGAGCCAAAGAGGGGGGGAGAGAGCCAAAGAGGGGGGGGAGAGAGCCAAAGAGGGGGGGGAGAGCGCCAAAGAGGGGGGAGAGAACAAAAGAGGGGAGGGGAGAGCAAAAGAGGGGGGGGGGAGAGCCAAAGAGGGGGGGGGGAGCCAAAGAGGGGGGGAGCCAAAGGGGAGGGGAGAGCCAAAGAGGGGGGAGAGAGAGAGCCAAAGAGGAGAGAGAGCCAAAGAGGGGGGAGAGAGAGCCAAAGAGGGGGGAGAGAACAAAAGAGGGGGGAGAGAGACAAAGAGGGGAGGGGAGAGCAAAAGAGGGGGGGGGGAGAGCCAAAGAGGGGGGGGGGAGCCAAAGAGGGGGGGAGCCAAAGGGGAGGGGAGAGCCAAAGAGGGGGGAGAGAGAGAGCCAAAGAGGAGAGAGAGCCAAAGAGGGGGGAGAGAGAGCCAAAGAGGGGGGAGAGAGAGCCAAAGGGGGGGGGGAGCCAAAGAGGGGGGAGAGAGAGAGCCAAAGAGGAGAGAGAGCAAAAGAGAGGAGAGAGCCAAAGAGGGGGGGGAGAGAGCCAAAGAGGGGGGGAGAGAGCCAAAGAGGGGGGGGGGAGAGCCAAAGAGGGGGGGGGAGAGCCAAAGAGGGGGGGGAGAGCCAAAGAGGGGGGAGGAGAGCCAAAGGGGGGGGGAGAGCCAAAGAGGGGAGAGAGAGCAAAAGAAAGGATGGAGAGAGCCAAAGAGGGGAGAGAGAGAGAGCAAAAGAGGGGAGAGAGAGAGCAAAAGAGGGGAGAGAGGGAACAAAGGAGAGGGGGGAGAGAAAGCAAAAGAGAGGGGGGAAAGAAAGCAAAAGAGAGGGGGGAAGAGAAAGCAAAAGAGAGGGGGAAGAGAGAGCAAAAGAGAGGGGGGAGAGGGCAAGGGGTGGGACCGCTGTTCTGAAAAAAATGGCCCGTGTACACGGGCTTTAGTACTAGTTTAATATATTTAGCATTAAATACTTGCAGCCTTCTTTTCTTCTGCTGGAAGGTGCCATAAGGTATATATTCTGTACTACTCTTTATACAGTAGAATGTTTTTGTTAAGAGCATATTGTGCAATTGCCCTGAAGTGTGTGTAATTTATAAAGATGAAGCAAATGAAAAAGCTATTGTTAAAAGTAATACTGTTCCCAGTGTTATTAGATTGTGAATATAATTTATTAAATGAGGGGACCTCTGTCCTGCACCAGAATTATTTTGTTCCTATGAGTTTCTTCCCTGGGGTCTGGGTGGCTCTACTGAGAGTAAATTGATAAGTTAGACAACTTTGAGTAGTAGGAAGAAATAGGATTAGGAAGGTGCTTAGTGATAGTTAGGAAGTTACCCCCCACCCCCCCCCCCCCCCCCCATCCATACCAGTCCTGCTCCAATTATTTTCTGTAAAGTGATTTTAATTGGAATTTCATTTGGATCCTAGTGCACTAACCTACTGCATGGCCCCAGCCCCCAGGCTGGTTATAAATAAATCTTAGCTGCATCCCCTACTTGCAGTTGCTCTGAGTTTTCCAAAATTATTTCCAGACAGTACTAACTCCTTCTAGAAGTCTGCTACTGCTTGCTTGGTTCTGGACTAGTCTAGACTAGAGGCATGGTGCATGCAGTCATGTGAAGGGCAATGGGGTATTTTAGGTTTGTATTGAGAGAAAATGGGTTTACTCAGAAGCTCTAGTTTCTGTCAACACTTGAAAGCCAAAATGCATGTTTGAAACCGTTTGAGAGATATAATATGCACAATATAAATATTGTCTTACAGTATTTGTCCCTAGTAAGACATACACTGCATGGCCATGCATGCATGCCGCCATGTAGAGTCTTAGTAGGGACAAATACTGTAAGGCTGGAATCTGTATTGAAAAAAGGCCTGGCTGGAATATACAAAATGCTGAAAAAGCATTATGGTGTTGTTGTTTGGTATTTGCTAATTGCTTGGGCTTTATTTGTCATTTGATTTGGCTGTAGTCTGTAGAAGCTAACATAACATTTAATGATTTGTATAAGGCAGCGGCTATATAATCATATATTGCAACACATTATTTTCACATCTTAATCTGTTTGGTTCTATGTATTCACTACCACCATAGATATCATTGCACTGAGATTTGAAATATAGATTTTAGAATGACATTTTAATTGATATATATATACATATACACACACAGTATATATATATATATATATATATATATATATATATATATATATATATATTCGTAATTCTGGGTTCCCAGCACTCACTGTATTGTAGAAATGCCTGGGTGCTCTCTATGGTATTTTTACATGTAAACAAAGACATAACCTCCCTATATTTTGAGTGCAAACCTATCAGTAATTAAAGTATTCTTTATCGTATGATCTTTTAATATGAAGCTGTGGACGGTTTGTGAATCAAACACACACACATCTGCATATCTATATCTTAATATACACACTATTTCAGTGTGTATTGATATTTTTAGGCTAATGAGTTAATAAATACCTTTAAGGACCTTTACAAATTTACTAAGAGCTAAAAAATGTATCATCATTATCCATATATATATAAAAAAAAATGCTTTGTATCTCTTTATATCCTTAGTTGAAGAGTTAACCTAGCGGGGCTCATAGGACCTTAAGTGTGAACAAATCTTTAATAATCAATTGCAGCAGTATTTGCAACCATGTATAATACTGCAGTTGTTCCTGTGCTCACCTAGGATTTCTCTTTAACAAAACATACCAAGATAACTAAGCAAAATTGACAACAGAAGTAAATTGAAATGTTGTTTAAAATTCATTGCTTTATCCAATCCATTTGTTTAATTTTGACTTTACTGCCCCTTTAATTTCTTCTTTTCTGTCTGCTATAAAAAATTTACTCAATATGAAGTCCACGGACCAAGAAATCTAAGCATAATGGTCTCTAAGACATCTAGAACTCAGTGCTCTAGATCTTAAAATTTAATTTTAAAGCTTCTTATTACCATTTTTTCCATTTAGTTTTTGTTTTTAAAAAAATATTCTAATAGTATATGTTCGATACAACATCCCCTATAGAAGAAAGTGGCAAACAAAACATTATAAAGATAGTAAGTAAGACACATACCTCATGATTTTCATGTCCAAGCAGGTCAGACAAAACTCTCAAAACATGGCCTGGAACCTTGGCACACATTTGCTTTCCTGAACAACAAAGAAATACCATTAATTATGCTTACCTGGTAATTTTCTTTTCTTCAGATGGAAAGAGTCCACAGCTGCATTCATTTCTTTTGGGAATTCAGAACCCGGCCACCAGGAGGAGGCAAAGACACCCCAGCCAAAGGCTTATATACTCCTCCCACTCCCCTCATCCCCCAGTCATTCTGCCGAATTTATGTTTTTCTTCATAAATGGAAAGAGTCCATAGCTGCATTCATTACTTTTGGGAAAACAATACCCAAGCTATAGAGGACACTGTATGCAAAAACGGGAGGGTACAAGAGGCGGCCCATTCTGAGGGCACCAGGCCTGAAAATCCCTACCCAACAAAATCCCATTCGCCCGAAGACAAGAACAACTTTGAAAAAGAGGAAAAAACCCAAGGACACTGACCCGCAGATAGTCCACAAGCCTTGCTAGAGACCGCAGTAACTAGACTCGACTGAGTCAACAGCCCATCGCCCAGCAGTCGGTCTCCAAACAACATGCCCCTTACTAAAGAAAGGGAATAAGCTACCGTAATCTTCCACAGAGAAGGAAAGACACGGAGAAAACATGAATGTACTTGTAAAGCGCGGCTAATCCCCCTTAAGGGACTCAAGGCGCTGCTCATCATATCAACCTGGAAAGGAGGAAGGCTGAGTAAACCTCGCCAGGGATTGACTTGCAACCCTCGGTTTGCTACAGTGCAGAGTAGCCAGAGTGCATTAATATGCTGAGATAGCTGTCCAGCTAGCATAAGGAACTCCAGAGCAACAGAGACCCATCAGTCTCATAGGAACAAGGGGAGGCAACGCCCAGACCCCAGAAATACAGAAACCACGGGATAAGGCCGGGAGTCTGAAACAGAGAGGATTTTCCCCCAACACAGTGCAACCGCACTCTAAAAAGCAACTGAAGACGAAGGTCCCCAAGTCGCAAAAAGGTAGCTCAGAATACCGAAATATTCAGAAACAAAACCTTGTGCAGCAAGCTTAGATAGGTCTGACGAACAAAACCTGAAGCAAAGACACTGCACACTGCAGTCATCTAAAAATGAATCTGAAACTTAAATACTTGCAGGGAAAGCAGAAAGCAGCTGAAGATAGGATCCTTCAGATTGCTAAGTATCCACTAACCAGCGGATAACGTTGCAGGCTATCTAAAAGCCGCCAGTCCTTAAAAATCCGCCAGTCCCACAAATCCTGAACATGGAGAAAGGAGAAACCTCAAGAGGCTTACCGTACCTTGAATGCTCCGAGGACGAATTTAGCAGAGCAAAAGATCTCAGATCCTGCTCCAACACCGGACCAGCCCAAGCAACAGACATGTCTGATAGACAGGGGGGACAGAAAGACCACAACCACAAGCCCCCAGGGAATGGTCAACAGAGCTCAGGTGCCAACCCTATCCGCTCCTCAAAAATAAGGCACTCCCAAGGAGAACCCCCTGGGACCTGGAACAGAGAAAAGTGCAATAGATCCGTAGGAAGACCTGTCACAGCTCTTTTAGACAGTCTCTACGTAGAGAGATCAAATTCCAACAGGTTGCACAGAGCACCAGATGCTGCCCCTTAATAAGCCACAAGATCCAACCTCATACACACAAGGCAAGACAAAGACCTTCCAGAGCAAGGAACCCCAGCTCATAAGAAAGACAAACTATCCCCTCAAAGGGGAAGGGCACAGATAAGAACAGCGTACATGTCCACAAGACATGAAGCCATAGTATGATCAAAACACGGACCGAATGAAAAAATCATTCAGACACCACTGTTGACCCAACAGAGAAAAAAACTCTGCATGAAGAGGAGCACACTACGCTCGAAGGACAAGTAAGGCCTTAAAGTTGATAACCAGTACCCGAAGGTAGATGTGAACTCTGGCCTTCCTGCTTGCAAGCCCAATGAGCTAGTCCCTATGTCGCAACACAGGATCCCTTAAAAAACTGGGTCGTCCCAAACCAGTCCACAGGATCATAAGTCTCCAGACATCCAAGAAGGATCCAAAACAAGAACCCTGGACCCAGAATCATCCTAGAACGAACGACATCCCCAGGGAAACAAGATACCCCGTCTGAAGCAATCAGACCTCACAGGGGATGAGAACCGGGAAACGGGTACAGAACTCACTTGTAATTCTCAGCCCAAAGGGAAAAGAACACCCTTAGCCGGAGGTCAACACCCCCCCCAACAAGGTGCTATGCCGTGACAAAGTCACGCAATTTCTCTAGAGCCCAAAGGCCCCAAGGGCAACACTAAGGGAAATGAGAACGAGAACAGAGTCACCCGAAAGAGAGTAGAAGAAAGGCTAGTCTCAATAATCCTTTCAGATTAACATTCCAGAGGACCATACACAAGGATGAAGAATGCAAAGCATCCCGAACCCAGGCAGAAAAACATCCCCTAAGCAAAAAGCTTGGAAAAAGAGACAACACCTCCTATTGCCTCTAAAAGCAACAAGTCCTAAAAAAGACACTTCCAAATAGACCATAAAAGGCAAAACCGTAAGAACGGCGGTATGAAGGACCAAAATCCTCCAAGCCTCCAACCCAAAATGGGAAGGAACACTCTAGTTCCCGGAAACAACTGAGCATGTCGCCGCAGATCTCAACGGTGTCCCGGCTCACTAGATTGAAAGGCGAATGATGACTGAACCAATCCCCCATGCCCCTAAGCAACCGCGGACCCTCAAGTCCTCTCAGGATACTAGTTGAAGCTTAAAAAATAAAACAAGAAAACAACACAAATCATATTGTGATCACTAGGCGCCCTCACCGGACCAACCGGACATAAAAAGGCGCCACGTGTCTGAACTAGGCCTCAAAGACAGAAGGATTTGTACCCAGTCAGGACCAGTCTGAAACCAAGGACCCCAGCACTGTCAAAGCCACATAGAGTCTCCCCCGAGATGGAGGGATAAAGAACAGTCAGACAGACTTTTGTAAACAGTGCGACCACAAAATCGCCAGTATCAATTCCAGAGAAGAAAGCTCCCGAAGGAAACATCACACCACAACCTGAGCTTTAGACCAAATACAAATCATCCTCACCAAATGAAGATAAAAGATAAGGCAACCCGTAGGTTATCGCCCAGGAAGAACGGACAGCCCCGCAGGACCAGCCCAACAGGGGTCCGAGACTTCCAAGCTCAGAACTGGAAAAGGATAATACAATATAACAAAGACTATAAGAAGATTACTTCATCCCCTTATGTCTATGCATGCAAGCCAGTCGAAGATTAAGACTGAGATCCCCAGACCCATTAAGAGTGAGATCGAGCAGCGCCAAAAATGTGCCTTAGTAGAACACAAAGGCGCGCCAGTCTATAACGAAAGGTGCAACATACCTCCGCTGGGACAAAAGAAAACACCGGCATCGAAGGTTGACCCCCTGAGGCCTCAGGGGCAGTTGCTCCCCCGGAGGGCTGAACTGGACCAGGCATTCCCACGCCTGACAAGTCCCGGTTAACGTAACATGGACATTATCGTAAGCACACTCCCGGGAGGTGAGGTGCATATGCGCCAGCGCCAAAGATATAGCCATGATGTACCGTGTCGTAACCTCCGGTGGGAACATGCCACACTCCATAGAAGGATAAGTAGCGTTTGGGTTATCTGCATGCATAGTAAGAGTTGGTGGTAGGGAACTAGTCTTGTGGGAAATAGAATCCCCAGAGGCGGATGGCTAAGTGGGCACCTGATTCCCCGATCCTGAGGAACAGAGCACTCTAAAACGGCATTCGGAACATAACTGATAGGCATGTCTCAACCGGGCCAATTAATATTCTTCGCAAGAAGTAGAGTCTGAATCAGAGACATCCGTCTCCAAAAAATCTGAATCCTCCATAACTGGGACACTGAATAAAAAATGGACCAATAAGAAAAATCGGCACCTAACACCCCCAATGGCTGGGGCACTCACCACCTCCAGAGAACCAGACACCAGCGGACCAGGATATCTCCATCGCCACGCGGTCAGGAATGCGGAAATGGAGTCACAAGGTAAACCGTGCAGTCCATGCAAAAGTGCGCCTGACCGTAAAGGCCGCGTCACTAGACATAGGCCGTTATGTTCCAAAATAGCCATGAGCCGAAGCAACACTACACAGTAGCAGACAGAATCACATAACAAACATGATTAAAAACACCCCTGTTCAATAACCGCCCTCAGGAGAAATTAACCATTGATTCCTAGATACAAAAAGGAGCATTACTGAGACCCTATGTTAAAGTTTAAAGGTTGTAGCCCCTCTCGGATAAAGAGTTGTAATTACAATACATCCATGATGAAAGTAAAATGAAACGATCTTACCGGAATCTACGCCGTGGAACAGGAACATGGCCCTTCAAGTGTGACAGATAGTAGCGTCGCTTCTGCGATAGACTTGAGAGAAAAAAGCAGGCAGCGAAACTCGTCAACACTGATTGCTTGTGGAGCTATTAATATGAGTCGGTTTGGTTTCGCAGAAAGACTCTCCCTGCATCTCCGGACTCTAACTTTCACCCATGCTCTCACTGAGAGGCTGACAGAACTACTTAAAACTCCAGTCCCATGCCAAAAAGTACTACCCTCCATAAGAGACTATCGAAAACTTCTGACACTTCTCTGCCAACCTCCTAGGACGAAAGGCAAAGAATGACTGGGGGATGAGGGGAGTGGGAGGAGTATTTAAGCCTTTGGCTGGGGTGTCTTTGCTTCCTCCTGGTGGCCAGGTTCTGAATTCCCAAAAGTAATGAATGCAGCTGTGGACTCTTTCCATTTATGAAGAAAAAGAACCTTTGTAACACAAAAATGATTGAAAATTTGATTCAGAATGTATGTTGTTGTTATATTTCATGTCACATAACAATCAATTTGGGGTGATAGGTATCCCCCACTTTCATGCAACTGTTTGCTTAAGAGCAGAGAGTTGCATTGCACAAGAAAAGTCTTGTGCAATGCTAAATGTCTCCATGCAATGCAGCACTGTAAGTGTCTAATGAAAGCAGACAAGCTTTCTACTTGTAAACCTGTCTGCCAGCAATCATTATACATTTTGCACTTTGTGGTATCTGCAGATACTTACCTGCACTTCGGAGGCACAAGTTCATCAGCAGGGCCACAGAATATTCCACAGTGTAATCAGACAAATGGTCAGTGTCTTCCAGATCTTTAACCAGCCAGAATATGAGGCCATCCTGAATCATGGTTGATTGCATTGAGCGCCTGGAGGGTAGAGAAATGAGTTAACGTATACTCGGTAACTGATGGAAAAGTTTTTGCTGAAAAAGGATTTCTGTATTTACCAATAAATCCCTTTTTAAATCCTGAGTGGCTGCACATGAAGCAAATCATTATTCTGGACCACTGGACCATTATGCTATAGGCTGAAACTTTAAACAAGCTCTCTCTCCAATTTACCATTTAGCAAAGTGAAAAAAGAAGGATGGGTTAACAAAGGAGACTGTAAGTTGGGAAAAACAGATGCACCAAAATAGAAATGGTGTCTTCATGTGTTTTTTTTCAGAACCTAAAGGAAGGGGTAAGTGTAAAAGTCACATTTTTCTCACATTCTTTGTGACACAGTAGGAGATGATTCTAGAGCGCTGGGGCAGTACAAGAGCTGTAAGGAAGACAATAATGGACTGCAAAGAAAACAGGACTACAGCAATGCAAATAACAACAAAGGTGATTGATGGGGGAAAACTGATTGTTAAAGTCCATTATAGTCAAAAAATGTCATGCTTTACTCTGCAAAGGGGTTAAACATGCAGTAGAAATTCCGCTTAGGACTCAAGAGCCCTGCTGATACCAAGCAGAAAACACAAGAGAGCTAATCGCACAACTCAGATGTTTAACTAGTGGCGTTTTCCACTTGAGACCAGTAGTGCTCTGTGAATCCTGAGCAGTATTTCTACTGTGTGTTTAAACTCTTCGCAGGGGTTTAAGACACAGTAGTCAACGGTTAAGTGTCTAAAAATTACAGGCTCTAACTAATTAGAAAATCTATTCCCCCCTCCCCATTACAATAGCCCATTAAATATTTCTCTTAAAGGCTGCCTCAGGTAAGGTAAAAAAAGTTGAACCAGTCACATTTTGTAAAGTGGCTTTTTATGTAACTTCTGAAACAAGGCTCCATTACGACAGACAGTAAAAGGAAAAAATATATATATATTTCATGTAATTGGCAAGAGTCCATGAGCTAGTGACGTATGGGATATACAATCCTACCAGGAGGGGCAAAGTTTCCCAAACCACAAAATGCCAATAAATACAGCCCTCACCACACCCACAATTCAGTTTTACAAACTTTGCCTCCTATGGAGGTGGTGAAGTAAGTTTGTGCTAAGATTTCTACGTTGATATGCGCTTCTCAGCCTTTTTGAAGCCCGATTCCTCTCAGAGTACAGTGAATGTCAGAGGGATGTGAAGGGAGCATCACCTATTGAATGCAATGGTTTTCCTCACAAGGATCTATTTTATAGGTTCTCTGTTATCGGTCGTAGAGATTCATCTCCTACCTCCCTTTTCAGATCGACGATATACTCTCATATTCCATTACCTCTACTGATAACCGTTTCAGTACTGGTTTGGCTATCTGCTATATGTGGATGGGTGTCTTTTGGTAAGTATGTTTTCATTACTTAAGACACTCTAAGCTATGGTTTGGCACTTTATGTATTTATATAAAGTTCTAAATCTATGTATTGTACCTATATTTGCCATGATTCAGGTTTTCAGTATATTTCCTTTTGCAGACTGTCAGTTTCATATCTGGGAAATGCTTTTTTTTATGAAAATGTATTTCTTACCTGGGGTATAGTCTCTTTTTCAAATTGACTGTCTTTTAAATTCGCGGGCATAATTAGGCTCGCGAGGGCGCAAAATGCCAAAGTTTTATTGCGTCATTTTTGGCACAAGATGTTGTGGCACGAAGTTACATTCGATGACGCAAATTCGTCCTTTCCGGCGTCTTAGTTGACGCAGAGTCCTTCACAAGGTTGCGTCATCTATGACGCGAGTGTGTCGTTTTCGGACATTTTTGGCGCCAAAAAATATTTTTCTGTCTGTTGTGCGTCAATGTATTTTCATTATTTAAGACTCCATTCCTATTTGCCTCTTGCCATTTTCTATGTCAGAGGGCTGTGCTGTTTGCATTTTTTCCCATTCCTGAAACTGCCATATAAGGAAATTGATAATTTTGCTTTATATGTTGTTTTTTTCTCTTACATTTGCAAGATGTCTCAATCTGATCCTGTCTCAGAATTCACTGATGGATCCCTGCTGCATGATAACAGTTCTACCAAAGCTAAGTGCATTTGTTATAAACTTGTGGAGATTATATCTCCAGCTGTGGTTTGTAATAGTTGTCATAATAAACTTTTACATGCAGAAAATGTATCCATCAGTAGTAGTTCATAACCTGTTGCTGTGCCCTCAACATCTAATGAACAAGATATACCTGTAAATTGAAAATAATTGTTTTCTGATTCTATTCAGAAGACTTTGTCTGCCATTCCGCCTTCTAATAAACGTAAACGGTCTTTTAAAACTTCTCATAGAGTTGATGAAATTTCAAATGACCGGCAACATACTGATATATCCTTCTCTGATGAGGATCCATCTGATTCAGAAGATCCTGCCTCAGATATTGACACTGACAAATCCTCTTATTTATTTAAAATGGAGTATATTTGTTCTTTATTAAAGGAAGTGTTGATTACATTGGATATGGAGGAGACTAGTCCTCTTGATATTAAAACTAGTAAACATTTAAATTCTGTTTATAAACCTCCTGTGGTTATTTCAGAGGGTTTTCCAGTTCCTGATGCTATTTCTGATATGATTTCTAAAGAATGGAATAGAACTGGTACTTCTTTTATTCCTTCTTCAAGGTTTAAAAAATGGTATCCTTTGCCAGCAGTTAGATTGGAGTTTTGGGAAAAGATCCCCAAAGTTGATGGGGCTATCTCTACTCTTGCTAAATGTACTACTATTCCTACGGAAGATAGTACTTCTTTTAAAGATCCTTTATATAGGAAACTTGAATCTTATCTAAGGAAGGCTTATTTATATTCAGGGCATCTTCATAGGCCTGCAATTTCTTTGGCTGATGTTGCAGCTGCTTCAACGTTTTGGTTGGAAACTTTAGCGCAACAAGTATCGGATCATGATTTGTCTAGCATTGTTAAGTTGATTCAACATGCTAATAATTTAATTTGTGATGCCATTTTTGATATCATCAACATTGATGTTAGATATATGTCTTTAGCTTTTTTAGATAGAAGAGCTTTGTGGCGCTAATCTTGGAATGCTGATATGACTTCTAAGTCCAGATTGCTTCCTCCTTCTTTCCAAGGTAATAAATTATTTGGTTTTCAGTTGGATTCAATAATTTCAACTGTCACTGGGGGGAAGGGAGTTTTTTTGCCTCAGGATAAAAAGCCTAAGGGTAAATCTAAAGCTTCTAAACGTTTTCATTCCTTTCGACATAAAAAGGAACAGAAATCTAATCCTTCCCCAAAGGAATCTGTTTCCAATTGGAAGCCTTCCTTAAATTGGAATAAATCCAAGCCATTTAAGAGATCAAAGCCAGCCCCCAAGTCCGCATGAAGGTGCGGCCCTCATTCCAGCTCAGCTGGTAGGGGGCAGATTAAAAATGTTCAAGGATGTTTGGATCAATTCGGTCCAAAATCAATGGATTCAGAGTATTGTCTCTCAGGGGTACAGAATAGGATTCAGAGTAAGACCGTCTGTGAGGATATTTTTTCTCTCACGCATTCCAGCGAACCCAGTAAAGGCTCAGGCTTTTCTGAAGTGTGTTTCAGACCTAGAGTTATCAGGGGTAATCATGCCAGTTCCGTTTCAGGAACAGGGTCTGGGGTTTTATTCAAATCTTTTCATTGTCCCAAAGAAAGAAAATTCATTCAGACCAGTTTTGGATCTATAGATTTTGAATCAATATGTAAGAGTACCAACTTTCAAGATTGTGACTATAAGGACTATTCTGCCTTTTGTTCAGCAAGGGCATTATATGTCCACAATAGACTTATATAGGATGCATATCTTCATATTCCGATTCATCCGGACCACTATCAGTTCCTGAGATTCTCTTTTCTAGACAAGCATTACCAATTTGCTGCTCTTCCTTTAGGCCTAGCGACAGCTCCAAGAATCTTTTCAAAGGTTCTCGGTGCCCTACTCTCTGTAATCAGAGAGCGGGGCATTGCGGTGTTTCCTTATTTGGACGATATCTTGGTACTCGCTCAGTCTTCACATTCTGCAGAATCTCACACAAATCAACTAGTGTTGTTTCTTCAAAGACATGGTTGGAGGATCAATTTACCAAAAAGTTCTTTGATTCCTCAGACAAAGGTAACCATTTTAGGTTTCCAGATAGATTCAGTGTCCATGACTTTGTCTCTAACAGACAAGAGACGTTTGAAATTGGTTGCAGCCTGTTGGAACCTTCAGTCTCAGTCATTCCCTTCAGTAGCTATGTGCATGGAAGTTTTAGGTCTCATGACTGCAGCATCAGACGTGATCCCCTTTGGTCGTTTTCATATGAGACCTCTCCAGCTTTGTATGCTGAACCAACGGTGCAGGGATTATACAAGGATATCACAATTAATATAGTTAAATCCCAATGTTCGACTTTCTCTGACTTGGTGGTTAGAACACCATCGTATAATTCTAGGGGCCTCTTTCGTTCGTCCAACCTGTACTATGATCACAACAGATGCAAGTCTTTCAGGTTGGGGAGCTGTTTGGGGATCTCTGACAGCACAAGGGACTTGGAAATCTCAAGAGGCGAGATTACCAATCAATATTTTGGAACTCTGATGAAGAGAGAACCGTTCATTTGTTTTCAGACAGACAGTATCACAACTGTGGCATATGTCAATCATCATGGTGGGACTCACAGTCCTCAAGCTATGAAAGAAGTATCTCGGATACTTGTTTGGGCGGAATCCAGCTCCTGTCTTCATATCCCAGGTATAGACAATTGGGAAGTGGATTATCTCAGTCGTCAGACTTTACATCCGGGAGAATTTTCTCTCCACCAAGATGTGTTTTCTCAAATTGATCCGATGTGGGGGCTTCCAGAAATAGATCTGATGGCATCTCATCTAAACAAAAAACTTCCCAGGTACCTGTCCAGCTCCAGGTCCAGGGATCCTCAGGTAGAAGCAGTGGATGTGTTGACACTTCCGTGGTGTTATCAACCTGCTTATAATTTCCCGCCTCTAGTTCTTCTTCCAAAAGTGATCTCCAAGATCATCATGGAGCAAACGTTTGTGCTGCTGGTGGCTCCAGCATGGTCTCACAGGTTTTGGTATGCAGATCTTGTTCGGATGTCGAGTTGCCAACCTTGGCCACTTCCATTAAGGCCAGACCTTCTATCTCAAGGTCCATTTTTCCATCAGGCTCTCAAATCATTAAATTTGAAGGTATGGAAATTGAACGCTTAGTGCTTAGTCATAGAGGTTTCTTTGACTCAGTGATTAATACTATGTTGCAGGCTCGTAAATCTGTTTCTAGAAAGATTTATTATCGAGTTTGGAAGACTAACATTTCATGGTGTTCTCATAAATTCTCTTGGCATTCTTTTAGAATACCTAGAATTTTACAGTTTCTTCAGGATGGTTTGGATAAAGGTTTGTCTGCAAATTCATTGAAAGGACAAATCTCTGCTCTTTCTGTTTTATTCCACAGGAAAATTGCTAAACTTCCTGATATTCATTGTTTTGTACAGGCTTTGGTTCGTATCAAGCCTGTCATTAAATCAATCTCTCCTCCTTGGAGTCTTAATTTGGTTTTGAAGACTTTACAGGCTACTCCTCCTTGAGCCTTTGCAGTCTTTGGACATTAAACTACTTTCTTGGAAAGTGTTGTTCCTTTTGGCCATCTCTTCTGCTAGAAGAGTTTCTGAATTATCTGCTCTTTATTGTGATTATCCTTTTTTGCAGACTTCATTTAAATTCTTACCTAAGATTATGAATTCTAACAACATTAATAGAGAAATTGTTGTCCCTTCTTTGTGTCCTAATCCTAAGAATACTTTGGAGAGATCTTTACATCTTTAGATGTGGTGAGAGCTCTGAAATATTATGTTGAAGCCACTAAAGATTTCCGGAATACTTATAGTTTATTTGTTATCTTTTCTGGTTCCAGGAAAGGTCAGAAGGCTACTGCCATTTCTTTGGCATCGTGGTTAAAGCTTTTGATTCTTCAAGTTTATTTGGAGTCGGGTCAAGACCCGCCTCAGAGAATTACAGCTCATTCTGCTAGATCAGTTTCCACTTCTTGGGCTTTAAAGAATGGAGCTTCAGTTGATCAGATTTGCAAAGCAGCGCAACTTGGTCTTCTTTGCATACATTTACTAAATTCTACAATTTTTATGTATTTGCTTCTTCGGAAGCAGTTTTTGGTAGGAAAGTTCTACAGGCAGCTGTTTCAGTTTGATTCTTCTGCTTATGATTTAAGTTTTTATTTTTATTTTTTGAGAATAAACTTATATTTGGGTTGTGGATTAATTTTTTTCAGAGAAATGGCTGTTTTTATTTTGTCCCTCCCTTTCTAGTGACTCTTGCGTGGAGTTCCACATCTTGGGTATTGCTATCCCATACATCACTAGCTCATGGACTCTTGCCAATTACATGAAAGAAAACATAATTTATGTAAGAACTTACCTGATAAATTCATTTCTTTCATATTGGCAAGAGTCCATGAGGCCCACCACCTTTTTTATGGTGGTTATGATTTTTTTTTGTATAAAGCACAATTATTTCCAAATTCCTTTGTTGATGCTTTTTACTCCTTTATCACCCCACTTCTTGGCTATTCGTTAAACTGAATTGTGGGTGTGGTGAGGGGTGTATTTATAGGCATTTTGAGGTTTGGAAAACTTAGCCCCTCCTGGTAGGATTGTATATCCCATACGTCACTAGCTCATGGACTCTTGCCAATATGAAAGAAATGAATTTATCAGGTAAGTTCTTACATAAATTATGTTTATATATATATACATACATACATACATACATACATATACATACACACATACACAAATACTGTACATACACACTCATTTCATCATCATATACAGGTACAAATCCCCAAATGAGAAATTCTAAAATCCAAACATGAAATCCAACATTTATAATTAATATTTTTTTTAAATTAAATTATCAAAAAAAAATACTATTTTTCCCCAACTGTAAGTCCCAGTCTTCTCTGCCCGTTTCTTTGGTTTGTGTTCTAAAAGGCAAATAATAGTCAATATTATTTTTAAAACAACAAATATTACCTTTATGATTACAGTACTGTACTATCTTTCTGAGGGTATTATGTATACAAAAGTATTAAAAGTGGTATAAATCTACTTTTACGTTGAATGTCTAAGCAGTATTATGACAAGTAAATATTGCCTAAATAACATAAGATATTGTTGTTTACATCTCTTCTCCCATTTTAAAGATGCAAATTTTTTAAAATCAAAACTATTCAGAAATCAAAATCGTTTCCGGTCCCAAGCTGTTTGGATAAATGGTTTTATACCTGTATTTGATAATTTGAGGCAAAATACAAAGCATTTACACTGATGCCAAAAATAAATTCCATCTGAGGCAGTGCATGTACAGTGCCAAGGATCTCACAAAACAAAATTTATGCTTACCTGATAAATTTCTTTCTCTTGTGGTGTATCCAGTCCACGGGTTCATCCATTACTTGTGGGATATTCTCCTTCCCAACAGGAAGTTGCAAGAGGACACCAACAGCAGAGCTGTCTATATAGCTCCTCCCCTAACTGCCACCCCAGTCATTCGACCGAAGACAAGCAAGAAAAAGGAGAAACTATAGGGTGCAGTGGTGACTGTAGTTTAAAAATAAAAAACACCTGCCTTAAAGTGACAGAGCGGGCCGTGGACTGGATACACCACAAGAGAAAGAAATTTATCAGGTAAGCATAAATTTTGTTTTCTCTTGTAAGGTGTATCCAGTCCACGGGTTCATCCATTACTTGTGGGAAACCAATACCAAAGCTTTAGGACACGGATGAAGGGAGGGACAAGGCAGGAACTTAAACGGAAGGCACCACTGCCTGCAAGACCTTTCTCCCAAAAATAGCCCCCGAGGAAGCAAAAGTATCAAATTTGTAGAATTTAGAAAAAGTATGAAGCGAAGACCAAGTCACCCCCTTACAAATCTGTTCAACAGAGGCCTCATTTTTAAAAGCCCATGTGGAAGCTACTGTTCTAGTGGAATGAGCTGTAATTCTTTCAGGAGGCTGCTGGCCAGCAGTCTCATAAGCTAAACGGATTATACTTCTCAGCCAAAAAGAAAGAGAAGATGCCGAAGCCTTTTGGCCTCTCCTTTGTCCAGAGTAGACAACAAACAATGCAGATGTTTGATGAAAATCCTTAGTAGCTTGTAAATAAAACTTTAAAGCACGAACCACGTCAAGATTGTGTAATAGACGTTCCTTCTTTGAAGAAGGATTAGAACACAGTGACGGAACTACAATCTCCTGATTGATATTCTTATTAGATACCACCTTAGGAAGAAATCCAGGTTTGCTACGCAACACTAACTTATCTGTATGGAATATCAGATAAGGGGAATCACATTGTAAGGCAGATAACTCTGAAACTCATCGAGCCGAAGAGATAGCTACCAAAAACAGAACTTTCCAAGATAAAAGCTTGATATCTATGGAATGCAGAGGTTCAAACGGAACCCCTTGAAGAACTTTAAGAACTAAATTTAAACTCTATGGCGGAGCAACAGGTTTAAACACAGGCTTGATTCTAACTAAAGCCTGACAAAACGCCTGAATGTCCGGAACATCTGCCAGACGCTTGTGCAGAAGAATAGACAGAGCAGAAATCTGTCCCTTTAAGGAACTAGCTGACAATCCCTTCTCCAATCCTTCTTGGAGAAAGGATAATATCCTAGGAATCCTGACTTTACTCCATGAGTAACCCTTGGATTCACACCAATGAAGATATTTACACCATATCTTATGATAGATTTTCCTAATGACAGGCTTTCGAGCCTGAATTAAGGTATCAATGACCGACTCGGAGAAACCACGTTTTGATAAAATCAAGCGTTCAATCTTCAAGCAGTCAGCCGCAGAGAAATTAGATTTGGATGTTTGAATGGACCTTGGAGTAGAAGCTCCTGCCTCAGCGGCAGAGTCCATGGTGGAAGGGATGACATGTCCACCAGATCTGCATACCAAGTCCTGCGTGGCCATGCAGGTGCTATCAAAATCACCGAAGCTCCCTCCTGCTTGATCTTGGCAATCAGACGAGGGAGGAGAGGAAATGGTGGGAACACATAAGCCAGGCTGAAGGACCAGGGCACTGCTAGAGCATCTATCAGCGCTGCCTGGGGATCCCTTGACCTGGACTCGTAACAGGGAAGCTTGGCGTTCTGACGAGACGCCATCAGATCCACTTCTGGTTTGCCCCATAGTTGAATCAGCTGGGCAAATACCTCCAGATGGAGCTCCCACTCCCCCGGATAAAAAGTCTGCCGACTTAGAAAATCCGCCACCCAGTTCTCTACTCCTGGGATATGGATAGCTGAGAGATGGCAAGAGTGAACCTCTGCCCATAGAATTATCTTTGAAACCTCCAACACTGCCAGGGGGCTTCTTGTCCCCCCCTGATGGTTGATATAGGCTACAGTTGTGATATTGTCCGACTGAAATCTGATGAACCTTACCTGCTAGTTGAGGCCAAGCCTGAAGAGCATTGAATATCGCTCTCAGTTCCAGAATGTTTATCGGAAGGAGGGCTTCCTCCTGAGTCCACGAACCCGGAGCCTTCAGGGAGTTCAAGACTGCGCCCCAGCCCAGAAGGCTGGCATCTGTTGTGACTATAGTCCACTCTGGCCTGCGGAAACTCATTCCCCTGGACAGATGGACCCAAGAGAACCACTAGAGAAGAGAATCCCTGGTCTCTTGATCCAGATTTAGCAGAGGGGACAAATCTGCGTAATCCCCATTCCACTGATTGAGCATGCAAAGTTGCAGTGGTCTGAGATGTAGGCGGGCAAACGGAAATATGTCCATTGCCGCTACCATTAGGCCGATTACTTCCATACACTGAGCCACTGACGGCTGAGAAGTGGAATGAAGAGCACGGCAGGAAGTTAGAAGCTTTGATAACCTGAACTCTGTCAGAAAAATTTTCATTTCTACTGAATCTATCAGTGTTCCTAGGAAGGAAACTCTTGTGAGAGAGAACTCTTTTCTTCGTTCACCTTCCACCCGTGAGACCTCAGAAAAGCCAGAACAATGTCCGTATGGGACTTAGCGATTTGAAAAGTCGACGCCTGTATCAGAATGTCGTCTAGGTAAGGAGCCACCGCTATGCCCCGTGGCCTTAGAACCGCCAGTAGGGACCCTAGAACCTTCGTAAAGATTCTTGGTGCCGTGGCTAACCCGAAGGGAAGAGCCACAAACTGGTAATGCCTGTCTAAGAAGGCGAACCTGAGGAACTGATGATGATCTCTGTGAATCGGAATGTGGAGATAAGCATCCTTTAAGTCCACGGTAGTCATATATTGACCCTCCTGGATCATAGGGAGGATGGTTCGGATAGACTCCATCTTGAAGGATGGGACCCTGAGAAATTTGTTTAGGATCTTGAGATCCAAGATTGGTCTGAAAGTTTCCTCTTTTTTGGGAACTATAAACAGATTTAAATAGAAGCCCTGCCCCTGTTCCTCCCTTGGAACTGGGTGGATCACTCCCATAACCAGCAGGTCTTGAACACAACGTAAGAATGCCTCTCTCTTTATCTGGTTTACAGATAATTGTGAGAGATGAAATCTCCCCTTTGGAGATGAAGCTTTGAAGTCCAGAAGATATCCCTGGGAAACAATCTCTAATGCCCAGGGATCCTGGACGTCTCTTGCCCAAGCCTGGGAGAAGAGAGAGAGTCTGCCCCCCACTAGATCTGGTCCCGGATCGGGGGCTACTCCTCCATGCTGTCTTAGAGGCAGCCGCAGGTTTCTTGGCCTGCTTCCCCTTATTCCAAGCCTGGTTAGGTCTCCAGACTGGTTTGGACTGGGCAAAATTTCCCTCTTGTTTTGCATTAGAGGAAACTGAAGCTGCGCCACTCTTGAAGTTTTGAAAGGAACACAAATTATTCTGTTTGGTCCTTAACTTATTGGACCTATCCTGAGGAAGGGCGTGACCTTTTCCTCCAGTAATATCAGAAATGATCTCCTTCAGACCAGGCCCGAATAGGGTCTGTCCCTTGAAGGGGATGTTAAGAAGCTTAGACTTTGAAGTAACGTCTGCTGACCAGGACTTAAGCCATAGTGCCTTACGCGCCAGAATGGCAAAACCTGAATTCTTAGCCGTTGGCTAAATGAAAAATGGCGTCAGAAATAAAGGAGTTAGCTAACTTAAGAGCTTTAATCCTGTCTAGAATATCGTCTAACGGGGTCTCCACCTGTAGAGCCTCCTCAAGAGACTCAAACCAAAAAGCTGCTGCAGCAGTAACTGGGGCAATGCATGCAAGAGGCTGGAGAATAAAACCTTGATGTATAAAAATTTTCTTAAGGAGACCCTCCAATTTTTTATCCATAGGATCTAGGAAAGCACAACTGTCCTCGACGGGGATAGTTGTACGCTTAGCTAGGGTGGAGACTGCTCCCTCCACCTTAGGAACCGTCTGCCACGAGTCCCGTATGGTGGCATCTATGGGAAACATCTTTTTAAAAGCAGGAGGGGGAGAGAACGGCACACCTGGTCTATCCCATTCCTTAGTAATAATTTCCGAAAACCTCTTAGGGACTGGAAAAACATCGGTGTAAACAGGTACTGCAAAGTATTTGTCCATTTTACACAATTTCTCTGGAACCACATGGGGTCACAGTCATCCAGAGTCGCTAAAACCTCCCTAAGCAATAAGCGGAGGTGTTCAAGCTTAAATTTAAACGCTGTCATCTCAGAATCAGACTGAAGTAACGCCTTCCCTGAGTCTGAAATGTCACCCACAGATAGAAGCTCACCTGCCTCGGCTTCTGAGCATTGTGAGGTTATATCGGACACAGGCAATAAAGCGTCAGAAAGCTCTGTATTAATTCTAGCCCTAGAACTGTCTCGCTTTCCTTGTAGCCCTGGCAGTTTGGAGAATACCTCTGTGAGGGTAGCATTCATAACTGCTGCCATGTCCTGTAAGGTGAAAGAATTAGACGCGCTAGATGTACTTGGCGTCACTTGAGCGGGAGTTATAGGTTTCTGACACATGGGGAGAGTTAGATGGCATAATCTCCCTCTTTTTAGTCAGAGAATACCCTGGAGATAAATCTTTAAGTGCCATAATATGGTCTTTATAGTTTATAGAAATTTCAGTACATTTGGTACACATTCTAAGAGGGGGTTCCACAATGGCTCCCAAACATATTGAACAAGGAGTTTCCTCTATGTCAGACATGTTTAACAGACTAGTAATGAGACAAGCAAGCTTGGAAAACACTTTAATAAAGGTGAAACAGCAATTAAACAAAAACGTTACTGTGCCTTTAAGAGACAAAAAACTAGCACTTAAACTGCAAAACAGTGAAAAAATACAGTAAAATCTTTGAAATTTTTACAGTATGTGTAAGGGACTAAAGCAACATTGCACCCACTTGCAAATGGATGATTAACCCCTTAGGCCCCAAACCGGATTGAAAAACGTTAAAAAACTTTAAAAATCAATTGAGCACCATGCCACAGCTCTGCTGAGGCTCCTACCTGCCCTTAAATACGATTTTGTGCAGAAATAACCCCTTTGAAATGGTTCTCAGATGCCAGAGGACTCTTCTAGGGAAGCTGGATGTCTCAGTCTGTATTAAAACTGCACAGTTAGAGTGCTAAAATAGGCCCCTCCCACCATGTACTGGATGTCAGAGGGGCCTTAAGAAAATACTCCTGCCTACTACTACTATAATACTAGCCATGTGGAAACTAGGCCCCAAATAAAGAATTATCTCCCTCAGAGAAAAAACTTCCCATTTATGAAATCATGTAAACGTTTTGTCACTAAGCAATATGAATATTAACATGAGTATTACCCTGTTATGTAAGCATGATCCCAGTCGCTGTTAAATCACTGCATCAGGCTTACCTCAAATACACAAGGCTCTGTCAGCATTTTCTAGAACTTATTCCTCTCTCTAGAAATAAAAATACTGAACATACCTCAAAGCAGGTAATCTGCAGGCCGTTCCCCCAACTGAAGTTTTCCCATATTCATCAGTTATGTGTGAGAACAGCAATGGACCTGAGTTACAAACCGCTATGATCATCAAATCTCCAGGCAGAATTCTTCTTCTAATTTCTGCCTGAGAGAAAAACAGTACAACGCCGGTACCGTTTAAAAATAACAAACTCTTGATTGAAAGTAAAACTACACTAAATCACCACATATCTCTTGATAGTTCCTTTCTTGTCGAGAGTTGCAAGAGAATGACTGGGGTGGCAGTTAGGGGAGGAGCTATATAGACAGCTCTGCTGTGGGTGTCCTCTTGCAACTTTCTGTTGGGAAGGAGAATATCACAAGTAATGGATGAACCCATGGACTGGATACACCTTACAAGAGAAAAACAGCACGCTGTAACGCAGGGGATTGGCAGATAACTCCATATTTCACCTGGGAGCTCTGTGATATTTCCACACAGAGAGGAGATTTTCACTGCCTGATGGAAACTCCTGTCTCCCCCTCTATACTTTATAGGCACTCGGGAGGTGGGGGGGATAATTTTTCTCTATAAATAAAGCATTTAAAAAAAAAATGATGCCTAAAAAATTAATTTATTTTAAGGTGGTGAGAATCCACAAGTCCATTACTTCTGGAATTAAACTCATGGCAACTAGGAGGAGGCAAAGATTCCAAAATCTCTAAGTGTAGAAATGATACTTTGCTACAATGCAAAGTAGTGAGTGTACAGCCTGTATAACAGTGTACATTTGCTGTCCCCTCAAAATAACTCAACACACAGACATTAATGTCTAAACCGTTGGCAACAAAAGTGAGTACACCCCTAAGTGGAAATGTTCAAATTGGGGCCCAAAGTGTCAATATTTTGTGTGGCCACCATTATTTTCCAGCACTGCCTTAACTTTCTTGGGAATGGCGTTCACCAGAGCTTCACAGGTTGCCACTGGAGTCCTCTTCCACTCCTCCATGATGACATCACGGAGCTGGTGGATGTTAGAGACCTTGCGCTCCCCCACCTTCCGTTTGAGGATGCCCCACAGATGCTCAATAGGGTTTAGGTCTGGAGACATGCTTGGTCAGTCAATCACCTTTACCCTCAGCTTCTTTTGCAAAGCAATGGTCGTCTTGGAGGTGCGTTTGGGGTCGTTATCATGTTGGAATACTGCCCTGCGGCCCATTCTCCGAAGGAAGGGGATCATGCTCTGCTTCAGTATGTCACAGTACATGTTGACATTCATGGTTCCCTCAATGAACTGTAGCTCCCCAGTGCCGGCAGCACTCATGTAGGCCCAGACCATGACACTCCCACCATCATGCTTGACTGTAGGCAAAACACACTTGTCTTTGTACTCCTCACCTGGTTGCCCTCACACGCTTGACACCATCTGAACCAAATAAGTTTATCTTGGTCTCATCAGACCAAAGGACATTTCTTGTGCATCATCTTTAGAAGAGGCTTCCTTCTGGGACAACAGCCATGCAGACCAATTTGATGCAGTGTGCGGCATATGGTCTAAGCACTGACAGGCTGACCCCCCACCCCTTCAACCTCTGCAGCAATGCTGGCAGCACTCATATGTCTATTTCCCAAAGACAACCTCTGGATATGACGCTGAGCATGTACACTCAACTTCTTTGGTCGACCATGGCGAGGCCTGTTATGAGTGGAACCTGTCCTGTGAAACTGCTGTATGGTCTTACCCACCGTGCTGCAGCTCAGTTTCAGGGTCTTGACAATCTTCTTATAGCCTGGGCCATCTTTATTTAGAGCAACAATTCTTATTTTCTTTGCCATGAGGTGCCATGTTGAACTTCCAGTGACCAGTATGAGAGAGTGTGAGAGCAATAACACCAAATTTAACACACCTGCTCCCAATTCACACCAGAGACCTTGTAACAATAACGAGTCACATGACACCATGGGAGGGAAAATGGCTAATTGGGCCCAATTTGGACATTTCCACTTAGGGGTGTACTCACTTTTGTTGCCAACAGTTTAGATATTAATGACTGTGTGTTGAGTTATTTTGAGGGGACAGCAAATTTACACTGTTATACAGGCTGTAAACTCACTACTTTACATTGTAGCAATGTGTCATTTCTTCAGTGTTTTCACATGATAAGATATAATAAAATATTTACAAAAATGTGAGGGGTGTACTCACTTTTGTGAGATACTGTGTATATATATATATATATATATATATATATATATATATATATATATATATAAAAAGATAACTCAACAGGCTTATAGAGTGCCAAACATAAAATTAAAAATAAAGTACTTACCAATAGGCACTCTGCTACTGAAGGAAACCAGTAGGAAGCCAAAATCAGTGCTGAATTGTAAAAGAAGAGGATCTAGTATAGGAGTATATCAAAAAACCAACAGGAGGCGGCAAAGGACACGTCTCTGCAACATCTGTGGAAAGGCTTGTGGGAAGAGTAATTCCCAGGAGTAATGGATTGTGGAATCTCACCACCTGTATGAGAGAAATACAGATATTTCCATATCTTGATTTATATCTCTATTTCACTAATAGAAGAACCCATGGCCCCTAGGTGGGAGGGGAAGAATTCCAGCTGCCCATTCAACCTAATATAATGAGACATTAAACACTAAATTAGCCTGAGAATAGAATGTTGATGTATTTTTTAAAAAAATATATCAGTTGTTTAAATATTGAAGTAATAAGTGTAAAGCTTCAGATTCTATAAAGTAAATGGTGCTATCATGTTAAAAACTAGGCTTCCCTCATCTAATCTCTTTAGCTGAGATCAGTTAGTGACGGATACAAAGTGTGCAAATAACGGCTTTGTAGAATTTAGACATGTTAAGATAGTAACTTTGTCACTAAGTAGCCTCATTAAATGATGCAAGACAAAAAAAAAAAGAAGACTTTAAAATCTATGATAACGAAGTTGCAATGTATTACGATTGTAATGTCCTTTACAGATTTCGGAAAACTAACAATTAAATTAGAGGAACCATTACATATTTTATATTACAATCTAAAGTGTTGAATGTCCTTCTTCACTGTCCTAAATTAAGCCTGTCCTTCATTTTAGTTCTGTCCATAGTCAGCATGGGAGCTTGGTGAATATAGTCTAGATACACAAGCCAATATATAAAAACAACAATATTTTTATTTTATTTAGCTTGTGAAAACAAAGATAGAAGTTGTTGATTTTGGAGGTTATTGGACGACTGTAATTGTGTTACAGCCTTATATGATTAATGATCTCTGTTGTGTTGAAAAACTATATCATGCAGATCATAACAAAATGAGAAATATTCTTTCAGACACACTGCATTGTCCGTGTGTAAAAAATAAAAAATAAAATTATATATATACTGTATTATATATATATATATATATATATATATATATATATATATATAAAAATCCAAAAGAATTAAGGAATAGCGCAAAAACAGTCCAAAGACACCTGCTCTTAAAAAGTGTATAAGTGAACAAGTGCTGAGGCACGAAACATGTTTGCAGACAGGTGTCTCTGTACACACTGAGTTACTTTTTAACTCTTATTTTTGTACTACAATGTCTTTTTATCTTGGATTATATTAAAATTTATACACTTTTTAAGAGCAGGTGTCTTTGGACTGTTTTTGCGCTATTCCTTAATTCTTTTGGATTTCTACATTTCTCTGGAGTGTTTGCAGACACTCTGATTAAGCAGCTGCAGCAGTTCAAGTCTCCCTGCATCCACCCACTCTCCATTGTGCCGGGGAAGAGATCACAAGTTACATGCTATATATATAATATATATATTGTAAAAAACAACAACTTATTTTTCACTTAGGTTCATAACCAAGTATTTCCTAAAACAGGCTGCTTGACATTTGATTGGTACCTGAGACTAAGTTTTTGCAGTGTTCCCAGGATGTTTTCCCTGCATATGGAATCCTTCTTTTCTGTTTTTAATGTTTCTTCTAGGTAGTGAAGCAGGGAGGGATTCTGTGAGATATATACACGGCCTGAGGGGGAAAGCAAGCAGGAGATTCTTTAGATAGACACCAAAGTCAAGTACTGTAAGCTGTAATAAGCAACTATTGAAAACAAGGTCAGTTTTTGGATAGCACACTCTTGTCTTGTCTTGAATGAGCATTTCTACAAATGAAACTCACCTTTGCAGTGAATAACACTTCACTTTTGTATTACCCAGACTAAGATATGATAAGCTGAAAATTATGATTTTCTGTTTTGCTGAAAAAATGTATATGAATCATAAATATTTAACAGCACTTATTTTTGTACAAACATGTTACCGGTTTCACTCTCCCTAGAAAGAGCAAATTCAGTAACCTATGTTTTAAATGGACAGAAAATGACATTTCATACAGTTGAGCAATATATGTATGCTTTAAAATAATTTCCTCTTAAAAACTACTTGAAGGGACAATAAACTATATTTATAAGCATCATAGAATACTCATCACTCCAATAAGCTTGTGAATAAATGCAATAAAACAATCTTCAAAAACACAAATGTTGCAAGTTTAAAACCCTACGGCTGGGAAGTTAGACTAGCGCTCTGATTGGGTCATCTGCAGTTTTTGCTTGGTACCAGCAGTACTCTGTGGCTTCCAAGAGGTACTTTAACTGTGTGTTTAAACCCTTTGCAGGAGTAAAACATATAACATTACAGGGTCTATAGCAGTGATTTGCAACCTTTTTTTTGCCGTTGCACACTTTTTTACATTAAAAAATCCCGTGGCACACCACCATCCCAAAATTTTACAAAATTACACATTGTAGCCTAATACAGGATATATATACAGTATATATATATATATATATATATATATATATATATACACACACACACACACTGTACTGTGCTGTCATGCCATGCCTCCTACAAACTATACATGACATATTGACATTCATTCACAAACAATCATAATGATTGTCAGTCTGCCGCGGCACACCTGAGGATCTCTCACGGCACACTAGTGTGCCACGGCACACTGGTTGAAAAACACTGGTCTATAGTTTAAAAATTATATGCTCTAATGTATTAGAGCAGGGTTATCAAGCTCATTGTATCCAGGGGCCACTAGCTAAGTTTTCTTCTCCCATGGGGGCCACTTGAACAGAGTGAATGCTCTGGAACTGGATATACTAGAAACTGGAAGTGACATTTACCCAAGTAGTAGTGCAGGGTAGGAGCTGTAGTCCACAATAGGCATACACAGTGTATATTTATTTTGTGAGTGCCAAGTAAAGTGATCATTCTGGAACTTATAACAATGTGACATTTATCCAAGCAGTGCATGATGGGAGCCTACACGGGACAATGCATGTTTGTCTTTATAATTATATTGTGAGTGCCTATATAGAAATTGTTATACCTCTTAGAACCCTGAAATTTTTTGATGGGGCCAGATTAATAATTTACCTAATAAACAAGAGAGGGCCAGATTAAAATATGTTATGGGCCGCATATAGCACCGGTACTATGATACCCCTGTATTAGAGCATGTAATTGTTTGAATATAATGGCCCTATAATATTAAAAAAGACAAGGATTACATCTAAGCAGTCCGTTTAGAAACTACTGTAACAGTGTGAGCATCCGATAACAAAGGGTCATTAGACCATGTAATTGTATTATGATTATCCCTGCAAATCTATGCGTTTAACCACGCAAAGAGGTTAAAACATAGCTTAACTACTGCTCAGGGGATGCAGAGAACTGCTGGTCCATAATGGAAACAAACACTAATCCAATAAGCAGCAGCTTCTGCTTGGGACCAGCAGTTATGGTAAGACTACTTCCTCAGACATGTCAAAGAACTCGGTTTCTCAATTCATCTAAGGGTTTAATCTTTCTCTGTCGCTGTATAAAATAGACTAGACTTAATAATGTTTAAAAAATAGCATCTTTATTTCATTAAAATATAACTGCACAAAGCAGTTAGAAGGGGTTTAAGCGAGCGGGTGTGGGGTGTAAGTAAAAAAAAAACGGCACTGAAAAACATAATTTATGTAAGAACTTACCTGATAAATTCATTTCTTTCATATTAGCAAGAGTCCATGAGCTAGTGACGTATGGGATATACATTCCTACCAGGAGGGGCAAAGTTTCCCAAACCTCAAAATGCCTATAAATACACCCCTCACCACACCCACAAATCAGTTTAACGCATAGCCAAGAAGTGGGGTGATAAGAAAAAAGTGCGAAAGCATAAAAAATAAGGAATTGGAATAATTGTGCTTTATACAAAAAAAAAATCATAACCACCACAAAAAAAGGGTGGGCCTCATGGACTCTTGCTAATATGAAAGAAATTAATTTATCAGGTAAGTTCTTACATAAATTATGTTTTCTTTCATGTAATTAGCAAGAGTCCATGAGCTAGTGACGTATGGGATAATGACTACCCAAGATGTGGATCTTCCACGCAAGAGTCACTAGAGAGGGAGGGATAAAATAAAGACAGCCAATTCCACTGAAAATAATCCACACCCAAACTAAAGTTTAAATCTTATAATGAAAAAAACTGAAATTATAAGCAGAAGAATCAAACTGAAACAGCTGCCTGAAGTACTTTTCTACCAAAAACTGCTTCAGACAAAGAAAACACATCAAAATGGTAGAATTTAGTAAAAGTATGCAAAGAAGACCAAGTTGCTGCTTTGCAAATCTGATCAACCGAAGCTTCATTCCTAAACGCCCAGGAAGTAGAAACTGACCTAGTAGAATAAGCTGTAATCCTTTGAGGCAGAGTTTTACCCGACTCGACATAAGCATGATGAATTAAAGATTTCAACCAAGATGCCAAAGAAATGGCAGAGGCCTTCTGACCTTTCCTAGAACCGGAAAAGATAACAAATAGACTAGAAGTCTTTCGGAAATTCTTAGTAGCTTCAACATAATATTTCAAAGCTCTAACTACATCCAAAGAATGCAATGATTTCTCCTTAGAATTCTTAGGATTAGGACATAAAGAAGGAACCACAATTTCTCTACTAATGTTGTTAGAATTCACAACCTTAGGTAAAAATTTAAAAGAAGTTCGCAACACCGCCTTATCCTGATGAAAAATCAGAAAAGGAGACTCACAAGAAAGAGCAGATAATTCAGAAACTCTTCTGGCAGAAGAGATGGCCAAAAGGAACAAAACTTTCCAAGAAAGTAATTTAATGTCCAATGAATGCATAGGTTCAAACGGAGGAGCTTGAAGAGCCCCCAAAACCAAATTCAAACTCCAAGGAGGAGAAATTAACTTAATGACAGGTTTTATACGAACCAAAGCTTGTACAAAACAATGAATATCAGGAAGATTAGCAATCTTTCTGTGAAAAAGAACAGGAAGAGCAGAGATTTGTCCTTTCAAGGAACTTGCAGACAAACCTTTATCCAAACCATCCTGAAGAAACTGTAAAATTCTCGGAATTCTAAAAGAATGCCAGGAAAAATGATGAGAAAGACACCAAGAAATATAAGTCTTCCAGACTCTATAATATATCTCCCTAGATACGGATTTACGAGCCTGTAACATAGTATTAATCACAGAGTCAGAGAAACCTCTTTGACTAAGAATCAAGCGTTCAATCTCCATACCTTTAAATTTAAGGATTTGAGATCCTGATGGAAAAAAGGACCTTGTGACAGAAGGTCTGGTCTTAACGGAAGAGTCCATGGTTGGCAAGAGGCCATCCGGACAAGATCCGCATACCAAAACCTGTGAGGCCATGCTGGAGCTACCAGCAGAACAAACGAGCATTCCTTCAGAATCTTGGAGATTACTCTTGGAAGAAGAACTAGAGGCGGAAAGATATAGGCAGGATGATACTTCCAAGGAAGTGACAATGCATCCACTGCTTCCGCTTGAGGATCCCTGGATCTGGACAGATACCTGGGAAGTTTCTTGTTTAGATGAGAGGCCATCAGATCTATTTCTGGAAGTCCCCATATTTGAACAATCTGAAGAAATACCTCTGGGTGAAGAGACCATTCGCCCGGATGTAACGTTTGGCGACTGAGATAATCCGCTTCCCAATTGTCTATACCTGGGATATGAACCGCAGAAACTAGACAGGAGCTGGATTCCGCCCATACCAGAATTCGAGATACTTCTTTCATGGCCAGAGGACTGTGAGTCCCTCCTTGATGATTGATGTATGTCACAGTTGTGACATTGTCTGTCTGAAAACAAATGAACGATTCTCTCTTTAGAAGAGGCCAAGACTGAAGAGCTCTGAAAATTGCACGGAGTTCCAAAATATTGATTGGTAATCTCACCTCCTGAGATTCCCAAACCCCTTGTGCTGTCAGAGACCCCCAAATAGCTCCCCAACCTGTCAGACTTGCATCTGTTGAAATTACAGTCCAGGTCGGAAGAACAAAAGAAGCCCCCTGAACTAAACGATGGTGATCTGTCCACCACGTCAGAGAGTGTCGTACAATCGGTTTTAAAGATATTAATTGAGATATCTTTGTGTAATCCCTGCACCACTGGTTCAGCATACAGAGCTGAAGAGGTCGCATGTGAAAACGAGCAAAGGGGATCGCATCCGATGCAGCAGTCATAAGACCTAGAATTTCCATGCATAAGGCTACCGAAGGGAATGATTGTGATTGAAGATTTCGACAAGCTGAGATCAATTTTAGACGTCTCTTGTCTGTCAGAGACAGAGTCATGGACACTGAATCTATCTGGAAACCTAAAAAGGTACCCCTTGTTTGAGGAATCAATGAACTTTTCGGTAAATTGATCCTCCAACCATGATCTTGAAGAAACAACACAAGTCGATTCGTATGAGATTCTGCTAAATGTGAAGACTGAGCAAGTACCAAGATATCGTCCAAATAAGGAAATACCACAATACCCTGTTCTCTGATTACAGACAGAAGGGCACAGAGAACCTTTGTAAAAATCCTTTGAGCTGTTGCTAGGCCAAACGGCAGAGCCACAAACTGGTAATGCTTGTCTAGGAAAGAGAATCTCAGAAACTGATAGTGATCTGGATGAATCGGAATATGCAGATATGCATCCTGTAAATCTATTGTGGACATATAATGCCCTTGCTGAACAAAAGGCAGAATAGTCCTTATAGTTACCATTTTGAATGTTGGTATCCTTACATAACGATTCAATATTTTTAGATCCAGAACTGGTCTGAAGGAATTCTCCTTCTTTGGTACAATGAAGAGATTTGAATAAAACCCCAGCCCCTGTTCCAGAACTGGAACTGGCATAATTACTCCAGCCAACTCTAGATCTGAAACACATTTCAGAAATGCTTGAGCCTTCGCTGGATTTACTGGGACACGGGAAAGAAAAAATCTCTTTGCAGGAGGCCTTATCTTGAAGCCAATTCTGTACCCTTCTGAAACAATGTTTTGAATCCAAAGATTGTGAATTGAATTGATCCAAATTTGTTTGAAAAATCGTAATCTGCCCCCTACCAGCTGCGCTGGAATGAGGGCCGCACCTTCATGTGGACTTGGGAGCTGGTTTTGGTTTTCTAAAAGGCTTGGACTTATTCCAGACTGGAGATGGTTTCCAAACTGATACCGCTCCTGAGGGAGAAGGATCAGGCTTTTGTTCCTTATTGTGACGAAAGGAACGAAAACGATTATTAGACCTAAATTTACCTTTAGATTTTTTATCCTGTGGTAAAAAAGTTCCTTTCCCTCCAGTAACAGTTGAGATAATAGAATCCAACTGAGAACCAAATAATTTATTACCCTGGAAAGAAAGGGAAAGCAAAGTTAACTTAGAAGACATATCAGCATTCCAAGTTTTAAGCCATAAAGCTCTTCTAGCTAAAATAGCTAGAGACATATACCTGACATCAACTCTAATGATATCAAAGATGGCATCACAAATAAAGTTATTAGCATGTTGAAGAAGATTAACAATGCTATGAGAGTTATGATCTGTTACTTGTTGCGCTAAAGCTTCTAACCAAAAAGTTGAAGCTGCAGCAACATCCGCTAAAGATATAGCAGGTCTAAGAAGATTACCTGAACATAAGTAAGATTTTCTTAGAAAGGATTCAATCTTCCTATCTAAAGGATCCTTAAAGGAAGTACTATCTGCCGTAGGAATAGTAGTACGTTTAGCAAGAGTAGAGACAGCCCCATCAACCTTAGGGATTTTGTCCCAAAATTCTAATCTGTCAGATGGCACAGGATATAATTGCTTAAAATGTTTAGAAGGAGTAAATGAATTACCCAAATTATTCCATTCCCTGGAGATTACTTCAGAAATAGCATCAGGGACAGGAAAAACTTCTGGAATAACTACAGGAGATTTAAAAACCTTATTTAAACGTTTAGATTTAGTATCAAGAGGACCAGAATCCTCTATTTCTAATGCAATTAAGACCTCTTTAAGTAAAGAACGAATAAATTCCATTTTGAATAAATATGAAGATTTATCAGCATCAACCTCTGAGACAGAATCCTCTGAACCAGAGGAACCACTATCAGAATGATGATGTTCATTTAAAAATTCATCTGAAAAATGAGAAGTTTTAAAAGACCTTTTACGTTTACTAGAAGGGGGAATAACAGACATATCCTTCTTAATAGATTTAGAAACAAAATCTCTTATGTTAACAGGAACACTCTGAGTATTAGATGTTGATGGAACCACAACAGGTAATGTAACATTACTAAAGGAAATATTATCTGCATTACCAAGTTTGTCATGACATTCATTACAAACAACAGCTGGAGGAACAGATACACTTAACTTTGGTAGATCCAGCACCAGGCAGCATTTTTCAAGAAGTATCTTCTGACTCAGTGTCAATCTGGGACATCTTGCAATATGTAATAGAAAAAACAACATATAAAGCAAAATTGATCAAATTCCTTAAATGACAGTTTCAGGAATGGGAAAAAATGCCAGTGAACAAGCTTCTAGCAACCAGAAGCAATAAATAATGAGACTTAAATAATGTGGAGACAAAAACAGAATTTATGTTTACCTGATAAATTACTTTCTCCAACGGTGTGTCCGGTCCACGGCGTCATCCTTACTTGTGGGATATTCTCTTCCCCAACAGGAAATGGCAAAGAGCCCAGCAAAGCTGGTCACATGATCCCTCCTAGGCTCCGCCTACCCCAGTCATTCGACCGACGTTAAGGAGGAATATTTGCATAGGAGAAACCATATGGTACCGTGGTGACTGTAGTTAAAGAAAATAAATTATCAGACCTGATTAAAAAAACCAGGGCGGGCCGTGGACCGGACACACCGTTGGAGAAAGTAATTTATCAGGTAAACATAAATTCTGTTTTCTCCAACATAGGTGTGTCCGGTCCACGGCGTCATCCTTACTTGTGGGAACCAATACCAAAGCTTTAGGACACGGATGAAGGGAGGGAGCAAATCAGGTCACCTAAATGGAAGGCACCACGGCTTGCAAAACCTTTCTCCCAAAAATAGCCTCAGAAGAAGCAAAAGTATCAAACTTGTAAAATTTGGTAAAAGTGTGCAGTGAAGACCAAGTCGCTGCCCTACATATCTGATCAACAGAAGCCTCGTTCTTGAAGGCCCATGTGGAAGCCACAGCCCTAGTGGAATGAGCTGTGATTCTTTCGGGAGGCTGCCGTCCGGCAGTCTCGTAAGCCAATCTGATGATGCTTTTAATCCAAAAAGAGAGAGAGGTAGAAGTTGCTTTTTGACCTCTCCTTTTACCGGAATAAACAACAAACAAGGAAGATGTTTGTCTAAAATCCTTTGTAGCATCTAAATAGAATTTTAGAGCGCGAACAACATCCAAATTGTGCAACAAACGTTCCTTCTTTGAAACTGGTTTCGGACACAGAGAAGGTACGATAATCTCCTGGTTAATGTTTTTGTTAGAAACAACTTTTGGAAGAAAACCAGGTTTAGTACGTAAAACCACCTTATCTGCATGGAACACCAGATAAGGAGGAGAACACTGCAGAGCAGATAATTCTGAAACTTTTCTAGCAGAAGAAATTGCAACTAAAAACAAAACTTTCCAAGATAATAACTTAATATCAACGGAATGCAAGGGTTCAAACGGAACCCCCTGAAGAACTGAAAGAACTAAATTGAGACTCCAAGGAGGAGTCAAAGGTTTGTAAACAGGCTTAATTCTAACCAGAGCCTGAACAAAGGCTTGAACATCTGGCACAGCGGCCAGCTTTTTGTGAAGTAACACAGACAAGGCAGAAATCTGTCCCTTCAGGGAACTTGCAGATAATCCTTTTTCCAATCCTTCTTGAAGGAAGGATAGAATCCTAGGAATCTTAACCTTGTCCCAAGGGAATCCTTTAGATTCACACCAACAGATATATTTTTTCCAAATTTTGTGGTAAATCTTTCTAGTTACAGGCTTTCTGGCCTGAACAAGAGTATCGATAACAGAATCTGAGAATCCTCGCTTCGATAAGATCAAGCGTTCAATCTCCAAGCAGTCAGCTGGAGTGAAACCAGATTCGGATGTTCGAACGGACCCTGAACAAGAAGGTCTCGTCTCAAAGGTAGCTTCCAAGGAGGAGCCGATGACATATTCACCAGATCTGCGTACCAAGTCCTGCGTGGCCACGCAGGAGCTATCAAGATCACCGACGCCCTCTCCTGATTGATCCTGGCTACCAGCCTGGGGATGAGAGGAAACGGCGGGAACACATAAGCTAGTTTGAAGGTCCAAGGTGCTACTAGTGCATCCACTAGAGCCGCCTTGGGATCCCTGGATCTGGACCCGTAGCAAGGAACTTTGAAGTTCTGACGAGAGGCCATCAGATCCATGTCTGGAATGCCCCACAGCTGAGTGACTTGGGCAAAGATTTCCGGATGGAGTTCCCACTCCCCCGGATGCAATGTCTGACGACTCAGAAAATCCGCTTCCCAATTTTCCACTCCTGGGATGTGGATAGCAGACAGGTGGCAGGAGTGAGACTCCGCCCATAGAATGATTTTGGTCACTTCTTCCATCGCCAGGGAACTCCTTGTTCCCCCCTGATGGTTGATGTACGCAACAGTTGTCATGTTGTCTGATTGAAACCGTATGAACTTGGCCCTCGCTAGCTGAGGCCAAGCCTTGAGAGCATTGAATATCGCTCTCAGTTCCCGAATATTTATCGGTAGAAGAGATTCTTCCCGAGACCAAAGACCCTGAGCTTTCAGGGATCCCCAGACCGCGCCCCAGCCCATCAGACTGGCGTCGGTCGTGACAATGACCCACTCTGGTCTGCGGAATGTCATCCCTCGTGACAGGTTGTCCAGGGACAGCCACCAACGGAGTGAGTCTCTGGTCCTCTGATTTACTTGTATCTTCGGAGACAAGTCTGTATAGTCCCCATTCCACTGACTGAGCATGCACAGTTGTAATGGTCTTAGATGAATGCGTGCAAAAGGAACTATGTCCATTGCCGCTACCATCAACCCGATCACTTCCATGCACTGAGCTATGGAAGGAAGAGGAACGGAATGAAGTATCCGACAAGAGTCTAGAAGTTTTGTTTTTCTGGCCTCTGTCAGAAAAATCCTCATTTCTAAGGAGTCTATTATTGTTCCCAAGAAGGGAACCCTTGTTGACGGAGATAGAGAACTCTTTTCCATGTTCACTTTCCATCCGTGAGATCTGAGAAAGGCCAGGACAATGTCCGTGTGAGCCTTTGCTTGAGGAAGGGACGACGCTTGAATCAGAATGTCGTCCAAGTAAGGTACTACAGCAATGCCCCTTGGTCTTAGCACAGCTAGAAGGGACCCTAGTACCTTTGTGAAAATCCTTGGAGCAGTGGCTAATCCGAAAGGAAGCGCCACGAACTGGTAATGTTTGTCCAGGAATGCGAACCTCAGGAACCGATGATGTTCCTTGTGGATAGGAATATGTAGATACGCATCCTTTAAATCCACCGTGGTCATGAATTGACCTTCCTGGATGGAAGGAAGAATAGTTCGAATGGTTTCCATCTTGAACGATGGAACCTTGAGAAACTTGTTTAAGATCTTGAGATCTAAGATTGGTCTGAACGTTCCCTCTTTTTTGGGAACTATAAACAGATTGGAGTAGAACCCCATCCCTTGTTCTCTTAATGGAACGGGATGAATCACTCCCATTTTTAACAGGTCTTCTACACAATGTAAGAATGCCTGTCTTTTTATGTGGTCTGAAGACAACTGAGACCTGTGGAACCTCCCCCTTGGGGGAAGTCCCTTGAATTCCAGAAGATAACCTTGGGAGACTATTTCTAGCGCCCAAGGATCCAGAACATCTCTTGCCCAAGCCTGAGCGAAGAGAGAGAGTCTGCCCCCCACCAGATCCGGTCCCGGATCGGGGGCCAACATTTCATGCTGTCTTGGTAGCAGTGGCAGGTTTCTTGGCCTGCTTTCCCTTGTTCCAGCCTTGCATTGGTCTCCAAGCTGGCTTGGCTTGAGAAGTATTACCCTCTTGCTTAGAGGACGTAGCACTTTGGGCTGGTCCGTTTCTACGAAAGGGACGAAAATTAGGTTTATTTTTTGCCTTGAAAGGCCGATCCTGAGGAAGGGCGTGGCCCTTACCCCCAGTGATATCCGAGATAATCTCTTTCAAGTCAGGGCCAAACAGCGTTTTCCCCTTGAAAGGAATGTTAAGTAACTTGTTCTTGGAAGACGCATCAGCCGACCAAGATTTCAACCAAAGCGCTCTGCGCGCCACAATAGCAAACCCAGAATTCTTAGCCGCTAACCTAGCCAATTGCAAAGTGGCGTCTAGGGTGAAAGAATTAGCCAATTTGAGAGCATTGATTCTGTCCATAATCTCCTCATAAGGAGGAGAATCACTGTCGACCGCCTTTATCAGCTCATCGAACCAGAAACATGCGGCTGTAGCGACAGGGACAATGCATGAAATTGGTTGTAGAAGGTAACCCTGCTGAACAAACATCTTTTTAAGCAAACCTTCTAATTTTTTATCCATAGGATCTTTGAAAGCACAACTATCCTCTATGGGTATAGTGGTGCGTTTGTTTAAAGTGGAAACCGCTCCCTCGACCTTGGGGACTGTCTGCCATAAGTCCTTTCTGGGGTCGACCATAGGAAACAATTTTTTAAATATGGGGGGAGGGACGAAAGGAATACCGGGCCTTTCCCATTCTTTATTAACAATGTCCGCCACCCGCTTGGGTATAGGAAAAGCTTCTGGGAGCCCCGGCACCTCTAGGAACTTGTCCATTTTACATAGTTTCTCTGGGATGACCAACTTGTCACAATCATCCAGAGTGGATAATACCTCCTTAAGCAGAATGCGGAGATGTTCCAACTTAAATTTAAATGCAATCACATCAGGTTCAGCTTGTTGAGAAATGTTCCCTGAATCAGTAATTTCTCCCTCAGACAAAACCTCCCTGGCCCCATCAGACTGAGTTAGGGGCCCTTCAGAAATATTAATATCAGCGTCGTCATGCTCTTCAGTATCTAAAACAGAGCAGTCGCGCTTACGCTGATAAGTGTTCATTTTGGCTAAAATGTTTTTGACAGAATTGTCCATTACAGCCGTTAATTGTTGCATAGTAAGGAGTATTGGCGCGCTAGATGTACTAGGGGCCTCCTGAGTGGGCAAGACTCGTGTAGACGAAGGAGGGAATGATGCAGTACCATGCTTACTCCCCTCACTTGAGGAATCATCTTGGGCATCATTGTCATTGTCACATAAATCACATTTATTTAAATGAATAGGAATTCTGGCTTCCCCACATTCAGAACACAGTCTATCTGGTAGTTCAGACATGTTAAACAGGCATAAACTTGATAACAAGTACAAAAAACGTTTTAAAATAAAACCGTTACTGTCACTTTAAATTTTAAACTGAACACACTTTATTACTGCAAATGCGAAAAAACATGAAGGAATTGTTCAAAATTCACCAAATTTTCACCACAGTGTCTTAAAGCCTTAAAAGTATTGCACACCAAATTTGGAAGCTTTAACCCTTAAAATAACGGAACCGGAGCCGTTTTGAACTTTAACCCCTTACAGTCCCTGGTATCTGCTTTGCTGAGACCCAACCAAGCCCCAAGGGGAATACGATACCAAATGACGCCTTCAGAAAGTCTTTTCTAAGTATCAGAGCTCCTCTCACATGCGACTGCATGCCATGCCTCTCAAAAACAAGTGCGCAACACCGGCGCGAAAATGAGGCTCTGCCTATGCTTTGGGAAAGCCCCTAAAGAATAAGGTGTCTAAAACAGTGCCTGCCGATATTATTATATCAAAATACCCAGATAAAATGATTCCTCAAGGCTAAATATGTGTTAATAATCAATCGATTTAGCCCAAAAAAAGTCTACAGTCTTAATAAGCCCTTTTTGAAGCCCTTATTTACAATCGTAATAAACATGGCTTACCGGATCCCAGAGGGAAAATGACAGCTTCCAGCATTACATCGTCTTGTTAGAATGTGTCATACCTCAAGCAGCAAGAGACTGCTCACTGTTCCCCCAACTGAAGTTAATTGCTCTCAACAGTCCTGTGTGGAACAGCCATGGATTTTAGTGACGGTTGCTAAAATCATTTTCCTCATACAAACAGAAATCTTCATCTCTTTTCTGTTTCTGAGTAAATAGTACATACCAGCACTATTTCAAAATAACAAACTCTTGATTGAATAATAAAAACTACAGTTAAACACTAAAAAACTCTAAGCCATCTCCGTGGAGATGTTGCCTGTACAACGGCAAAGAGAATGACTGGGGTAGGCGGAGCCTAGGAGGGATCATGTGACCAGCTTTGCTGGGCTCTTTGCCATTTCCTGTTGGGGAAGAGAATATCCCACAAGTAAGGATGACGCCGTGGACCGGACACACCTATGTTGGAGAAAGTGACGCCCATATTTTTTAGCGCCAAAAAAGACGCCCACATTATTTGGCGCCTAAATGCTTTTGGCGCCAAAAATGACGCCACATCCGAAACGCCGACACTTTTGGCGCAAAAAAACGTCAAAAATGACGCAACTTCCGGCGACACGTATGACGCCGGAAACAAAAAAAAAAACTTTTTGCGCCAAAAAAGTCAGCGCCAAGAATGACGCAATAAAATGAAGCATTTTCAGCCCCCGCGAGCCTAACAGCCCACAGGAAAAAAAGTCAAATTTTAAGGTAAGAAAAAAATTGATTTATTCAAATGCATTATCCCAAATATGAAACTGACTGTCTGAAATAAGGAACGTTGAACATCCTGAGTCAAGGCAAATAAATGTTTGAATACATATATTTAGAACTTTATACAAAAGTGCCCAACCATAGCTTAGAGTGTCACAGAAAATAAGACTTACTTACCCCAGGACACTCATCTACATGTAGTAGAAAGCCAAACCAGTACTGAAACGAGAATCAGTAGAGGTAATGGTATATATAAGAGTATACTCTGAATGATACTTTGGAACAGAATAGAACATGCCAGTCCATACCACTAACTGGGTTTTGTTTAGAGGATATCAGGAAAAAACTAAAAAATATTAAGGTAAATAAAACTCCAGGCCCAGATGGAATACACCCAAGGGTGTTAAGTGAACTTAGCACTGTTATAGACAAACCTTTACTCTTAATTTTTCAAGACTCATTATCCTCAGGCATGGTACCCCAGGATTGGCGTAAAGCTGATGTGGTGCCACTCTTCAAAAAGGGAAGCAGGGATGATCCAGGAAGCTATAGACCAGTTAGTCTGACATCAATAGTGGGGAAGATATTTGAAGGGATTATAAGGGATTATATTGATGAGCATATTCGTGTAAACAAGATTATGAGTTCTAATCAGCATGGCTTTAGGAGAAATAGATCATGTCAAACTAATCTAATTAGATTCTACGAGGAAGTAAGTAAAAATATAGATAAAGGGGAATCAGTTGATGTGATATACTTAGATTTTGCAAAGGCATTTGATACAGTGCCACATGAGAGATTAATGCACAAAATTAAGGGACTGGGAATAGCTGAAAATGTTAGCTCATGGATAAATAACTGGATAAAAGATAGGGAGCAACGAGTAGCAGTAAATGGATCATACTCAGATTGGACAAAGGTAATCAGTGGCGTCCCCCAGGGATCAGTACTGGGCCCTGTTCTTTTTAATATTTTTATAAATGACTTGGAGCAAGGATTAAATAGCGACATCTCTATTTTTGCAGATGATACTAAGTTAAGTAAGGTCATTAGGTCAGAGCAGGATGAACTCTCTTTGCAAAGGGATTTGCTAAAATTAGAACTATGGGCAAGTGAATGGAAAATGAGATTTAATACGGAAAAATGTAAGGTTCTACATTTTGGAAGTAAAAATAAGCAGGCTATGTATTTTTTAAATGGGACAAGACTTAGCCAAACACAGGAGGAAAGGGATTTGGGAGTAGTAATAGATAACAAGCTAAAGATGAGTGCACAATGCAGGGCAGCGGCTTCAAAGGCTAATAAGATACTAGCATGTATTAAAAGAGGCATTGATTCAAGGGAGGAAAGCATAATTCTGTCATTATATAAAGCCCTGGTAAGACCTCACCTTGAGTTTGGAGTGCAGTTCTGGGGACCGATTGCTAAAAAAGATATTGCAGAACTAGAAAAAGTTCAGAGAAGGGCCACAAAGCTAATAAGGGGATTGGAGAAATTAACCTATGAGGAGAGGCTAGCCAAACTTTGTCTGTTCTCTTTAGAAAAAAGGCGCTTGAGAGGTGACATGATTACTTTATATAAATATATTCAAGGCCCATATACAGAGATGGCAGAAGCTCTTTTTATTCCAAGAAAATTGGTTCTGACAAGAGGTCATAATTTAAGGTTGGAGGAAAGGAGATTTAATCTCCTGCAACGGAAACGTTTTTTCACTGTAAGAGCAATAAAATTGTGGAACTCATTACCAAAGGAGGTAGTGAATGCCAATACCATAGATACATTTAAAAATAGTCTGGATAAATTTCTGTATATAAACAAAATTCATGGATATGATTGCTAGTATTAAATGGGTCACATTTTAATGGGGTTATTTAAGCTTAACTGGAGCTTTTGTAAGTATTTTAGATTTGTATAGGTTGAACTCGATGGACTTCAGTCTTTTTTCAACCTTATCTACTATGTTACTATGTTACTATGTTAGTATATCGTCGATCTGAAAAGGGAGGTAAGAGATGAATCTCTATGACCGATAACAGAGAACCTATGAAATAGACCCCGTAGAAGGAGATCATTGAATTCAAATAGGCAATACTCTCCTCACATCCCTCTGACATTCACTGCACGCTGAGAGGAAAACCGGGCTCCAACCTGCTGCGGAGCGCATATCAACGTAGAATCTAGCACAAACTTACTTCACCACCTCCATAGGAGGCAAAGTTTGTAAAACTGATTTGTGGGTGTGGTGAGGGGTGTATTTATAGGCATTTTGAGGTTTGGGAAACTTTGCCCCTCCTGGTAGGAATGTATATCCCATACGTCACTAGCTCATGGACTCTTGCTAATTACATGAAAGAAAGTGTGTTTACATTGTGGTCTATGGGGACTGTATTATCACTCTAAATATATATGTATATGTTCATATACATTTATGTGTTAATATGTGTACATACACATATAAATATATTTTAACTTTGCTGCCCATCGCTGCACGACTTACTCCCTTCGCTGCACTAAGTTTTCTGCCGTGACTATCGGCAAGAGATGGGGCTCCCATTTTAGCCTATGGAAGCTTGCTTCCGTGAGTGCAAAGCTTCCATGCAATGCGAATGCTAGGTCGCGTTCACATTGCGTTCAAAATGTAATACAAGCGCACATTTGTGTGCGCCGGTATTACTAAGTGGAGCACAAATATCGCAAAAGTGCAATTTTGTGCTCCACTCATAATCTAGCACAAAATGTTTCACTATTAGAAGAAAAGCATTATTGGAAAATACATTCATTTATTTATTTTGCTTCACTTTGCTGTAAAATACATTAGAATATTGTATTTGTTAGACTTTTGCCCAGGGAGGATTAAGTTAAAGGGACAGTCTAGGCCAAAATAAACTTTCATGATTCAGATAGAGCATGTAATTTTAAACAATTTTCCAATTTACTGTTATCACCAATTTCGCTTTGTTCTTTTGGTATTCTTAGTTCAAAGCTTAACCTAGGAGGTTCATATGCTAATTTCTTAGACCTTGAAGCCCACCTCTTTCAGATTGCATTTTAACAGTTTTCACCACTAGAGGGTGTTAGTTCACGTATTTCATATAGATAACACTGTGCTCGTGCACGTGAAGTTATCTGTGAGCAGGCACTGATTGGCTAGACTGCAAGTCTGTCAAAAGAACTGAAAAAAGGGGCAGTTTGCAGAGGCTTAGATACAAGATAATCACAGAGGTTAAAAGTATATTATTATAACTGTGTTGGTTATGCAAAACTGGGGAATGGGTAATAAAGGGATTATCTATCTTTTAAAACAATAAAAATTCTGGTGTAGACTGTCCCTTTAATACTTTTAGATAATTTATGTGTGAGCTTTTGTTTACAAACCCCCTCAGATTCTCTGTACTCATTTGTTCTTTTAAGATGGATTATCAGTTTTGCATCAACAATAATGAATGAAAAATCACTCTTTGCAATAACAGTGAGCATACTAGGTACTTTAGGTGTAAATATAGTTTATAGTTAGTGTATATATCAATATATATTTATATTTTGCTATTAGATGGAGAATCGAAAGGAATATAAGTCTGTTTGTTTAAATACCTGGTAAATAAATAATTACATTGTATATAAATTGAATCAGTGCTAAACCACCTTAACGGAAGGTGAGACAGGCTACCATAGTCTCTTTCCTTTATTGCATATGTGCAAAAGAGTTCCTGCTATATATTAGTTTTGTTCTGGGGACAGGGAAATTCGTGATAAGAAAAAACATAAAACAACATTCTCATTCTACAAAACAAAGCTGTATTATTTATTGTAAAATTCTTCTTAGATATAAAGATACATTATGTAGTTTATGATTTATGTTTAATGTCATCCACAAACTGCCACATAACATATGACAGCTAAATGCTCAGTATTTGCTCAGTATGCAGCCCACACAACTCTCTGTAATCTGGAAACAGTATCCAGGAAGGTGAAGTAAACAAAACCCATGCACTGAATGAACTAAATCACTTAAATATCAAGTTTCATTTAATACTCTGTAAAATAATAGGCCTTTAAAACTAAACAATCAAAACTAAAAAATGTCATACACCAAATGCCTTTTACACATATAACCATTAACTAGAAAACATAAGAGATCCTATGATAACATCTGAAGAAAGAAGATCAAAAGAGCGATCAACTCCTTCCAAAAATATATAAAACAGCAATTTTATTGGTAATTTTAAAACACCATTGGAGGCTCCAGAACTCTCTCATATAGTGGGCGCAGCCCTAGTGCTGTGCCCGCTATATGAGAGAGTTCTGGAGCTTCCCATGGTGTTTTAAAATTACCAATAAAATTGCTGTTTTATATATTTTTGGAAGGAGACGATCGTTCTTGTGATCTTCATCCTACGTATCCAGTTGATCTGATTCCTATACACAGAGCATCGTGTACCGCCTGTACGCTACTCCTAACACCTCCCCCAACGTCATCAATGGCCTGTGTGAACGCTGCACGCGGTGGACCTGAACAGCTGAGACGCTGACATAGTGAGAGGAGGGCGAACGGATCGTGGACCCTAGATTGTGGAGCACCTCTGCACTGCAGCATACGATTCCAGCTAAAGGGACAACGGAACATCTGGAGCGGGGTAAGCAGAGTACCCTGAAGCAAATATTGGGGAGCGAGTGTTAGAGCAGCAACAGGGCACCGTGTGTGTGCACTATACAAGTGTGAACTATAACACCGCTAATCCCTCAGTTCTTTTCTACTACTGTTATATTATTGAACATCTGAAGAAAGCCAGTAGTGCAGAAAAACATAAATTATGCTTACCTGATAAATTTTATTTCCATCGTGAGGAGGAGAGTCCACGGCTTCATTCATTACTTGTGGGAATTAAGAACCTGGCCACCAGGAGGAGGCAAAGACACCCCAGCCAAAGGCTTAAATACCTCCCCCAGTCATTCTGCCGAGGAAACAAGTCTCTGGCAACTTAGATCCGACCTTAGAACTTTTAAAACTACAGCCCACACTCAGAACTTATTGGTCATCTTGTGCTATGCTGAACAAATTGTATATTAAGGAATCTGTTTTAATAAAAATAAAAACAAAAAAAATATATATTTACTAACAGTGGAGGCTCCTCCATTTGTGCACTGTCGCACGTGAACCCCCAGGGGGCAGAGGAGGAGGGGGGGAAATGAGCCGAAAAAAAAAATAAAAAAAATGAGAAAAAAAAAAAAATTATTACAAATTTTATTTATATTTTTTATTTATATTATTTTATATTATTAATCATTTATTATTTTCCCCAAGTTGTGTGCTGTCCTGCTGTCTATGTCACTATGCAGCATGCTGCTATATGTATTACAATACAATTTACAACTGTCACTGATTGATTTGGTAATTTACAGTATACCGGCAGGAGCAGGCAGGAGCTAGGACCGGGTGGACTACTCAGTGTGTGCTGACGTCCGTGACGTCATACCACATCACCACGGCGCTCGTCGCACTGCCTGCTGCTGCCTGAGAGGCTGAGTCATAGTATTGACTCCAGTCTCCACCCCCCACTCGCACGTGCGGTAAGGAGCTTTATATGCCTGCACAGTGATCTCAATGTATTCACTGTGCAGGCGTAGCTCCTCCCCAGCCTCATGCCTATAGAGGCATAATCGCACAGGCTGAACTGTGCGGTCGTTTAAGCCTGTGCCCTGTCTCCTCCCCCAGCCTCTTGATCCGTTGTGTGATAGGCTCCCTGGCTCACGTGATGGCCCCCACGAGGCTCCTCCCGGCTCAACGGAGCGAAAATCTTTGTGGAGATAGCCGTTGAGCTGAGAGGAGGCTTTTGCATAGAGCTCTGTGCAAAAATTATTTCAAACTTGAGAAAACTTCTAAAAACGACTTAGTTTGCTGCCTGCTGGCTGCTGCTGTATATCAGAGACTCTCTGAGACAGACTGACAACATCAACAGTCAATATTTGCTGCTGCAGAGTAGACTCAGACTGCAGTGTGCAAATAGGCTAATAGCCATTATTACATTAGGCTTAGCTTAGCAATAGAGTTTAGAACTTTAGATTCACTAGTATTCTATTATCTATATAGAAGATACTAATATATTATATTAGTTCAGTAAGTTCAAGTTGTTTGAAAGTTTGTGGGCAGATATTTTAATGATTTTTGCTGCAGGCCTGCAGTTTTTTATATAGAGTAACTGAGTTGAGTCTTGAACTTGAACTACTAGTGTTAAAAAAAAAAAAAAAAAAACATTTTTATTTTTCTACTTGAAATTTAAACAACAGATACAGTCTGAGATTGCTTTTTATATAGAGTAACTTGAGTTGAGTCTTGATGAACTTGAACTACTAGTGTTTAACAAAAAAAATCATTTTTAATTTTCTACTTGTAATTTAAACAACAGATACAGTCTGAGTCTGAGATTGCTTTTTATATAGAGTAACTTGAGTTGAGTCTTGAACTTGAATTACTAGAGTTTACAAAAAAAAAAACATAATTTATGCTTACCTGATAAATTTATTTCTCTTGTAGTGTTATCCAGTCCACGGATCATCCATTACTTGTGGGATATTCTCCTTCCCAGCAGGAAGTTGCAAGAGGATCACCCACAGCAGAGCTGCTATATAGCTCCTCCCCTCACTGCCATATCCAGTCATTCGACCGAAACAAGCCGAGAAAGGAGAAACCATAGGGTGCAGTGGTGACCGTAGTTTAATTAAAATTTAGACCTGCCTGAAAAGGACAGGGCGGGCCGTGGACTGGATACACTACAAGAGAAATAAATTTATCAGGTAAGCATAAATTATGTTTTCTCTTGTTAAGGGTATCCAGTCCACGGATCATCCATTACTTGTGGGATACCAATACCAAAGCTAAAGTACACGGATGATGGGAGGGACAAGGCAGGAACTTAAACGGAAGGAACCACTGCCTGTAGAACCTTTCTCCCAAAAACAGCCTCCGAAGAAGCAAAATTATCACATTTGTAAAATTTGGAAAAAGTATGAAGGGAAGACCAAGTTGCAGCCTTGCAAATCTGTTCAACAGAGGCCTCATTTTTAAAGGCCCAGGTGGAAGCCACAGCTCTAGTAGAATGAGCTGTAATCCTTTCAGGAGGCTGCTGTCCAGCAGTCTCATAGGCTAAACGGATTATACTCCGAAGCCAAAAAGAAAGAGAGGTTGCCGAGGCCTTCTGACCTCTCGTCTGTCCAGAGTAAAAAAAAACAGGTTAGATGTTTGGCGAAAATCTTTAGTAGCCTATAAGTAAAACTTCAAGGCACGGACTACATCTAGATTATGCAAAAGACGTTCCTTCTTTGAAGAAGGATTAGGACATAATGATGGAACAACAATCTCTTGATTGATATTCTTGTTAGAAACCACCTTAGGTAAAACCCAGGTTTTGTACGCAGAACAACTTTATCTGAATGAAAGATCAGATAAGGAGAATCACAATGTAAGGCAGATAACTCCGAGACTCTTCGAGCCGAGGAAATAGCCATCAGAAAAAGAACTTTCCATTAAAGAAGTTTGATATGAATAGAATGAAGGGGTTCAAACGGAACCCCTTGAAGAACTTTAAGAACCAAGTTTAAGCTCCATGGAGGAGCAACAGGTTTAAACACAGGCTTAATTCTAACTAAAGCCTGACAAAATGCCTGAACGTCTGGAACTTCTGCCAGACGCTTGTGTAAAAGAATAGACAGAGCAGAAATCTGTCCCTTTAAAGAACTAGCTGATAATTCTTTGTCCAAACCCTCTTGGAGGAAGGACAATATCCTAGGAATCCTAACCCTACTCCATGAGTAATTCTTGGATTCACCCCAATGAAGATATTTACGCCATATCTTGTGGTAAATTTTCCTGGTGACAGGCTTTCGTGCCTGTATTAAGGTATCAATTACTGACTCGGAGAAGCCACGCTTTGATAGGATCAAGCGTTCAATCTCCATCCAGTCAGTCTCAGAGAAAGTAGATTCGGATGATTGAAATGATCCTTGTATTAGAAGGTCTTGTCTCAGAGGCAGAGTCCATGGTGGAAAGGATGACATGTCCACTAGGTCTGCATACCAGGTCCTGCGTGGCCACGCAGGCGCTATCAATATCACCGATGCTCTTTCCTGTTTGATTTTGGCAATCAGACGAGGGAGCAGAGGAAACGATGGAAACACATAAGCCAGTGCCGCTTCTGGGTCCCTGGACCTGGATCCGTAACAAGGAAGCTTGGCGTTCTGGCGAGACGCCATGAGATCCAATTCTGGTTTGCCCCAACGGACAACCAATTGAGCAAACACCTCCGGATGGAGTTCCCATTCCCCCGGATGAAAAGTCTGACGACTTAGAAAATCCGCCTCCCAGTTCTCTACACCTGGGATATGGATCGCTGACAGGTGGCAAGAGTGAGTCTCTGCCCAGCGAATTATCTTGGAGACTTCTGACATCGCTAGGGAACTCCAGGTTCCCCTTTGATGGTTGATGTAAGCCACAGTCGTGATGCTGTCTGACTGAAATCTGATGAACCTCAGTGTTGCTAGCTGAGGCCAAGCCAGAAGAGCATTGAATATTGCTCTTAACTCCAGAATATTTATTGGGAGGAGTTTCTCCTCCTGAGTCTATGAACCCTGAGCCTTCAGGGAGTTCCAGACTGCACCCCAACCTAGAAGGCTGGCATCTGTTGTTACAATTGTCCAATCTGGTCTGCGAAAGGTCATACCCTTGGACAGATGGGCCCGAGATAACCACCAGAGAAGAGAATCTCTGGTTTCCTGATCCAGATTTAGTAGAGGGGACAAATCTGTGTAATCCCCATTCCACTGACTGAGCATGCATAATTGCAGCGGTCTGAGATGCATGCACGCGAATGGCACTATGTCCATCGCTGCTACCATTAAGCCGATTACTTCCATGCACTGAGCCACCGTGGGGCGTGGAATGGAGTGAAGAACACGGCAAGCATTTAGAAGTTTTGATAACCTGGACTCCGTCAGGTAAATTTTAATTTCTACAGAATCTATTAGAGTCTCTAGGAAGGAAACCCTCGTGAGAGGAGATAGAGAACTCTTTTCTTCGTTCACTTTCCACCCATGCGACCTCAGGAATGCCAGAACTATCTCTGTATGAGATTTGGCAATTTGAAAGCTTGATGCCTGTATCAGGATATCGTCCAGGTAAGGAGCCACCGCTATGCCTCGCGGTCTTAGGACCGCCAGAAGTGAGCCCAGAACCTTTGTAAAAATTCTTGGGGCTGTAGCCAACCCGAATGGAAGAGCTACAAATTGGTAATGCCTGTCTAGAAAGGCAAACCTCAGGAACTGATGATGATTCTTGTGAATCGGAATGTGAAGGTAGGCATCCTTTAAGTCCACTGTGGTCATGTACTGACCCTCTTGGATCATGGGTAAAATGGTTCGAATAGTTTCCATCTTGAATGACGGAACTCTGAGGAATTTGCTTAGGATCTTTAGATCCAAAATTGGTCTGAAGGTTCCCTCTTTTTTGGGAACCACAAACAGATTTGAATAAAACCCCTGTCCTTGTTCCGTCCGCGGAACTGGATGGATCACTCCCATTACAAGGAGATCTTGTACGCAGCTTAGGAATGCCTCTTTCTTTATCTGGTTTGCAGATAATCTTGAAAGGTGAAATCTCCCTTGTGGAGGAAAAGCTTTGAAGTCCAGAAGATATCCCTGAGATATGATCTCCAACGCCCAGGGATCCTGAACATCTCTTGCCCACGCCTGGGCGAAGAGAGAGAGTCTGCCCCCTACTAGATCCGTTGTCAGATAGGGGGCCGCTCCTTCATGCTGTCTTAGAGGCAGGAGCAGGCTTTCTGGCCTGCTTGCCCTTGTTCCAGGACTGGTTAGGATTCCAGGCCTGTTTGGATTGAGCAAAAGTTCTCTCTTGTTTTGAAGCAGAGGAAGTTGATGCTGCACCTGCCTTGAAATTTCGAAAGGCACGAAAATTAGACTGTTTGGCCTTTGATTTGGCCCTGTCCTGAGGAAGGGTATGACCCTTACCTCCAGTAATGTCAGCAATAATATCTTTCAAACCAGGCCCGAATAAGGTCTGCCCCTTGAAAGGAATGTTGAGTAATTTAGACTTTGAAGTCACATCAGCTGACCAGGATTTGAGCCATAGCGCCCTACGCGCCTGGATGGCGAATCCAGAATTCTTAGCCGTTAGTTTAGTCAAATGAACAATGGCATCAGAAACAAATGAGTTAGCTAGCTTAAGAGTTCTAAGCTTGTCAACAATTTCAGTCAATGGAGCTGTATGGATGGCCTCTTCCAGGGCCTCAAACCAGAATGCCGCCGCAGCAGTGACAGGCGCAATGCATGCAAGGGGCTGTAAAATAAAACCTTGTTGAATAAACATTTTCTTAAGGTAACCCTCCAATTTTTTATCCATTGGATCTGAAAAAGCACAACTGTCCTCAACCGGGATAGTGGTACGCTTTGCTAAAGTAGAAACTGTTCCCTCCACCTTAGGGATAGTCTGCCATAAGTCCCGTGTAGTGGCATCTATTGGAAACATTTTTCTAAATATAGGAGGTGGGGAAAAGAGCACACCGGGCCTATCCCACTCCTTACTAATAATTTCTGTAAGCCTTTTAGGTATTGGAAAAACATCAGTACTCACCGGCACTGCATAGTATTTATCCAGCCTACACAATTTCTCTGGCACTGCAATTGTGTCACAGTCATTCAGAGCAGCTAATACCTCCCCAAGCAATACACGGAGGTTCTCAAGTTAAATTTAAAATTAGAAATCTCTGAATCAGGTCTCCCCGATTCAGAGACGTCACCCACAGACTGAAGCTCTCCGTCCTCAGGTTCTGCATCTACGCACTCTGTATCTCGTCTAACCCCAGAGCTATCGCGCTTGCCTCTCAATTCAGGCAATCTGAATAATACCTCTGACAGGGTATTATTCATGATTGCAGCCATGTCCTGCAAAGTAATCGCTATGGGCGTCCCTGATGTACTTGGCGCCATATTAGCGTGCGCCCCTTGAGCGGGAGGTGAAGGGTCCGACACGTGGGGAGAGTTAGTCGGCATAACTTCCCCCTCGACAGAACCCTCTGGTGACAATTCTTTTATAGATAAAGACTGATCTTTACTGTTTAAGGTGAAATCAATACATTTAGTACACATTCTCCTATGGGGCTCCACCATGGCTTTTAAACATAATGAACAAGTATCCTCTGTTTCAGACATGTTTGTACAGACTAGCAATGAAACTAGGAAGCTTGGAAAACACTTTAAAGCAAGTTAACAAGCAATATAAAAAAACGTTACTGTGCCTTTAAGAGAAACAAATTTTGACAAAATTTGAAATAACAGTGAAAAAAGGCAGTTACACTAACAAAATTTTTACAGTGTATGTAACAAGTCAGCAGAGCATTGCACCCACTTGCAAATGGATGATTAACCCCTTAATAACAAAAACAGAATAATAAATGACAAAAACGTTTTTTAACTAGGCCCCAATAAGTTTTGTCACCAAACATATATAAAAACTATTAACATGCCAGGAAACGTTTTATATTACACTTTTATAAGAGTATGTATCTCTGTTAATAAGCCTGATACCAGTCGCTATCACTGCATTTAAGGCTTAACTTACATTAATCCGGTATCAGCAGCATTTTTCTAGCAAATTTTATCCCTAGAAATATGTTAACTGCACATACCTTATTACAGGAAAACCTGCACGCTATTCCCCCTCTGAAGTTACCTCACTCCTCAGAATATTTGAGAACAGCAATGGATCTTAGTTACTTCTGCTAAGATCATAGAAATCACAGGCAGTTTCTTATTCTAATGCTGCCTGAGACGAAACAGTACAATTGAAGTTAAAAAAACTAACTATAATACACCACTCTCCTCTTACTACGTCCATCTTTGTTGAGAGTTGCAAGAGAATGACTAGATAGGGCAGTGAGGGGAGGAGCTATATAGCAGCTCTGCTGTGGATGATCCTCTTGCAACTTCCTGTTGGGAAGGAGAATATCCCACAAGTAATGGATGATCCGTGGACTGGATACACTTAACAAGAGAAAACATTTTTATTTTTCTACTTGTAATTTAAACAACAGATACAGTGTGAGTCTGAGATTGTTTTTTATATAGAGTAACTTGAGTTGAGTCTTGATGAACTTGAACTACTAGTGTTAAAAAAAAACAAAAAAAAAACAGAATTTATGTTTACCTGATAAATTACTTTCTCCAACGGTGTGTCCGGTCCACGGCGTCATCCTTACTTGTGGGATATTCTCTTCCCCAACAGGAAATGGCAAAGAGCCCAGCAAAGCTGGTCACATGATCCCTCCTAGGCTCCGCCTTCCCCAGTCATTCGACCGACGTAAAGGAGGAATATTTGCATAGGAGAAATCATATGATACCGTGGTGACTGTAGTTAAAGAAAATAAAATATCAGACCTGATTAAAAAACCAGGGCGGGCCGTGGACCGGACACACCGTTGGAGAAAGTAATTTATCAGGTAAACATAAATTCTGTTTTCTCCAACATAGGTGTGTCCGGTCCACGGCGTCATCCTTACTTGTGGGAACCAATACCAAAGCTTAAGGACACGGATGATGGGAGGGAGCAAATCAGGTCACCTAGATGGAAGGCACCACGGCTTGCAAAACCTTTCTCCCAAAAATAGCCTCAGAAGAAGCAAAAGTATAAAATTTGTAAAATTTGGTAAAAGTGTGCAGTGAAGACCAAGTCGCTGCCTTACATATCTGATCAACAGAAGCCTCGTTCTTGAAGGCCCATGTGGAAGCCACGGCCCTAGTGGAATGAGCTGTGATTCTTTCAGGAGGCTGCCGTCTGGCAGTCTCATAAGCCAATCTGATGATGCTTTTAAGCCAAAAAGAGAGAGAGGTAGAAGTTGCTTTTTGACCTCTCCTTTTACCAGAATAAACAACAAACAAGGAAGATGTTTGTCTGAAATCCTTTGTAGCATCTAAATAGAATTTTAGAGCACGAACTACATCCAAATTGTGCAACAAACGTTCCTTCTTTGAAACTGGATTCGGACACAAAGAAGGCACGACTATCTCCTGGTTAATGTTTTTGTTAGAAACAACTTTCAGAAGAAAACCAGGTTTAGTACGCAAAACCACCTTATCTGCATGGAACACCAGATAAGGAGGAGAACACTGCAGAGCAGATAACTCTGAAACTCTTCTAGCAGAAGAAATTGCAACCAAAAACAAAACTTTCCAAGATAATAACTTAATATCTACGGAATGTAAGGGTTCAAACGGAACCCCCTGAAGAACTGAAAGAACTAAATTGAGACTCCAAGGAGGAGTCAAAGGTTTGTAAACAGGCTTGATTCTAACCAGAGCCTGAACAAAAGCTTGAACATCTGGCACAGCCGCCAGCTTTTTGTGAAGTAAAACAGATAAAGCAGAAATCTGTCCCTTCAAAGAACTTGCAGATAATCCTTTCTCCAAACCTTCTTGAAGAAAGGATAGAATCTTAGGAATTTTTATCTTGTTCCATGGGAATCCTTTAGATTCACACCAACAGATATATTTTTTCCATATTTTATGGTAGATTTTTCTAGTTACAGGCTTTCTGGCCTGAACAAGAGTATCAATGACAGAATCTGAGAACCCTCGCTTTGATAAAATCAAGCGTTCAATCTCCAAGCAGTCAGTTGGAGTGATGCCAGATTCGGATGTTCGAACGGACCTTGAACAAGAAGGTCCTGTCTCAAAGGTAGCTTCCATGGTGGAGCCGATGACATATTCACCAGGTCTGCATACCAAGTCCTGCGTGGCCACGCAGGAGCTATCAAGATCACCGATGCCCTCTCCTGATTGATCCTGGCTACCAGCCTGGGGATGAGAGGAAACGGTGGGAATACATAAGCTAGGTTGAAGGTCCAAGGTGCTACTAGTGCATCTACTAGAGTCGCCTTGGGATCCCTGGATCTGGACCCGTAGCAAGGAACCTTGAAGTTCTGACGAGAGGCCATCAGATCCATGTCTGGAATGCCCCACAATTGAGTAATTTGGGCAAAGATTTCCGGATGGAGTTCCCACTCCCCCGGATGAAATGTCTGACGACTCAGAAAAACAGAATTTATGTTTACCTGATAAATTACTTTCTCCAACGGTGTGTCCGGTCCACGGCGTCATCCTTACTTGTGGGATATTCTCTTCCCCAACAGGAAATGGCAAAGAGCCCAGCAAAGCTGGTCACATGATCCCTCCTAGGCTCCGCCTACCCCAGTCATTCGACCGACGTTAAGGAGGAATATTTGCATAGGAGAAACCATACGGTACCGTGGTGACTGTAGTTAAAGAAAATAAATTATCAGACCTGATTAAAAAAACCAGGGCGGGCCGTGGACCGGACACACCGTTGGAGAAAGTAATTTATCAGGTAAACATAAATTCTGTTTTCTCCAACATAGGTGTGTCCGGTCCACGGCGTCATCCTTACTTGTGGGAACCAATACCAAAGCTTTAGGACACGGATGAAGGGAGGGAGCAAATCAGGTCACCTAAATGGAAGGCACCACGGCTTGCAAAACCTTTCTCCCAAAAATAGCCTCAGAAGAAGCAAAAGTATCAAACTTGTAAAATTTGGTAAAAGTGTGCAGTGAAGACCAAGTCGCTGCCCTACATATCTGATCAACAGAAGCCTCGTTCTTGAAGGCCCATGTGGAAGCCACAGCCCTAGTGGAATGAGCCGTGATTCTTTCGGGAGGCTGCCGTCCGGCAGTCTCGTAAGCCAATCTGATGATGCTTTTAATCCAAAAAGAGAGAGAGGTAGAAGTTGCTTTTTGACCTCTCCTTTTACCGGAATAAACAACAAACAAGGAAGATGTTTGTCTAAAATCCTTTGTAGCATCTAAATAGAATTTTAGAGCGCGAACAACATCCAGATTGTGCAACAAACGTTCCTTCTTTGACACTGGTTTCGGACACAGAGAAGGTACGATAATCTCCTGGTTAATGTTTTTGTTAGAAACAACTTTCGGAAGAAAACCAGGTTTAGTACGTAAAACCACCTTATCTGCATGGAACACCAGATAAGGAGGAGAACACTGCAGAGCAGATAATTCTGAAACTCTTCTAGCAGAAGAAATCGCAACTAAAAACAAAACTTTCCAAGATAATAACTTAATATCAACGGAATGTAGGGGTTCAAACGGAACCCCCTGAAGAACTGAAAGAACTAAGTTGAGACTCCAAGGAGGAGTCAAAGGTTTGTAAACAGGCTTAATTCTAACCAGAGCCTGAACAAAGGCTTGAACATCTGGCACAGCTGCCAGCTTTTTGTGAAGTAACACAGACAAGGCAGAAATCTGTCCCTTCAGGGAACTAGCAGATAAACCTTTTTCCAATCCTTCTTGAAGGAAGGATAGAATCTTAGGAATCTTAACCTTGTCCCAAGGGAATCCTTTAGATTCACACCAACAGATATATTTTTTCCAAATCTTGTGGTAAATCTTTCTAGTTACAGGCTTTCTGGCCTGAACAAGAGTATCGATAACAGAATCTGAGAACCCTCGCTTCGATAAGATCAAGCGTTCAATCTCCAAGCAGTCAGCTGGAGTGAAACCAGATTCGGATGTTCGAACGGACCCTGAACAAGAAGGTCTCGTCTCAAAGGTAGCTTCCAAGGTGGAGCCGATGACATATTCACCAGATCTGCATACCAAGTCCTGCGTGGCCACGCAGGAGCTATCAAGATCACCGACGCCCTCTCCTGATTGATCCTGGCTACCAGCCTGGGGATGAGAGGAAATGGCGGGAACACATAAGCTAGTTTGAAGGTCCAAGGTGCCACTAGTGCATCCACTAGAGCCGCCTTGGGATCCCTGGATCTGGACCCGTAGCAAGGAACTTTGAAGTTCTGACGAGAGGCCATCAGATCCATGTCTGGAATGCCCCACAGCTGAGTGACTTGGGCAAAGATTTCCGGATGGAGTTCCCACTCCCCCGGATGCAATGTCTGACGACTCAGAAAATCCGCTTCCCAATTTTCCACTCCTGGGATGTGGATAGCAGACAGGTGGCAGGAGTGAGACTCCGCCCATAGAATGATTTTGGTCACTTCTTCCATCGCTAGGGAACTCCTTGTTCCCCCCTGATGGTTGATGTACGCAACAGTTGTCATGTTGTCTGATTGAAACCGTATGAACTTGGCCCTCGCTAGCTGAGGCCAAGCCTTGAGAGCATTGAATATCGCTCTCAGTTCCAGAATATTTATCGGTAGAAGAGATTCTTCCCGAGACCAAAGACCCTGAGCTTTCAGGGATCCCCAGACCGCGCCCCAGCCCATCAGACTGGCGTCGGTCGTGACGATGACCCACTCCGGTCTGCGGAATGTCATCCCTTGTGACAGGTTGTCCAGGGACAGCCACCAACGGAGTGAGTCTCTGGTCCTCTGATTTACTTGTATCTTCGGAGACAAGTCTGTATAGTCCCCATTCCACTGACTGAGCATGCACAGTTGTAATGGTCTTAGATGAATGCGCGCAAAAGGAACTATGTCCATTGCCGCTACCATCAAACCGATCACTTCCATGCACTGCGCTATGGAAGGAAGAGGAACGGAATGAAGTATCCGACAAGAGTCTAGAAGTTTTGTTTTTCTGGCCTCTGTCAGAAAAATCCTCATTTCTAAGGAGTCTATTATTGTTCCCAAGAAGGGAACCCTTGTTGACGGAGATAGAGAACTCTTTTCCACGTTCACTTTCCATCCGTGAGATCTGAGAAAGGCCAGGACAATGTCCGTGTGAGCCTTTGCTTGAGGAAGGGACGACGCTTGAATCAGAATGTCGTCCAAGTAAGGTACTACAGCAATGCCCCTTGGTCTTAGCACAGCTAGAAGGGACCCTAGTACCTTTGTGAAAATCCTTGGAGCAGTGGCTAATCCGAAAGGAAGCGCCACGAACTGGTAATCCAGGAATGCGAACCTTAGGAACCGATGATGTTCCTTGTGGATAGGAATATGTAGATACGCATCCTTTAAATCCACCGTGGTCATGAATTGACCTTCCTGGATGGAAGGAAGAATAGTTCGAATGGTTTCCATCTTGAACGATGGAACCTTGAGAAACTTGTTTAAGATCTTGAGATCTAAGATTGGTCTGAACGTTCCCTCTTTTTTGGGAACTATGAACAGATTGGAGTAGAACCCCATCCCTTGTTCTCTTAATGGAACAGGATGAATCACTCCCATTTTTAACAGGTCTTCTACACAATGTAAGAATGCCTGTCTTTTTATGTGGTCTGAAGACAACTGAGACCTGTGGAACCTCCCCCTTGGGGGAAGCCCCTTGAATTCCAGAAGATAACCTTGGGAGACTATTTCTAGCGCCCAAGGATCCAGAACATCTCTTGCCCAAGCCTGAGCGAAGAGAGAGAGTCTGCCCCCCACCAGATCCGGTCCCGGATCGGGGGCCAACATTTCATGCTGTCTTGGTAGCAGTGGCAGGTTTCTTGGCCTGCTTTCCCTTGTTCCAGCCTTGCATTGGTCTCCAAGCTGGCTTGGCTTGAGAAGTATTACCCTCTTGCTTAGAGGACGTAGCACTTTGGGCTGGTCCGTTTCTCCGAAAGGGACGAAAATTAGGTTTATTTTTTGCCTTGAAAGGCCGATCCTGAGGAAGGGCGTGGCCCTTACCCCCAGTGATATCAGAGATAATCTCTTTCAAGTCAGGGCCCTACAGCGTTTTCCCCTTGAAAGGAATGTTAAGTAGCTTGTTCTTGGAAGACGCATCAGCTGACCAAGATTTCAACCAAAGCGCTCTGCGCGCCACAATAGCAAACCCTGAATTCTTAGCCGCTAACCTAGCCAATTGCAAAGTGGCGTCTAGGGTGAAAGAATTAGCCAATTTGAGAGCATTGATTCTGTCCATAATCTCCTCATAAGGGGGAGAATCACTATCGACCGCCTTTATCAGCTCATCGAACCAGAAACATGCGGCTGTAGCTACAGGGACAATGCATGAAATAGGTTGTAGAAGGTAACCCTGCTGAACAAACATCTTTTTAAGTAAACCTTCTAATTTCTTAACCATAGGATCTTTAAAAGCACAACTATCCTCTATGGGTATAGTGGTGCGTTTGTTTAAAGTGGAAACCGCTCCCTCGACCTTGGGGACTGTCTGCCATAAGTCCTTTCTGGGGTCGACCATAGGAAACAATTTTTTAAATATGGGGGGAGGGACGAAAGGAATACCGGGCCTTTCCCATTCTTTATTAACAATGTCCGCCACCCGCTTGGGTATAGGAAAAGCTTCTGGGAGTCCCGGGACCTCTAGGAACTTGTCCATTTTACATAGTTTCTCTGGGATGACCAACTTGTCACAATCATCCAGAGTGGATAATACCTCCTTGAGCAGAATGCGGAGATGTTCCAATTTAAATTTAAACGTAATCACATCAGGTTCAGCTTGTTGAGAAATGTTCCCTGAATCAGTAATTTCTCCCTCAGACAAAACCTCCCTGGCCCCATCAGACTGGGTTAGGGGCCCTTCAGAACCATTATTATCAGCGTCGTCATGCTCTTCAGTATCTAAAACAGAGCAGTCACGCTTACGCTGGTAAGTGTTCATTTTGGCTAAAATGTTTTTGACAGAATTATCCATTACAGCCGTTAATTGTTGCATAGTAAGGAGTATTGGCGCGCTAGATGTACTAGGGGCCTCCTGAGTGGGCAAGACTCGTGTAGACGAAGGAGGGAATGATGCAGTACCATGCTTACTCCCCTCACTTGAGGAATCATCTTGGGCATCATTGTCATTGTCACATAAATCACATTTATTTAAATGAATAGGAATCCTGGCTTCCCCACATTCAGAACACAGTCTATCTGGTAGTTCAGACATGTTAAACAGGCATAAACTTGATAACAAAGTACAAAAAACGTTTTAAAATAAAACCGTTACTGTCACTTTAAATTTTAAACTGAACACACTTTATTACTGCAATTGCGAAAAAACATGAAGGAATTGTTCAAAATTCACCAAATTTTCACCACAGTGTCTTAAAGCCTTAAAAGTATTGCACACCAAATTTGGAAGCTTTAACCCTTAAAATAACGGAACCGGAGCCGTTTTTAACTTTAACCCCTTTACAGTCCCTGGTATCTGCTTTGCTGAGACCCAACCAAGCCCAAAGGGGAATACGATACCAAATGACGCCTTCAGAAAGTCTTTTCTAAGTATCAGAGCTCCTCTCACATGCGACTGCATGTCATGCCTCTCAAAAACAAGTGCGCAACACCGGCGCGAAAATGAGGCTCTGCCTATGATTTGGGAAAGCCCCTAAATAATAAGGAGTCTAAAACAGTGCCTGCCGATATTATTATATCAAAATACCCAGATAAAATGATTCCTCAAGGCTAAATATGTGTTAATAATGAATCGATTTAGCCCGGAAAAAGTCTACAGTCTTAATAAGCCCTTGTGAAGCCCTTATTTACGATCTTTATAAACATGGCTTACCGGATCCCATAGGGAAAATGACAGCTTCCAGCATTACATCGTCTTGTTAGAATGTGTCATACCTCAAGCAGCAAGAGACTGCTCACTGTTCCCCCAACTGAAGTTAATTGCTCTCAACAGTCCTGTGTGGAACAGCCATGGATTTTAGTGACGGTTGCTAAAATCATTTTCCTCATACAAACAGAAATCTTCATCTCTTTTCTGTTTCTGAGTAAATAGTACATACCAGCACTATTTTAAAATAACAAACTCTTGATTGAATAATAAAAACTACAGTTAAACACTAAAAAACTCTAAGCCATCTCCGTGGAGATGTTGCCTGTACAACGGCAAAGAGAATGACTGGGGTAGGCGGAGCCTAGGAGGGATCATGTGACCAGCTTTGCTGGGCTCTTTGCCATTTCCTGTTGGGGAAGAGAATATCCCACAAGTAAGGATGACGCCGTGGACCGGACACACCTATGTTGGAGAAATCCGCTTCCCAGTTTTCCACTCCTGGGATGTGGATTGCAGACAAGTGGCAGGAGTGAGTCTCCGCCCATTGAATGATTTTGGTCACTTCTTCCATCGCCAGGGAACTCCTTGTTCCCCCCTGATGGTTGATATACGCAACAGTCGTCATGTTGTCTGATTGAAACCGTATGAATTTGGCCTTTGCTAGCTGAGGCCAAGCCTTGAGAGCATTGAATATCGCTCTCAGTTCCAGAATATTTATCGGGAGAAGAGATTCTTCCCGAGACCAAAGACCCTGAGCTTTCAGGGGTTCCCAGACCGCGCCCCAGCCCACCAGACTGGCGTCGGTCGTGACAATGACCCACTCTGGTCTGCGGAAGCTCATCCCCTGTGACAGGTTGTCCAGGGTCAGCCACCAACGGAGTGAATCTCTGGTCCTCTGATCTACTTGTATCGTCGGAGACAAGTCTGTATAATCCCCATTCCACTGACTGAGCATGCACAGTTGTAATGGTCTCAGATGAATTCGCGCAAAAGGAACTATGTCCATTGCCGCGACCATCAAACCTATTACTTCCATGCACTGCGCTATGGAAGGAAGAGGAACAGAATGAAGTACTTGACAAGAGCTTAGAAGTTTTGATTTTCTGGCCTCTGTCAGAAAAATCCTCATTTCTAAGGAGTCTATTATTGTTCCCAAGAAGGGAACTCTTGTTGACGGAGATAGAGAACTGTTTTCTACGTTCACTTTCCACCCGTGAGATCTGAGAAAGGCCAGGACAATGTCCGTATGAGCCTTTGCTTGTGGTAGGGATGACGCTTGAATCAGTATGTCGTCCAAGTAAGGTACTACTGCAATGCCCCTTGGTCGTAGCACCGCTAGAAGGGACCCTAGTACCTTTGTGAAAATTCTTGGAGCAGTGGCTAATCCGAATGGAAGTGCCACAAACTGGTAATGCTTGTCCAGAAAGGCGAACCTTAGGAACCGATGATGTTCCTTGTGGATAGGAATATGTAGATACGCATCCTTTAAATCCACCGTGGTCATGAATTGACCTTCCTGGATGGAAGGAAGAATTGTCCGAATGGTTTCCATTTTGAACGATGGAACCTTGAGAAACTTGTTTAGGATCTTGAGATCTAAGATTGGTCTGAATGTTCCCTCTTTTTTGGGAACTATGAACAGATTGGAGTAGAATCCCATCCCTTGTTCTCCTAATGGAACAGGATGAATCACTCCCATTTTTAACAGGTCTTCTACACAATGTAAGAATGCCTGTCTTTTTATGTGGTCTGAAGACAATTGAGACCTGTGGAACCTCCCCCTTGGGGGAAGCTCCTTGAATTCCAGAAGATAACCTTGGGAGACTATTTCTAGCGCCCAAGGATCCAGAACATCTCTTGCCCAAGCCTGAGCGAAGAGAGAAAGTCTGCCCCCCACCAGATCCGGTCCCGGATCGGGGGCCAACATCTCATGCTGTCTTGGTAGCAGTGGCAGGTTTCTTGGCCTGCTTACCTTTGTTCCAGCCTTGCATTGGCCTCCAGGCTGGCTTGGTTTGAGAAGTATTACCCTCTTGCTTAGAGGATGTAGCACTTGGGGCTGGTCCGTTTCTGCGAAAGGGACGAAAATTTGGTTTATTTTTAGCCTTGAAAGACCTATCCTGAGGAAGGGCGTGGCCCTTACCCCCAGTGATATCAGAAATAATCTCTTTCAAGTCAGGGCCAAACAACGTTTTCCCCTTGAAAGGTATGTTAAGCAATTTGTTCTTGGAAGACGCATCCGCTGACCAAGATTTTAGCCAAAGCGCTCTGCGCGCCACAATAGCAAACCCTGAATTTTTCGCCGCTAATCTAGCCAATTGCAAAGTGGCGTCTAAAGTAAAAGAGTTAGCCAATTTGAGAGCATGAATTCTGTCCATAATCTCCTCATAAGAAGAATCTTTATTGAGCGACTTTTCTAGTTCATCGAACCAGAAACACGCTGCTGTAGTGACAGGAACCATGCATGAAATTGGTTGTAGAAGGTAACCTTGCTGAACAAACATCTTTTTAAGCAAACCCTCTAATTTTTTATCCATAGGATCTTTGAAAGCACAACTATCTTCTATAGGGATAGTAGTGCGTTTGTTTAGAGTAGAAACCGCCCCCTCGACCTTGGGGACTGTCTGCCATAAGTCCTTTCTGGGGTCGACCATAGGAAACAATTTCTTAAATATAGGGGGAGGGACAAAAGGTATGCCGGGCCTTTCCCATTCTTTGTTTACAATGTCCGCCACCCGCTTGGGTATAGGAAAAGCTTCGGGGGGCCCCGGGACCTCTAGGAACTTGTCCATCTTACATAATTTCTCTGGAATGACCAAATTCTCACAATCATCCAGAGTAGATAACACCTCCTTAAGCAGAGCGCGGAGATGTTCCAATTTAAATTTGAATGTAATCACATCAGGTTCAGCTTGTTGAGAAATTTTCCCTGAATCTGAAATTTCTCCCTCAGACAAAACCTCCCTGGCCCCCTCAGACTGGTGTAGGGGCACTTCAGAACCAATATCATCAGCGTCCTCATGCTCTTCAGTATTTTCTAAAACAGAGCAGTCGCGCTTTCGCTGATAAGTGGGCATTTTGGCTAAAATGTTTTTGATAGAATTATCCATTACAGCCGTTAATTGTTGCATAGTAAGGAGTATTGGCGCACTAGATGTACTAGGGGCCTCCTGTGTGGGCAAGACTGGCGTAGACGAAGGAGGGGATGATGCAGTACCATGCTTACTCCCCTCACTTGAGGAATCATCTTGGGCATCATTTTCTCTAAATTTTGTGTCACATAAATCACATCTATTTAAATGAGAAGGAACCTTGGCTTCCCCACATACAGAACATAGTCTATCTGATAGTTCAGACATGTTAAACAGGCATAAACTTTATAACAAAGTACAAAAAACGTTTTAAAATAAAACCGTTACTGTCACTTTAAATTTTAAACTGAACACACTTTATTACTGCAAATGTGAAAAAGTATGAAGGAATTGTTCAAAATTCACCAAAATTTCACCACAGTGTCTTAAAGCCTTAAAAGAATTGCACACCAAATTTGAAAGCTTTAACTCTTAAAATAACGGAACCGGAGCCGTTTTTATATTTAACCCCTATACAGTCCCTGGTATCTGCTTTGCTGAGACCCAACCAAGCCCAAAGGGGAATACGATACCAAATGACGCCTTCAGTAAGCTTTTTCTATGTATCTGAGCTCCTCACACATGCATCTGCATGTCTTGCTTCCCAAAAACAACTGCGCAATAGAGGCACGAAAATGAGGCTCTGCCTATGATTAGAGAAGGCCCCCAGTGAAAAAGGTGTCCAATACAGTGCCTGCCGGTTATTTTACATAATTCCCAAGAATAAAATAACTCCTCAAAACTATGAAGTATTAAAAATGCTTATATATCAATCGTTTTAGCCCAGAAAAATGTCTACCAGTCTTTAAAGCCCTTGTGAAGCCCTTTATTCTTGTTTAATAAAAATGGCTTACCGGATCCCATAGGGAAAATGACAGCTTCCAGCATTACCAAGTCTTGTTAGAAATGTGTCATACCTCAAGCAGCAAAAGTCTGCTCACTGTTTCCCCCAACTGAAGTTAATTCCTCTCAACAGTCCTGTGTGGAAACAGCCATCGATTTTAGTAACGGTTGCTAAAATCATTTTCCTCTTACAAACAGAAATCTTCATCTCTTTTCTGTTTCAGAGTAAATAGTACATACCAGCACTATTTTAAAATAACAAACTCTTGATTGAAGAATAAAAACTACATTTAAACACCAAAAAACTCTAAGCCATCTCCGTGGAGATGTTGCCTGTACAACGGCAAAGAGAATGACTAGGGAAGGCGGAGCCTAGGAGGGATCATGTGACCAGCTTTGCTGGGCTCTTTGCCATTTCCTGTTGGGGAAGAGAATATCCCACAAGTAAGGATGACGCCGTGGACCGGACACACCTATGTTGGAGAAATATATTTTTCTACTTGTAATTTAAAAAACAGATACAGTCTGAGTCTGAGATTGAGTAACTTGAGTTGAGTCTTGAACTTGAACTACTAGTGTTTAAAAAAATAAAAAAATATTTTTTTTATTTTTCTACTTGTAATTTAAACAACAGATACAGTCTGAGTCTGAGATTAGCAAGCTTAGGAGTATACTGGACTCTTAGGGAGTTCTTTAACAATTTAGTTCTAGTTGATATTTTCTAATAGCTGCAATCTATTTTATAACAACCGGCACCGCAAAACTAATTGCCTATACTAGTTCAGTAAAGTTGTATATTTTCTAACAGCTGCAGAGCTACCTACCTACAAGTTATATATTAGATAACAACCGCCAAACTATTAAACTATTACTTCTAATTGAGTTGTATATGTTCTAACAGCTGCAGAGCAACCTACCTACAAGTTATATATTAGATAACAACCGCCAAACTATTAAACTATTACTTCAAGTTGAGTTGTATATTTTCTAACAGCTGCAGAGCAACCTACCTACAAGTTATATATTAGATAACAACCGCCAAACTATTAAACTATTACTTCTAATTGAGTTGTATATGTTCTAACAGCTGCAGAGCAACCTACCTACAAGTTATATATTAGATAACAACCGCCAAACTATTAAACTATTACTTCAAGTTGAGTTGTATATTTTCTAACAGCTGCAGAGCTACCTACCTACAAGTTATATATTAGAAAACAACTGTCAAACTATTAAACTATTACTTCAAGTTGAGTTGCATATTTTCTAACAGCTGCAGAGCAGCCGAGCTACCTACCTACAAGTTATATATTAGATAACAAAAGCCAAACTATTAAACTATTACTTCAAGTTGAGTTGTATATTTTCTAACAGCTGCAGAGCAGCAGAGCTACCTACAAGTTATATATTAGATAACCGCCAAACTATTAAACTATTACTTCAAGTTGAGTTGTATATTTTCTAACAGCTGCAGAGCAGCAGAGCTACCTACCTACAAGTTATATATCACATAACAACCGCAAAACTATTAAACTATTACTTCTAGTTGAGTTGTATATTTTCTAACAGCTGCAGAGCTACCTACAAGTTATATATTAGATAACAAACACCAAACTATTACACTATTACTTCTAGTTGAGTTGTATATTTTCTAACAGCTGCAGAGCTACCTACAAGTTATATATTAGATAACAACCGCCAAACTATTAAACTATTACTTCAAGTTGAGTTGTATATTTTCTAACAGCTACAGAGCTACCTACCTACAAGTTATATATTAGATAAGAACTGCCAAACTATTAAACTATTACTTCAAGTTGAGTTGTATATTTTCTAAAAGCTGCAGAGCAGTAGAACTATCTACCTACAAGTTATATATTATATGACAACCGCCAAACTATTAAACTATTACTTCAAGTTGAGTTGTATATTTTCTAACAGCTGCAGAGCAGTAGAACTATCTACCTACAAGTTATATATTATATGACAACCGCCAAACTATTAAACTATTACTTCAAGTTGAGTTGTATATTTTCTAACAGCTGCAGAGCAGCAGAGCTACCTACCTACAAGTTATATATTAGATAACAACCGCCAAACTATTAAACTATTACTTCAAGTTGAGTTGTATATTTTATAACAGCTGCAGAGCTACCTACCTACAAGTTATAAATTACATAACAACCGCCAAACTATAACTTCAAGTTGAGTTGTATATTTTATAACAGCTGCAGAGCTACCTACCTACAAGTTGTATATTTTCTAACAGCTGCAGAGCAACCTACCTACAAGTTATATATTAGATAACAACCGCCAAACTATTAAACTATTACTTCAAGTTGAGTTGTATATTTTCTAACAGCTGCAGAGCAGTAGAACTATCTACCTATAAGTTATATATTATATGACAACCGCCAAACTATTAAACTATTACTTCAAGTTGAGTTGTATATTTTCTAACAGCTGCAGAGCAGCAGAGCTACCTACCTACAAGTTATTTATTAGATAACAACCGCCAAACTATTAAACTATTACTTCAAGTTGAGTTGTATATTTTCTAACAGCTGCAGAGCTACCTACCTACAAGTTATATATTACATAACAACCGCCAAACCATTAAACTATTACTTCTAGTTGAGTTGTATATTTTCCAACAGCTGCAGAGCTACCTACCTACAAGTTATATATTAGATAACCAACGCCAAACTATTAAACTATTACTTCAAGTTGAGTTGTATATTTTCTAACAGCTGCAGAGCTACCTACCTACAAGTTATATATTAGATAACAACCGCCAAACTATTAAACTATTACTTCTAATTGAGTTGTATATGTTCTAACAGCTGCAGAGCAACCTACCTACAAGTTATATATTAGATAACAACCGCCAAACTATTAAACTATTACTTCAAGTTGAGTTGTATATTTTCTAACAGCTGCAGAGCTACCTACCTACAAGTTATATATTAGAAAACAACTGTCAAACTATTAAACTATTACTTCAAGTTGAGTTGCATATTTTCTAACAGCTGCAGAGCAGCCGAGCTACCTACCTACAAGTTATATATTAGATAACCGCCAAACTATTAAACTATTACTTCAAGTTGAGTTGTATATTTTCTAACAGCTGCAGAGCAGCAGAGCTACCTACCTACAAGTTATATATCACATAACAACCGCAAAACTATTAAACTATTACTTCTAGTTGAGTTGTATATTTTCTAACAGCTGCAGAGCTACCTACAAGTTATATATTAGATAACAAACACCAAACTATTACACTATTACTTCTAGTTGAGTTGTATATTTTCTAACAGCTGCAGAGCTACCTACAAGTTATATATTAGATAACAACCGCCAAACTATTAAACTATTACTTCAAGTTGAGTTGTATATTTTCTAACAGCTACAGAGCTACCTACCTACAAGTTATATATTAGATAAGAACTGCCAAACTATTAAACTATTACTTCAAGTTGAGTTGTATATTTTCTAAAAGCTGCAGAGCAGTAGAACTATCTACCTACAAGTTATATATTATATGACAACCGCCAAACTATTAAACTATTACTTCAAGTTGAGTTGTATATTTTCTAACAGCTGCAGAGCAGTAGAACTATCTACCTACAAGTTATATATTATATGACAACCGCCAAACTATTAAACTATTACTTCAAGTTGAGTTGTATATTTTATAACAGCTGCAGAGCAGCAGAGCTACCTACCTACAAGTTATATATTAGATAACAACCGCCAAACTATTAAACTATTACTTCAAGTTGAGTTGTATATTTTATAACAGCTGCAGAGCTACCTACCTACAAGTTATATATTACATAACAACCGCCAAACTATTACTTCAAGTTGAGTTGTATATTTTCTAACAGCTGCAGAGCTACCTACCTACAAGTTGTATATTTTCTAACAGCTGCAGAGCAACCTACCTACAAGTTATATATTAGATAACAACCGCCAAACTATTAAACTATTACTTCAAGTTGAGTTGTATATTTTCTAACAGCTGCAGAGCAGTAGAACTATCTACCTACAAGTTATATATTATATGACAACCGCCAAACTATTAAACTATTACTTCAAGTTGAGTTGTATATTTTCTAACAGCTGCAGAGCAGCAGAGCTACCTACCTACAAGTTATTTATTAGATAACAACCGCCAAACTATTAAACTATTACTTCAAGTTGAGTTGTATATTTTCTAACAGCTGCAGAGCTACCTACCTACAAGTTATATATTACATAACAACCGCCAAACCATTAAACTATTACTTCTAGTTGAGTTGTATATTTTCCAACAGCTGCAGAGCTACCTACCTACAAGTTATATATTAGATAACCAACGCCAAACTATTAAACTATTACTTCAAGTTGAGTTGTATATTTTCTAACAGCTGCAGAGCTACCTACCTACAAGTTATATATTAGATAACAACCGCCAAACTATTAAACTATTACTTCAAGTTGAGTTGTATATTTTCTAACAGCTGCTGAGCTACTTACCTACAAGTTATATATTACATAACAACCGCCAAACTATTAAACTATTACTTCAAGTTGAGTTGTATATTTTCTAACAGCTGCAGAGCAGCAGAGCTACCTACCTACAAGTTATATATTAGATAACAACCGCCAAACTATTAAACTATTACTTCTAGTTGAGTTGTATATTTTCTAACAGCTGCAGAGCTACCTACCTACCAGTTATATATTAGATAACAACCGCCAAACTATTAAACTATTACTTCTAGTTGAGTTGTATATTTTCTAACAGCTGCAGAGCAACCTACCTACAAGTTATATATTAGATAACAACCGCCAAACTATTACTTCAAGTTGAGTTGTATATTTTCTAACAGCTGCAGAGCTACCTACCTACAAGTTATATATTAGATAACAACCGCCAAACTATTAAACTATTACTTCTAGTTGAGTCGTATATTTTCTAACAGCTGCAGAGCAACCTACCTACAAGTTATATATTAGATAACAACCGCCAAACTATTAAACTATTACTTCTAGTTGAGTTGTATATTTTCTAACAGCTGCAGAGCTACCTACCTACAAGTTATATATTAGATAACAACCGCCAAACTATTAAACTATTACTTCAAGTTGAGATGTATATTTTCTAACAGCTGCAGAGCAGCAGAGCTACCTACCTACAAGTTATATATTAGATAACAACCGCCAAACTATTAATCTAGTTGAGTTGTATATTTTCTAACAGCTGCAGAGCTACCTACCTACAAGTTATATATTACATAACAACCGCCAAACTATTAAACTATTACTTCAAGTTGAGTTGTATATTTTCTAACAGCTGTAGAGCTACCTACCAACAAGTTATATATTACATAACAACCGCCAAACTATTAAACTATTACTTCTAGTTGAGTTGTATATTTTCTAATAGCTGCAGAGCTACCTACCTACAAGTTATATATTAGATAACAAACGCCAAACTATTAAACTTTTAAGTTGTATATTTTCTAACAGCTGCAGAGCTACCTACCTACAAGTTATATATTAGATAACAAACGCCAAACTATTAAACTATTACTTCTAGTTGAGTTGTATATTTTCTAATAGCTGCAGAGCTACCTACCTACAAGTTATATAATAGATAACAACCGCCAAACTATTAAACTTTTACTTCAAGTTGAGTTGTATATTTTCTAATCGCTGCAGAGCTACCTACCTACAAGTTATATATTAGATAACAACCGCCAAACTATTAAACTATTACTTCAAGTTGAGTTGTATATTTTCTAACAGCTGCAGAGCAGCAGAGTTACCTACCTACAAGTTATATATTACATAACAACCGCAAAACTATTAAACTATTACTTCAAGTTGAGTTGTATATTTTCTAACAGCTGCAGAGCAGCAGAGCTACCTACCTACAAGTTATATATTACATAACAACCGCCAAACTATTAAACTATTACTTCAAGTTGAGTTGTATATTTTCTAACAGCTGCAGAGCTACCTACCTACAAGTTATATATTAGATAATAAACGCCAAACTATTAAACTATTACTTCAAGTTGAGTTGTATATTTTCTAACAGCTGCAGAGCTACCTACCTACAAGTTATATATTAGATAACAACCGCCAAACTATTAAACTATTACTTCAAGTTGAGTTGTATATTTTCTAACAGCTGCAGAGCTACCTACCTGCTACCTACAAGTTATATATTACATAACAACCGCCAAACTATTAAACTATTACTTCAAGTTGAGTTGTATATTTTCTAACAGCTGCAGAGCTACCTACCTTCAAGTTATATATTAGATAACAACCTCCAAACTATTAAACTATTACTTCAAGTTGAGTTGTATATTTTCTAACAGCTGCAGAGCAGCAGAGCTACCTACCTACAAGTTATATATTACATAACAACCGCAAAACTATTAAACTATTACTTCTAGTTGAGTTGTATATTTTCTAACAGCTGCAGAGCTACCTACCTACAAGTTATATATTAGATAACAACCACCAAACTATTAAACTATTACTTCTAGTTGAGTTGTATATTTTCTAACAGCTGCAGAGCTACCTACCTACAAGTTATATATTAGATAACAACCGCCAAACTATTAAACTATTACTTCTAGTTGAGTTGTATATTTTCTAACAGCTGCAGAGCAACCTACCTACAAGTTATATATTAGATAACAACCGCCAAACTATTACTTCAAGTTGAGTTGTATATTTTCTAACAGCTGCAGAGCTACCTACCTACAAGTTATATATTAGATAACAACCGCCAAACTATTAAACTATTACTTCTAGTTGAGTCGTATATTTTCTAACAGCTGCAGAGCAACCTACCTACAAGTTATATATTAGATAACAACCGCCAAACTATTAAACTATTACTTCTAGTTGAGTTGTATATTTTCTAACAGCTGCAGAGCTACCTACCTACAAGTTATATATTAGATAACAACCGCCAAACTATTAAACTATTACTTCTAGTTGAGTCGTATATTTTCTAACAGCTGCAGAGCTACCTACCTACAAGTTATATATTAGATAACAACCGCCAAACTATTAAACTATTACTTCTAGTTGAGTCGTATATTTTCTAACAGCTGCAGAGCTACCTACCTACAAGTTATATATTAGATAACAACCGCCAAACTATTAAACTATTACTTCAAGTTGAGATGTATATTTTCTAACAGCTGCAGAGCAGCAGAGCTACCTACCTACAAGTTATATATTAGATAACAACCGCCAAACTATTAATCTAGTTGAGTTGTATATTTTCTAACAGCTGCAGAGCTACCTACCTACAAGTTATATATTACATAACAACCGCCAAACTATTAAACTATTACTTCAAGTTGAGTTGTATATTTTCTAACAGCTGTAGAGCTACCTACCAACAAGTTATATATTACATAACAACCGCCAAACTATTAAACTATTACTTCTAGTTGAGTTGTATATTTTCTAATAGCTGCAGAGCTACCTACCTACAAGTTATATATTAGATAACAAACGCCAAACTATTAAACTTTTAAGTTGTACATTTTCTAACAGCTGCAGAGCTACCTACCTACAAGTTATATATTAGATAACAAACGCCAAACTATTAAACTATTACTTCTAGTTGAGTTGTATATTTTCTAATAGCTGCAGAGCTACCTACCTACAAGTTATATAATAGATAACAACCGCCAAACTATTAAACTTTTACTTCAAGTTGAGTTGTATATTTTCTAATAGCTGCAGAGCAGCAGAGCTACCTACCTACAAGTTATATATTAGATAACAACCGCCAAACTATTAAACTATTACTTCAAGTTGAGTTGTATATTTTCTAACAGCTGCAGAGCAGCAGAGTTACCTACCTACAAGTTATATATTACATAACAACCGCCAAACTATTAAACTATTACTTCAAGTTGAGTTGTATATTTTCTAACAGCTGCAGAGCAGCAGAGCTACCTACCTACAAGTTATATATTACATAACAACCGCCAAACTATTAAACTATTACTTCAAGTTGAGTTGTATATTTTCTAACAGCTGCAGAGCTACCTACCTACAAGTTATATATTAGATAACAACCGCCAAACTATTAAACTATTACTTCAAGTTGAGTTGTATATTTTCTAACAGCTGCAGATCTACCTACCTACAAGTTATATATTAGATAACAACCGCCAAACTATTAAACTATTACTTCAAGTTGAGTTGTATATTTTCTAACAGCTGCAGAGCTACCTACCTGCTACCTACAAGTTATATATTACATAACAACCGCCAAACTATTAAACTATTACTTCAAGTTGAGTTGTATATTTTGTAACAGCTGCAGAGCTACCTACCTTCAAGTTATATATTAGATAACAACCTCCAAACTATTAAACTATTACTTCAAGTTGAGTTGTATATTTTCTAACAGCTGCAGAGCAGCAGAGCTACCTACCTACAAGTTATATATTACATAACAACCGCAAAACTATTAAACTATTAAGTTGTATATTTTCTAACAGCTGCAGAGCTACCTACCTACAAGTTATATATTAGATAAGAGCAAAGGACTGTTCTTTGTGTGTAAACTAACAGTTAAGATGGCACTTGGTAAAATTAGTGTGTCTGAGCTAAAGCAATTACATTTTTCAACGTTGCCCATTGAAATAAAAATTGAAATTAAAATGCTCAGGCCAACACCTATGATTAACCTTACCCAGGTGACAAAATGTAAAAGTAGAGATTACAAAAGAGAATTCAAACCTGAGGTATATGATAAATATCCATGGATTTGTGGTTGTGAATTATCTAACAGGCTCTTTTGTTTTTATTGTCTCCTGTTTGCAAAACAAATTGGGGATTCAAGCTGGGTGAGTTATGGTGTCGCCGATTTATCACATTTAAAGGGACATAATACTCATATGCTAAATCACTTGAAACTGATGCAGTATAACTGTAAAAAGCTGACAGGAAAATATCACCTGAGCATCTCTATGTAAAAAAGGAAGATATTTTACCTCACAATCTCCTCAGCTCAGCAGAGTAAGTTCTGTGTAAAAAGTTATACTCAGCTGCTCCCAGCTGCAGGTAAAAAAATAAAAAAAATGAAGAAATGAACAGCAGCCAATCAACATCAGCAGTGCTGAGGTCATGAACTCTTACTGTGATCTCATGAGATTTGACTTAACTCTCATGAGATTTCATAGTAAGCTTCCTTAACCTGATTGGTGAAATAATATGAGAGTGCACAATGCTAGTCCCTTCAGATGTCCCAGGACAAACACACTAAAATGCTGCTTAGAAATCCTTTACTGAGGAACTTTTGAGGTAAAATATCTTTCTTTTTTACATAGAGATGTTCAGGTGATATTTTCTAGACAGCTTTTTACAGCTATGCTGCATCACTTTCAAGTGTTTAAACATTTGGGTATTATGGCCCTTTAAGTCAAAAAACAAATCAACATAATTGCTCCCAATCACATTTAAACTCCACATTAGAGTTTAATTTGCTAGAAAGGGTTGATATTCGTCAACAACTTGACAGAGCATATCGTTTGAATATTAAAAAACATAATGAGCAAGTAACGAAAAATCGCTATGTTCTTTCCAAAATAATTAATTGTATTTTATTTTGCGGCGCATTTGAGCTTGCACTTCGAGGACATGACGAACGCGATGATTCATTAAATCCAGGCATTTTCAGAGGTCTTATAAACTTCTCAGCAGAGCTTGATGCATCTCTAAAAGAACATCTCGCTAGTGCCACTGTTTTTAAAGGAACGTCAAAAGAAATTCAAAACGATTTATTAGACTGTATGCTTACTGTTTGCCAGAACCAAATAAAGAAGGAAATCTCAAATGCAAGTTTTGTAGCAGTGATAGCAGATGAAAGTACTGATGTTTCATCTGCCTTCCAATTGGTTGTTGTTTTTAGATACATTATAGGTAACGGACAACCGATTGAGAGATTCTGGGAATTCACTAATCCAGCTGGACATGATGCAGAATCTATAGCTACGTGTTTTCAAGCTACTTTGGAAAAAGTTCTAGACAACCCAGAGAAACTGATATCGCAGAGTTACGACAGTGCAAGCGTGATGAGTGGTCAGCATGCAGGTGTTCAGGCTATAATTAAACGTACCTACAAGAATGCACATTTTGTGCATTGCTACGCACATCAGCTCAATTTAATTGTCAGCCAAGCAGTCAAAATCAACAAGTTCGAGTATTTTTTTTCAAACCTAAGTGACATTACTAACTTGTTTAGTAACTCGCCACAAACGATAGTTATTCTAGATGAAACTGTTAGAAGAAGGATACCTCATGGTTCAGCCACCAGGTGGAATTTCAAGAGTCGAACCGTCAATACAGTTTTTGAAAACAGGGAACAGTTCATTGAATGCATAGAAAAAATAGAGTCAACATCGAAAAAAGAAATAGCTATAAATCAAGCAGGGGCTATTCGGCGTATGTTACAAGACTAGGTATTCGTGTTTTGGCTTACAGTTTTTCACAATATTATGCCACATGTAGAAAACACTAACAGATGCAGCACTTATTCGAAAACATATTAACACTTTCCAGCAGACAATGGAAAACGAAAGGAATAGAATGGACACGGTGACCATGACGATATCCGAAACAGAGGAAACATCTAGGAAAAGGAAGAGAGAAAATATTCACATTGCTCAGACTGTGGCAGCTAAAGAGATATGCAATGTTATCACGAATCAAGTAAAAGATAGATTTTCTTTTATAACTCACTACTCGGCTGTTTCTATCCTCCAAGCAGAAAAATTTGCGGATTACGAGAAATTTTTTCCAAATCAGCTTCTTGACCAAACATCACCTGTTCATCACACATTACAGAAAGATCACCTGAAAACTGAACTAGGAGTAATTTACAGAAGACCAGATATTTGACAAATATGAATGGTGCCATTAGTCTTCTACAGTTTGTAATAGAAAATAACTTAGACAGTACTTTCTCGGAGACCTACAAACTGTTGCAAATTATTTCAACTATTCCCGTGACAACTGCTGAGGCTGAGAGATGTTTCTCAACTTTAAAACGAGTTAAGACATTTCTAAGGAGCACCATGACTGAGGAAAGACTGACCACTCTAGCCATGCTGACAATTGAAAAACAATGGATAAATGACATTCCTAAATTCAACGAAAATTTTATTGATTTATTTGCCTCAAAAAAAGACAGGCGGATTGACTTGATTTACAAAACTTGAACTTGAGTTATCAACATTGTTTTAATGTTTACCTTTGAAGTAAATTATTAAGCACTAGTGTAATAGAAATAATCTTCTTTTGTACTAGAAAGTAAAATGTTGGTGTATTTATCTTCATGTTGCCACGGTCTTTGGCTGCATTGCCTAATATCGAACACTGGGGGATGGGGCAACAGTAATTGAAATGTGGTTTTATTTCTCTATAAGGTGGAAGGTTCTTTAAATCCAGGAATATATATGTTTTCATAAATGTACATTCAATATACTTATTATTTTGCAGCTTTAATTAATCCTTTGGTTAATATATATGTTATTATATAATTTAACTGAGCATGTATATTTTAAGACTAGACATGGGCAGGTAGTGTAGGCTCCTCCATTTGTGCACTGTCGCACGTGAACATGGGTATACTGAAGAGTATGGATTCATGTATATTAATTTAAATATTAGACCTGGTCATAATATTAAATATTATAAATATATATAAATATATATATATAGATAGATAGATAGATAGATAGATAGATAGATATATGAATGTTAAAAAACACAAATGATCAAGTAACCACAAATCGTTATGTTCTTTCCAAAATTATGAATTGTATTCTATTTTCCGGCGCATTTGAGCTTTCACTTCGAGGACATGATGAATGATTCATTAAATATTGGGAGACTTCAAGGAATTGTAATTTAATATTTAGTTAGTATGATACTAATAATAAATCAGCTATACTATTAACTATTTGAATTCAATTGATTAATCATTTCATATTCTGATATTACATTGCATTTGATTAGAATTCAGTAGTGATTAATTTATTGTAACGATATTTATATTTCCTTATTATCCCACTTTAATATAAATAGATTCCATATTTGAAGTCATTCCTTAATAAAGTATAGGAGTATATAAAACTATATGAAAATTAGTTACAAGTCATTTCATATGAAATTTTGTCTTCTATATGCTTGCATCGATTCTGAGCTAGAAAACCTTTCCTGGCGTATATGTGGATTCAGACCTTCAAAAGTATTGTTAGTCCCATCATTTGTATATCATACAAGTGATAATTACTTACTTTCCTGAAGATTCTAATCTGAGCATATCTGAACTAAAGTACAGAATTGTTTCTCTGTCACCCCAGAGAGGTAACATGGTTATTTTGTTTGTAGAGATCTAATCTGATTAAGCGATGAAGTAAAGAATCTTTTGAAGATTAAACTTTAACAAATGTTCCCTTTGTATATTTTTTAGATATCCTGCCTGGGAGCTGTATTGGAGCATAGTATTTATATATAATTGATGTTACATTTCATAAAAATATATTTCATATCTGAGTACATGACTTTAATACAGTTTGAGTGCATGAAATCATATACAGTTGTATGCAAAAGTTTAGGCACCCCTGACAATTTCCATGAATTTCAGTTATAAATAAATGGCTGTTTGGATCAGTAATTTCATTTTGATCTATCAAATAAATGAAGGACACAGTAAAATTCAGTAGTGCAATGAGGTTTATTGAATTAACAGAAAATGTGCAAAATGCATCAAAACAAAATTTGACAGGTGCATACATTTGGGCACCCTTGTTATTTTGTTAATTTGAATACCTGTAACTACCTAGCACTGATTAATTGGAAGACAAAATTGGTTTGGTGAGCCCGTTAAGCCTTAAACTTCATAGACAGGTGTATCCAATCATGAGAAAAGGTTTTAAGGTAGCCAATTGCAAGTTGTTCTCTATGACTCTCCTCTGAAGAGTGGCAACATGGGGGGCCTCAAAACAACTCTCAAATGACCTAAAAACAAAGATTGTTCAACATCATGGTTTAGACAGAGGAAGGCTTCAAAAAGCTATTGCAATTGCATAGATTTAAGATGTCTGTGTCCACTGTGAGGAACATAGTGAGCAATGCATGGTGAGGATATGGAAGACCACAGGCACAGTTCTTGTTAAGGCCAGAAATGGCAGGCCAAGTAAAATATCGGAGAGGGCCAGAGGCAAAGGCAAAGGATGGTGAGAACGGTCAAAAACAGCCCACAGACCACCTCCAAAGACCTGTACTACTGGGAATATTGTTGAGGGTCTCATGGATTCCACTCAATATCAGCAGATACTTGAGAATAATGTTGAGGAATCAGTCACAAACTTCAGTTGAAGCTACCCCCAAGCCGGGGGTGGATATTTCAAGAAGACGATGACCAAAAACACTGCTGGTTCAAATGGGTGGGGCCATTAGAGGGGCGTGACTTTTGCAAAGGGGTGTGGCTTTCTAATAGGGGCAGGGTCTTGTGCACCCCCATCCTAAAAATTCACCAGTCGCCACTGTTTACTAATAAGATCTAGTTATAGAATAGCACTACGCTACATTCACTTCTCTTTTTAAATCTTATGCTACAAATGTGCTAGCGATGTTTCGTTGTCGGTGCCATTGTTTCTTTAGGTGTCCATACATGCCATGAAAAAGGAAAGGTTTATCTAAGTCATAAACTGCAGTTAAAGGGATATGAAACCCAAATGTTTCTTTCACGATTCATTCAGAGTATACAATTTTAAATAACTTTCCAATTTACTTCATTCCCTTGGTATCCTTTATTAAGCCAATGATAACAGGAATATATGTGCAGTCACCAATCAGCAGCTAGCTCCAACTCCTGAACCTACCAAAGTATGCTATTTAACAAAGGATACCAAAAGAGCAAAGCAAATTAGAAAATATAAGTAAATTGGAAAGTTTTTTAAAATGGATCATGTGAGAAAATGTTTGGGTTTTATGTCCCTCAGTGAAGTGTTTTTTAATTATCAGGACATAATTATTTATATCACTTACCTTCAGCCAGTGATGCAAAGGCATTAATCAGACGTGCAGTGTACTGTCGGACTACTTCATTCTTGCTATGTAGCAGCTTTAGAACATTTCTCTATGGGAAGGATAAAACCGAATAAACATAAAAGAAACTAGAATTAATACAAATAATATTGATTACTTGTTTACACATACATAGCGGTATTACTGATCCTTATTTATCAAACAGAACAGCTAAAACTAACTAAACTATAGCACACAAGCTTATCAAACAAAAATAAAGCGAAATCCATGAGACTATGTAATTCAGCATGACCTTCAGATACAATCTAGTTGTTAAAGGAACATACAACAGTTAAAGCAATCATTATAATAAAACATTTTATTTGCTCTTGCATCAACTGCACAACATAATAAAACGCATTGGGCCAGATTACAGATGGCGCGCTATTTAGTGACTTCGTTAGAGCGTTAACAACGACATAAGTAAATATTTTACATGTGCTCTTATTACAAGCTGAAAGTAAAACGTTTGCGCACGAGCAAAACCCGACGCGTGCTAAACTTCAGGTCTTCGGATATCGTGACCACGCTAAATTCTTCTCCCTATATAGACTTTAATGGAGACAACAGTTATTGCTCGCACACTAACCCAATAGGTGTTATTAATATTTCACGTTCTTCACATACAGGAAAACAAATCTTACCTGATAAATTCAATTCTTTCTTGGTGGTGATCGTCCACCAAAATCATTACTTGTGGGAATTTAACTCCTGACCACAAGGAGGCAGCAAAGACACCCTACAACAAAGCTTTAAAGTGAATGTAAATTTTGATGCTTAAGTGCCCGGTTTTTAAAACTTTGATTAAAAACAGGGGCACTTTAATTCATCAAAATTTACATTTCACTCGTGTTGTGACAAAAAAACTTACCTTTTAAACTTGACAGCAGCTGCTGCTTCCTCCGGTCTCACAAGCCATTTCTGATGTCAGAAATGATTGATAGGTCATCCTCCAATCACAGATTCCCCCCCGGGGGATTCAGTGTCTGATTCACTGCTGTGATTGGAGGAAGCCAGATACCTCATTTTAGACCCAGGAAGAGGCTTTGAAATGGGTGGAGGAAGCTGGAGCTGCTGTGAAGATTAAAAAGTAAGTTTATTTTCACAACAGAAGTGAAATGAAAATATTGATGAATTAAAGTGCCCCTGTTTTTAATCAAATTTTTAAAAACCGGGCACTTTAGCATCAAATTTTACATTCACTTTAAGTATCCCTCCTACTTCCCTTTCCCTCCCAGTAGTACGTATAGCCAAGGATAGAAGGAAGAAGTAAGAAAGGTAGCAGGGTAAAGAGGTGCAAACTATACATGCCGCCAACTAGTAAAAAATGGGCAGGTTCGTGGACACTCACCACCAAGAAAGAAAGGAATTTATCAGGTAAGAATAAATTATGTTTTCTTTCTAAGGTGGTGATAGTCCACTAAAAAGAAGGAAAGAGACGCACTTATGTACCAGGAACCAATAACTGAACGACCTTCCTACCAAAAGCAGTCTCCACTGAGACAAACACATCAAAATGGTAAAGTATTGGAAAGTTTGAAACAGCACCAAGCTGCAACATTGTAATTATACTCTACTGAAACTTCATTCTTGAAACCAAAGAAGTAGACACAAAACAAGTTCAATGAGCTGTAATAAATGCCCTGCCTACATCCAGATCTATCAATAATCTCCGCATAGACTATTTTGAGATAGGACACAAGGAAGGAAACACTATTTCCTGTATAATTTTCACTGAGAAAACATTTTATGTAGGAAACCAGACAAAGCTCACAAATCTGCATTGTGCTGATGAAATGCCAGTTACTGAAGAACACGGGAAAGAGTTGAAGATCCACAAACTCTTCTGAGACAGAGCCTGTGATACAAATGTGATATAGCAGGCCATATATGGGTGAATTGTTATATGAACCAGTTTTAACTGATCTATATGTTAGTTGAAGATATTAAATAGTTGCTAAGATGCCCCATGCTTATACAATTATTAATGCTGACAAGAATTAAGTCTGCCTAACAGGAAACCACAAACACGTACACTATTAAGATGCCAAAAACATTTGTCTGAATAATCTCAGCACAAATAATTACACTTACACAACTATGAAAAGGGGAACTATATACACAGTACTATCACAGCAACAGTATAAAGGAGAGCTGGGACTTCCTCTTTTCCGATGCTCTATTCATGGGCAAAGGTGTCATGTGAATATCAGGCAAGGTGAACTCCCAGATCCCCTATATTGTTTGGGCTGCAGTGACGGGAATCCCCAGCCAAAGTGGAACATATATGATGCAAAATCTGGTGATGTAGAATTTTATATTATTTGTTGCTTATAGTATGTAGCATAAGGTATTGCTTAACAACTTAGTAATTGAATTGTTGCTTATATTATGTAACATAAAGTGTTGCTTAACAACTTATTATACATTATTGTTTAAGATGGTTCTTTTCTTTTGTGAATAAACTACTATACCTATTAAGTATAGCAAAGAGTTCAATTATTGCTTTTAGTATATGTATTAAGGTATACATTTTATTGGGCAATACAGAGCCTAATAAACATGAATGCATAGGATCAAAAGGAAGACACTGTAAGCCACTTAGAACCAGATTCAAACTCCATGAAGGAGATAGGTTTGATAATAGGTCTGATTCTAAACCAAAACCTGAAAAAATAGCTGGATAACTAGAAGGTGAGCAAACTTACTATGTGACACTTTAGAGTTCTGACCAATAGACCCTACCATGCTTCCTCGATCAAAACACTACATTTTTCAAAACTTCGAGGAGATTGTGGATTAGATGAGACGCCAGGAGATTGGTCTCCTCGATAGACTCACACGTTGCACCAACCGATTGAAAATTTCTGAGTGAAGGACACTTGCCCCCATTGGAGGTTGGATAGATCTCCATTCTACTGCCGACACGTATAGTTGCAGTGGACGCAACCTGAACCTTGCAAATGGAATAATTTCAGATGCTGACATTCTACCTCCATGCATAAAGCTACGGAGATAGGCATTCTACATTCCAGCAAGCCAATTGTAATGTGAGCAGGCGTTGGACTGTCAAGAACAGCCTCATGGAGACCAAATCTTTGACTACCTCCAAAAGGGACACTCTTGTAAACAAATTGAACAAACTCTTAGACACATATAGTCTCTAGCCATAACTGAAAAGAAACCTGAGTAGGTTCTCTTTATAGATAGAGCTAAATTTAAACGGAAGGTTGAAAAGAAACAAAAAAAGTCTCCTTCATTCTTTCCCAGGGACAGTGATAAATACTCCCAATGACCTCCATATCCTGCACACACTGAAGGGATGCCTTCCGTTCATCTGATCACTTTGATACATAAGGAAAAAGGGAACACTTATCCTCAGCAGGTCTCTGATCCAGAATTGCTAAGGATATTAAACTTCCTAAATAAAGGAACCTGAACGCTCAACCTCAAGAAAGACAATCCAACCTCAGTAGGTGAAAAATAATGACAGAACCAGATATCTGGACTGGGTTAACAGCCACAGAAATTAGCAACCTCACCAGTAACTTGAAGAAAACATGCTTACATTTACACTTACATAAAGGCGGCATAACTGCCATAAATGCAGAATAGTGGATTTGAAATGATTTATGAATTCTAGGTAAAAAACCTTAGAGCCACCTGAGTAGCATACACTGGTGAGGCAAAATGAACATAGAAAATTCAAATTACAAAGTTGCACAGAATGACAGACAAAAACCATAATGTAAAGTATGCATCTATTTGTAGGAAGAGCAACGTCCATGGATCTACCCTCTAATGGGTCTAATCCAGCAGAGACAAGTCCAAACTGGTATATAGTATTTCTTAAGAAAGTGTAAGAAAACACAATTTTAAATTATGCTAACCATAGTGAGTACCGACCCATACCAGTATAGCAAATATAACAGTAGCTCAAAGCTATTATATATCCTCTAATATCCAATTACAAAGAGAATTATTCAATTGTATGATTACAGTAAACAATAGAAACCAACAGGGAAAAAAAATGTATGCTTACCTGATAAAATTATTTTCTTTCCTGGCATGGAGAGTCCATTTGTTCACTACTATTGGGAATTCAACACCTGGCTATCAGGAGGAGGCAAAGACAACCCAGTCAAAGCATCAAGCATCCCTCCCACTTCCCATACTCTACAGGATCCAGAGAAGTGAACAAAAACATAAATTATGCTTACCTGATAATTTCATATCCATCTGTGGGAGGAGAGTCCACTGCTTCATTCATTACTTGTGGGAATTAAGAACCTGACAGCCAGGAGGAGGCAAAGACACCCCAGCCAACGGGCTTAAATACCTTCCCCACTCACCTCATCCCCCAGTCATTCTGCCAAGGGAACAAGGAACAGTAGGAGAAATATCAGGGTATAAATTGTGCCAGAAGAATAAAATTAAATTTAGGTCCGCCCACCGGAGAAACGGGCGGGAGCAGTGGACTCTCCTCCCACAGATGAAAATGAAATTATCAGGTAAGCATAATTTATGTTTTCCATCTTAACGGGAGGAGAGTCCACTGCTCCATTCATTACTTGTGGGAACAAATACCCAAGCTCTAGAGGACACTGAATGAAAAAAACGAGAGGGTAAAAGGAGGCGGACCCTAAACTGAGGGCACCATATCCTGGAGAACCTTTCTCCCAAAAGCTGCTTCCACCGAAGCAAAAACATCAAACTTGCAAAAGTATGTAAGGAAGACCAAGTCGCCGTGGAAGCCTCGTTCTTAAAGGCCCAAGAAGAAGCCACAGCCCTAGTTGAGTGAGCCGTAATCCTTTTAGGAGGCTTCAGTCCCGCTGTCTCATAGGCCAGACGTATAATGCTCCTCAACCAAAAAGACAGTGAAGTTGAAGAGGCCCTCTGCTCCCTGTGCCTCCCTGAATACACAACAAATAAACACGAAGTCTGTCTGAATTCCTTTGTGGCCTGAAGATAAAACTTCAAGGCCCGAACCATGTCCAAATTATGAAGCAACCTTTTCTTTGACGAAGAAGGGCTAGGACACAAGGAAGGAACTACTATTACCTGATTGATGTTACGATTCGACACGACCTTAGGAAGAAAACCCAATCCAGTGCGAAGAACAGCCTTATCAGCGTGAAAAACCAGGTAAGGAGGCTCACATTGGAAGGTCGCTAACTCAGAGACTCTGCGAGCCGATGCAATAGCCAGTAGGAATAGAACTTTCCAGGAAAGAAGTTTAATGTCAAGCGCATGCATAGGCTCAAACGGAGCCCTCTGAAAAATCTTAAGTACCAAATTTAAGCTCCAAAGAGGAGTAGAAGTTCGAAAGACAGGTCTGATCCTAGACAGAGCCTGAACAAAGGACTGAATATCAGGAAGCTCTGCTAGCTTCTTGTGCAACAGTACAGATAAGGACGTAATCTGACCCTTTAAGGAACGGACAGCAAGACCCTTATCCAGTCCATCCTGGAGAAAGGCCAGAATCCAGGATAAATTGATCCAGGGGTATTCATGTTCCTCACACCAGGACAAGTAGGTCCTCCACACCTTATGATAGATGCACCGAGTGACCAGCTTCCTGGCCTGAATGAGAGTATCAATCACTCTCTCCAAAAATCCTCTCTGGGCTAAGACTAGGCGTTCAATCACCATGCAGTCAGCCTCAGAGAATCTAGATTTTGATGTAGAAATGGACCCTGAACCAGCAGATCTCAGGGTAACCTCCATGGAGGAGATGACATCCCCACAAAATCCGCAAACCACGTCCTCCGCGGCCACGCCGGAGCAATCAGAATAGCCGAAGCTTACTCCTGCGAGGTAGAAGTGACAGCGGTGGAAAAATGTAAAGTGGGTTGAACTCCCAGGGCACCACTAAGGCATCTATCAGCTCTGCCTGGGGAACCCTGGACCGCGAGCCATATCTGGGTAGCTTGAAGTTGAGTCTGGACGCCAAGAGGTATATCTCCGGCATCCCCCATCTGATGCAGACCTCTGCAAACACCTCGGGATGGAGAGACCATTCCCCCGGATGAAACAATTGTCTGCTGAGAAAATCCGCTTCCCAGTTGTCCACACCCGGAATGTGAATCGCTGAGAGCGAACAATTGTGGTTCTCTGCCCATTCCAGAATCCGAGATACCTCCCTTATGGCTAGGGAGCTTCTCGTTCCCCCTGATGGTTTATGTAAGCCACCGAGGTAATGTTCTCTAACTGGAACCTGATAAATCGGGACGACCCCAGGGGGGCCAAGCCCTCAGAGCGTTGAATATCGCCCGGAGTTCCAGAATATTTATCGGTAGACTCTACTCCTCTTGAGTCCACCTACCCTGTGCCTTTCTTGCACCCCCAAACAGCTCCCCATCCTGATAGACTTGCGTCTATGGTCACAATCTCCCGGACGGATCCACCAAGAGAGGGATTCCCTCGTTCGGATATCCAGACATATCTGTTGGGATAGACCTGAGTGATCTCCGTTCAACTGTCTCAACATGCATAACTGAAGAGGTCTGAGATGGAACCTGGCGAATGGAATGACATCTATGCTGGATACCATGAGCCCAATCACCTCCATACACCTGGCCACAGATGTCCTTGAGGAGGTCTGAAGGGCAAGACAGTTGGACGCAATCATGGTACGTCTCTGATCTTTCAAGAATATCTTCATGGATATGGAATCTATTATCATACCAAGAAATCCGACCCTGTTGCTGGGGACCAGAGAACTCTTTCCTGCGTTTATCTTCCATCCATGGGATCGAAGGAGAAGAAGAAGAGCCCTCAAGTGATCCTCCACTAGACTGCAGGACAGAGCCTGGACCAGGTAATTGTCCAGAAAAGAAGCCAATGCAATACCTCTGGCTCTCACAACCGCGAGCAGCACTCCCAGAACCTTCATAAAGACTCTTGAGGCAGTCGCCAGACCGAATGGTAGGGCTACAAACTGGTATTGTTGGTCCAGAAATGCGAATCTTAAGAACTTGAAGTGGTCCTTGTGGATTAGTCCGTGAAGGTAAGCATACTTCAGGTCTATTGTCGTCATAAATTGTCCCTCTTGAACTAGGGGCAGAATCAATCTGATAGTCTCCATTTTGAACGATGGGACTGACATCGTTTAGACACATTAGGTCCAGAATTGGGCGAAACGTGCCCTCCTTCTTTGGGACCACAAAAAGGTTTGAATAATACCCCAGACCTCTTTCTGCTAGAGGGACTGGGATGATTACTCCGAGAGAGGAGAGATCCCTCACACACCACCTAGGAAGGCGTCTGTCTTCTCTGGTCTTGAAGATTGATTTGACAGGAGGAATCTGCCTCTGGGCGAATAGGTCTTGAATCCTATCCTGCAGCCCTGGGCTATGACCTCCAGAACCCAAGGGTTGTGAACGTCTCTTATCCAGGCCTCCATAAAAAGAGACAGTCTGCCCCCTATGCGATCCAGAGACAGATCGGGGGCCGCCCCTTAATGCCTATTTTGTCTCAGCGGGCTTCTTACTCTGCTTGGTCTTGTTCCAAGAGTGAGCTGGTTTCCAAGATCCCTTGGACTGCTCGGTTTTCGCGGCAGGCTGCTGGCATTGAGACTTGTCTGAACGAAAGGGACGAAAAGTAAAACCCTTAGGCTTATTTTTCTTAACCTGCGGTAGGAAAGAACCCTTGCTCCCCGTGACCGTGGATATAATAGTATCCAAACCAGGACCAAAGAGAACCTTTCCCTGAAACGGGAGAGAGAGTAATCTAGACTTGGAAGTAATGTCCACAGACCACGACTTTAACCACAGAGCCCTACGGGCCAGAACAGAAAAAACTGAAGTCTTGGCATTCAGGTGAATGATCGGCATATTTGCATCACAGCTGAACGAATGAGCAAACCCTTAATGCATTAATTTGTTCCTGTATCTCCTTGAGGGGAGTCTCCACCTCGACCATAGCTGACAGAGCATCACACCAATAGGTAGTGGCTCCAGCCGACGCAGCAACTGCCGCTGCTGGTTGAAAAACGAACCCTGTGAGTTGGTACATCTTTCGTAACATGGACTCCAAATTTATGTCCATGGGCTCCTTGAACGAAGAGCTATCTTCGATTGGGATAGTCGTTCGCTTAGCGAGAGTGGAAATGGCACCATCCACCTTAGGAAAGGCCCCCCACAGCTCGAGCTATGAGTCCAGAATGGGGAACAGCTTATTAAAAGAAGAGGGGACCCAGATCACAAAGTTACTCACCCTGAAGCTGCTTCCTATTGATCTTTGGCCTGAAACGGAGCTACTGTCTAGGAGATCTCAGTCTCAAGTATTATTTAACCTGGAACGTTTGCCTCATACTAGACTGGTCTTAGATGATAACGCCCTGCATATGATACGGGGCATCAGCCGAGGAGACCAGCTTACAACTTGACCGCTTATGTTAAAACCGAAATAGGTTAAACATAGACTGAGTCAGAACCTAAACACTAGACAGGCTAGCAGACTATACAGCATTGTCTTGGGACACAATTTATCCTTACAGCCCAAACCTTTGGGACTTTGTTATAATCCACATTCAGAATGTGTCTTCCTCGTTATTTCTAAGTGGCAAGCTTACTGTTATGTGTTTTGCACAGCTTTAAAAAAACTTGTTTATATACAAAAATCGTTTATTTACAAAATGTAGTTTATTTACTTCATGTTCAAAAACGGTATGACCACTACTATATTCAGTTAATTTTAGATAGTGTTCTACCACAGTTTTTCTCCCTCCATGTGACATTTTGAAAGATACGGTGAGAGGCCCTATAGTTAACAATTTTGAGTTACCATACATATTTCAGCTTTCACCACTGGAGGGAGGTCAAAGCTTAGATATAGATTCATATCTTAGGCAGCTGGTGTTACTAATGTTTTAGAGGACAACACGACCAATGATTATATGATATACTATGGTAGTAATGTTTCTTGACTACTCCTGATTTACATTACGATAATTAGACAGTAATGACTCCTTTAATGGCACAGTAGGAGAGATATAGGATTAAATCCCTTTATGCTTATAGATTAACCTATCTAGTCTACTATACTACTATGTCCCTGTGACAGTTAATATGTACAAAGCCCCCAGACTGTATAAAAGCTCCTCATATAAGTTTCTACATCTCTTATTTTGGTGGTCCAGCATGACCAACTTAATGTAATGGATAATTAACACTAGGCTCCACTCGTCTGCATGGACTGACTTATTATATAATGATAATCTTAAGCCTCATTTTAGAATTTTATACGCATAAAGCATAGTCTACTACAGTTTTGGTGGTTCTCCACAATAATATTCTCTACGGCTGTTAAACACTTACGCTAAAAAATGAATGCTTGGTAAGTTTGTTCTAGTGCTCTAAAACTTACTACTTCTAAAACTATGTACAGTCATTATTGTGAGGTTTGTGCCCTATAATACTCTGGAAGAGTTTTATTGATTGAAACAGCCACCTGTTGATGGGTATAGGGCCTATGCCCAGTCAGCAGAGTTGGTCTAGGAGAGAAGATGAAAACTTCCATTCTCTATATCTAAGGAAACAAAAGCAGTCTTTATATAATATAAACACTGAATTGTTGTATTCTACTTCCATAGAGGTTGGGCATACCCCTGAGCCTTATCCTTGTCATTCCTGGTAGAGTGTTGCTGTAATTTTACTGTTGTTGTTTGTAGTCCCAGTATTGGTTGACTAGTTCAAGGCGGAGATTGCCTATCTCTGAGGATTCGATTATATGTTCAGCAATACTGTAATTTTGATAATTGAATATTCTTATGCCTTCGTACATTTCTGCTCATTGAGTTCATTACCTTTTGTTCAAAATAACGTTTTAAAATGGCCTGACCCAGACCCTGGATTTTTGTCTATAACTTACCCCCCCCCACGCCTTTATTGGGCTTACATCGTAAGCGTAGGAAATTGCATCCTATAGCAACTCTACCCCCATATATCTTAATTTGTTGTAAATTCCCTATGCTATCCTCAAGCCACTATGTAATCATCCCAGAGGTCCAAGAGTGATCGCTACCTTCCACATGAGGTATGCCATTTATCTAGTTCATCTTTCTATCCTACTTTAAGGGAAATTGATAACACCTACATCCCCCTGAAAATTATGACCAAAAATAAATAAAAAGAGATTTGGTTGAGCAAACACGGGTTACCTAACTAATAACATTTATCTTTATGTGTTAAAATGTCAAAACTATGCCTGTAAGATATAAGATATACAGTGGTGACCCTTTATACCACTTTGATGAAATATTTTGGAAAATATTTATGTCACTGATTGAAATGTAACCATACGACTGTCTTTATGTTATATAATCTTAATATCAATTAAAAAATAAATTGGAAAAAAAAAAGAAGAAGAAGAAGAAGAGGGGGAAAATGACGAGCCAAGTTTTTTTCATTCATTCTTAATAATATTAGCCATTTTAATGGGAACCAGGAAGGTCTGTGGTACCACCCTGTCCTCGTAAACCCTATCTAGTTTAGGGATCGAAGGTTCCTCTGGCAATTTCGGTTCCGGAACCTCTAACGTAGCTAGTACTTCCTTTACAGAAAGCGCAAATGCTCCATCTTAAATTTAAAATCTGGCTCCTCCGAAGACGGAGGCCTAGATGTCGCCAATTCCGACCCCGAAAGAGCATTCTCCGAAGAGCTGGAGTCATCATCATCAGCGGATAATCTGTCAGAGACATCCAGCGGAGTTAATGATCCTTGGGATGGATAGCTATGATTCACCTTTCGCTTGCGCTTAGCAGGGCGTGGTAAGGCATTGAAGGCCGCAGACACCGCTGTATGTAACTGCTCAGCAAAATCTGGCGGCCAAAGGGACCCTCTCCCGCGGGAGGATTAGGATCGGCCTGAAGAGCTGCATGTGCAATCGGAGATGAATGTAGGGAATGCACCTCGCGGGACAGAGAACCCTCAGAGGTGGACGGCTCAGTTGTACTAAATACCTTGTTCTTTTTAGATATTGCAATTTTATAAAAGCATTTGGAAAAGAGTTGAGCAGGTGGATAAACCGGGACCATCTCACAATATACACAGTTGTTAGGTTTAATTAAAGAGGAAGTACCCTCTAACATATCAGAGTCCTCCATAGCTTGCGCCTTTATTACGGACTAGATATAAACGAAATGGCACCTTTATATCCCAATGGCCGGGGCACTCATCACCTCCTACTGACCCGGACAACAGAGAAAGCGCTTTGTCTCCTGCAACCACCGGTCAAGAAAGAGGAAGTTGAAGAGGCCGCACCCAATCACATGGAGTGCCATGCAGAAACCGCCCCTGCACTAAAGAGGAAACGTGCCAAAAAATGTCGTGCCGACAGCTCAAAAAACCTAACTGTTCGCACATTGACAGAGCCTCATCTCACACATGTCGCAGCATAAACACAATAAACAGTAGACAACATTGTGCACAAATCCCCCCCTGTTCAATAACCTCCATTCCTGGGGTATTAACCCTTGATTCTATACAGATAATAGAAGACATGGACTTGAGAGCAGAAAGCAGGCAGCAAAACTTGTCAACGCTGATTGCTTATGAAGCTGTTAATCTGAGTCGGGATGGTTTCGCAGAAAGACTCTCCCTGCATCTCCGGACTCTAACTTTCACCCATGCTCTCAATGAGAGGCTGACAGGACTACTTAAAACTCCAGTTCCATTGCGAAGAGTACTACCCTCCATAGGAGACTAATCCGAATCTTCCGACAATTCTCTGCCAACCTCCTGTGATGAAAGGCAAAGAATGACTGGGGGATGAGGGGAGTGGGGGAGGTATTTAAGCCTTTGGCTGGGGTGTCTTGGCCTCCTCCTGGTGGCCAGATTCTTAATTTCCACAAATAATGAATAAAGCAGTGGACTCTCCACCCATTAAGATGGAAATGGGCAGAAGAAAGTCTAAAAGACTTTGTAGCTCCAATGCAAAATTTAAAAGCACTAATTACATCCAGTCTGTAAAGAAGATGCTTCATAAAATTCTTTGGAGCAGGACCAAAAGAAGATACTACAATTTTCTCATTGATAGCGTCAATTCAAACAACCTTGGAAAAGAAGGAACAGTTGGTTCTGAGAACCACACAGGCACAACAAAAAATCTGGCTCTACAGAGAACTGAACGATGAGCCCTTCTCCAAAGTATCCTAAAGCAACTCCAGGATACTAGGAGTTCAAAAGGAATTTGAATGAAAATTCCGAGCAACACACCAAACTAGAAAACTTTTCAACACTTTATGAGAAATAAGTCTGGTAACAGGTTTCCATGCTTGGATCAAGGTTTCAATAACCTTCTCAGACACGCCTCTATTGGCCAAAAACATAATTTATGTAAGAACTTACCTGATAAATTCATTTCTTTCATATTAGCAAGAGTCCATGAGCTAGTGACGTATGGGATATACATTCCTACCAGGAGGGGCAAAGTTTCCCAAACCTCAAAATGCCTATAAATACACCCCTCACCACACCCACAATTCAGTTTAACGAATAGCCAAGAAGTGGGGTGATAAAAAAGTGCGAAAGCATATAAAATAAGGAATTGGAATAATTGTGCTTTATACAAAAATCATAACCACCACAAAAAAAGGGTGGGCCTCATGGACTCTTGCTAATATGAAAGAAATGAATTTATCAGGTAAGTTCTTACATAAATTATGTTTTCTTTCATGTAATTAGCAAGAGTCCATGAGCTAGTGACGTATGGGATAATGACTACCCAAGATGTGGATCTTTCCACACAAGAGTCACTAGAGAGGGAGGGACAAAATAAAGACAGCCAATTCCTGCTGAAAATAATCCACACCCAAAATAAAGTTAAATGAAAAACATAAGCAGAAGATTCAAACTGAAACCGCTGCCTGAAGTACTTTTCTACCAAAAACTGCTTCAGAAGAAGAAAATACATCAAAATGGTAGAATTTAGTAAAAGTATGCAAAGAGGACCAAGTTGCTGCTTTGCAAATCTGATCAACCGAAGCTTCATTCCTAAACGCCCAGGAAGTAGAAACTGACCTAGTAGAATGAGCTGTAATTCTCTGAGGCAGAGTTTTACCCGACTCAACATAGGCAAGATGAATTAAAGATTTCAACCAAGATGCCAAAGAAATGGCAGAAGCTTTCTGGCCTTTTCTAGAACCGGAAAAGATAACAAATAGACTAGAAGTCTTTCGGAAAGATTTAGTAGCTTCAACATAATATTTCAAAGCTCTAACAACATCCAAAGAATGCAACTTTTTCTCCTTAGAATTCTTAGGATTAGGACATAATGAAGGAACCACAATTTCTCTACTAATGTTGTTGGAATTCACAACTTTAGGTAAAAATTCAAAAGAAGTTCGCAACACCGCCTTATCCTGATGAAAAATCAGAAAAGGAGACTCACAAGAAAGAGCAGATAATTCAGAAACTCTTCTGGCAGAAAAGATGGCCAAAAGGAACAAAACTTTCCAAGAAAGTAATTTAATGTCCAATGAATGCATAGGTTCAAACGGAGGAGCTTGAAGAGCTCCCAGAACCAAATTCAAACTCCAAGGAGGAGAAATTGATTTAATGACAGGTTTTATACGAACCAAAGCTTGTACAAAACAATGAATATCAGGAAGAATAGCAATCTTTCTGTGAAAAAGAACAGAAAGAGCAGAGATTTGTCCTTTCAAGGAACTTGCAGACAAACCCTTATCTAAACCATCCTGAAGAAACTGTAAAATTCTCGGTATTCTAAAAGAATGCCAAGAAAAATGATGAGAAAGACACCAAGAAATATAAGTCTTCCAGACTCTATAATATATCTCTCTAGATACAGATTTACGAGCCTGTAACATAGTATTAATCACAGAGTCAGAGAAACCTCTTTGACCAAGAATCAAGCGTTCAATCTCCATACCTTTAAATTTAAGGATTTCAGATCCTGATGGAAAAAAGGACCTTGTGACAGAAGGTCTGGTCTTAACAGAAGAGTCCACGGTTGGCAAGAGGCCATCCAGACAAGATCCGCATACCAAAACCTGTGAGGCCATGCCGGAGCTACCAGCAGAACAAACGAGCATTCCTTCAGAATCTTGGAGATTACTCTTGGAAGAAGAACTAGAGGCGGAAAGATATAGGCAGGATGATACTTCCAAGGAAGTGATAATGCATCCACTGCCTCCGCCTGAGGATCCCGGGATCTGGACAGATACCTGGGAAGTTTCTTGTTTAGATGGGACGCCATCAGATCTATTTCTGGAAGTTCCCACATTTGAACAATCTGAAGAAATACCTCTGGGTGAAGAGACCATTCGCCCGGATGCAACGTTTGGCGACTGAGATAATCCGCTTCCCAATTGTCTATACCTGGGATATGAACCGCAGAGATTAGACAGGAGCTGGATTCCGCCCAAACCAAAATTCGAGATACTTCTTTCATAGCCAGAGGACTGTGAGTCCCTCCTTGATGATTGATGTATGCCACAGTTGTGACATTGTCTGTCTGAAAACAAATGAACGATTCTCTCTTCAGAAGAGGCCAAAACTGAAGAGCTCTGAAAATTGCACGGAGTTCCAAAATATTGATCGGTAATCTCACCTCCTGAGATTCCCAAACTCCTTGTGCCGTCAGAGATCCCCACACAGCTCCCCAACCTGTGAGACTTGCATCTGTTGAAATTACAGTCCAGGTCGGAAGCACAAAAGAAGCCCCCTGAATTAAACGATGGTGATCTGTCCACCATGTTAGAGAGTGTCGAACAATCGGTTTTAAAGATATTAATTGAGATATCTTTGTGTAATCCTTGCACCATTGATTCAGCATACAGAGCTGAAGAGGTCGCATGTGAAAACGAGCAAAGGGGATCGCGTCCGATGCAGCAGTCATAAGACCTAGAATTTCCATGCATAAGGCTACCGAAGGGAATGATTGTGACTGAAGGTTTCGACAAGCTGCAATCAATTTTAGACGTCTCTTGTCTGTTAAAGACAGAGTCATGGACACTGAATCCATCTGGAAACCCAGAAAGGTTACCCTTGTCTGAGGAATCAATGAACTTTTTGGTAAATTGATCCTCCAACCATGATCTTGAAGAAACAACAAATGTCGATTCGTATGAGATTCTGCTAAATGTAAAGACTGAGCAAGTACCAAGATATCGTCCAAATAAGGAAATACCACAATACCCTGTTCTCTGATTACAGACAGAGGGGCACCGAGAACCTTTGTAAAAATTCTTGGAGCTGTAGCTAGGCCAAACGGCAGAGCCACAAACTGGTAATGCTTGTCCAGAAAAGAGAATCTCAGGAACTGATAATGATCTGGATGAATCGGAATATGCAGATATGCATCCTGTAAATCTATTGTGGACATATAATTCCCTTGCTGAACAAAAGGCAAGATAGTCCTTACAGTTACCATCTTGAACGTTGGTATCCTTACATAACGATTCAATATTTTTAGATCCAGAACTGGTCTGAAGGAATTCTCCTTCTTTGGTACAATGAAGAGATTTGAATAAAACCCCATTCCCTGTTCCGGAACTGGCATAATTACTCCAGTCAACTCTAGATCTGAAACACAATTCAGAAATGCTTGAGCTTTTACTGGATTTACTGGGACACGGGAAAGAAAAAATCTCTTTGCAGGAGGTCTCATCTTGAAACCAATTCTGTACCCTTCTGAAACAATGTTCTGAATCCAAAGATTGTGAACAGAATTGATCCAAATTTCCTTGAAAAAACGTAACCTGCCCCCTACCAGCTGAGCTGGAATGAGGGCCGCACCTTCATGTGGACTTAGAAGCAGGCTTTGCCTTTCTAGCTGGCTTGGATTTATTCCAGACTGGAGATGGTTTCCAAACTGAAACTGCTCCTGAGGATGAAGGATCAGGCTTTTGTTCTTTGTTGAAACGAAAGGAACGAAAACGATTATTAGCCCTGTTTTTACCTTTAGATTTTTTATCCTGTGGTAAAAAAGTTCCTTTCCCACCAGTAACAGTTGAAATAATAGAATCCAACTGAGAACCAAATAATTTGTTACCCTGGAAAGAAATAGAAAGTAGAGTTGATTTAGAAGCCATATCAGCATTCCAAGTTTTAAGCCATAAAGCTCTTCTAGCTAAAATAGCTAGAGACATAAACCTGACATCAACTCTGATAATATCAAAAATGGCATCACAGATAAAATTATTAGCATGCTGAAGAAGAATAATAATATCATGAGAATCATGATGTGTTACTTGTTGCGCTAAAGTTTCCAACCAAAAAGTTGAAGCTGCAGCAACATCAGCCAAAGATATAGCAGGTCTAAGAAGATTACCTGAACACAGATAAGCTTTTCTTAGAAAGGATTCAATTTTCCTATCTAAAGGATCCTTAAACGAAGTACCATCTGACGTAGGAATAGTAGTACGTTTAGCAAGGGTAGAAATAGCCCCATCAACTTTAGGGATTTTGTCCCAAAATTCTAATCTGTCAGACGGCACAGGATATAATTGCTTAAAACGTTTAGAAGGAGTAAATGAATTACCCAATTTATCCCATTCTTTGGAAATTACTGCAGAAATAGCATTAGGAACAGGAAAAACTTCTGGAATAACCACAGGAGCTTTAAATACCTTATCCAAACGTTTAGAATTAGTATCAAGAGGACCAGAATCCTCTATTTCTAAAGCAATTAGTACTTCTTTAAGTAAAGAACGAATAAATTCCATTTTAAATAAATATGAAGATTTATCAGCATCAACCTCTGAGACAGAATCCTCTGAACCAGAAGAGTCATCAGAATCAGAATGATGATGTTCATTTAAAAATTCATCTGTAGGGAGAGAAGTTTTAAAAGATTTTTTACGTTTACTAGAAGGAGAAATAACAGACATAGCCTTCTTTATGGATTCAGAAACAAAATCTCTTATGTTATCAGGAACATTCTGCACCTTAGATGTGGAAGGAACTGCAACAGGCAATGGTACTTTACTAAAGGAAATATTATCTGCATTAACAAGTTTGTCATGACAATCAATACAAACAACAGCTGGAGGAATAGCTACCAAAAGTTTACAGCAGATACACTTAGCTTTGGTAGATCCAGCACTAGACAGCGATTTTCCTGTAGTATCTTCTGACTCAGATGCAACGTGAGACATCTTGCAATATGTAAGAGAAAAAACAACATATATAAAGCAAAATTGATCAAATTCCTTAAATGACAGTTTCAGGAATGGGAAAAAATGCCAAAGAACAAGCTTCTAGCAACCAGAAGCAATGAAAAATGAGACTTAAATAATGTGGAGACAAAAGCGACGCCCATATTTTTTAGCGCCAAATAAGACGCCCACATTATTTGGCGCCTAAATGCTTTTGGCGCAAAAAATGACGCCACATCCGGAACGCCGACATTTTTGGCGCAAAATAACGTCAAAAAATGACGCAACTTCCGGCGACACGTATGACGCCGGAAACGGAAAAAGAATTTTTGCGCCAAAAAAGTCCGCGCCAAGACGCAATAAAATGAAGCATTTTCAGCCCCCGCGAGCCTAACAGCCCACAGGGAAAAAGAGTCAAATTTTTGAAGGTAAGAAAAAATGATTAAATCAAATGCATTATCCCAAATATGAAACTGACTGTCTGAAAAATAAGGAAAGTTGAACATTCTGAGTCAAGGCAAATAAATGTTTGAATACATATATTTAGAACTTTATAAACAAAAGTGCCCAACCATAGCTTAGAGTGTCACAGAAAAACAGAATTTATGTTTACCTGATAAATTACTTTCTCCAACGGTGTGTCCGGTCCACGGCGTCATCCTTACTTGTGGGATATTCTCTTCCCCAACAGGAAATGGCAAAGAGCCCAGCAAAGCTGGTCACATGATCCCTCCTAGGCTCCGCCTACCCCAGTCATTCGACCGACGTTAAGGAGGAATATTTGCATAGGAGAAACCATATGGTACCGTGGTGACTGTAGTTAAAGAAAATAAATTATCAGACCTGATTAAAAAAACCAGGGCGGGCCGTGGACCGGACACACCGTTGGAGAAAGTAATTTATCAGGTAAACATAAATTCTGTTTTCTCCAACATAGGTGTGTCCGGTCCACGGCGTCATCCTTACTTGTGGGAACCAATACCAAAGCTTTAGGACACGGATGAAGGGAGGGAGCAAATCAGGTCACCTAAATGGAAGGCACCACGGCTTGCAAAACCTTTCTCCCAAAAATAGCCTCAGAAGAAGCAAAAGTATCAAACTTGTAAAATTTGGTAAAAGTGTGCAGTGAAGACCAAGTCGCTGCCCTACATATCTGATCAACAGAAGCCTCGTTCTTGAAGGCCCATGTGGAAGCCACAGCCCTAGTGGAATGAGCCGTGATTCTTTCGGGAGGCTGCCGTCCGGCAGTCTCGTAAGCCAATCTGATGATGCTTTTAATCCAAAAAGAGAGAGAGGTAGAAGTTGCTTTTTGACCTCTCCTTTTACCGGAATAAACAACAAACAAGGAAGATGTTTGTCTAAAATCCTTTGTAGCATCTAAATAGAATTTTAGAGCGCGAACAACATCCAAATTGTGCAACAAACGTTCCTCTTTGAAACTGGTTTCGGACACAGAGAAGGTACGATAATCTCCTGGTTAATGTTTTTGTTAGAAACAACTTTTGGAAGAAAACCAGGTTTAGTACGTAAAACCACCTTATCTGCATGGAACACCAGATAAGGAGGAGAACACTGCAGAGCAGATAATTCTGAAACTCTTCTAGCAGAAGAAATTGCAACTAAAAACAAAACTTTCCAAGATAATAACTTAATATCAACGGAATGTAAGGGTTCAAACGGAACCCCCTGAAGAACTGAAAGAACTAAGTTGAGACTCCAAGGAGGAGTCAAAGGTTTGTAAACAGGCTTAATTCTAACCAGAGCCTGAACAAAGGCTTGAACATCTGGCACAGCTGCCAGCTTTTTGTGAAGTAACACAGACAAGGCAGAAATCTGTCCCTTCAGGGAACTAGCAGATAATCCTTTTTCCAATCCTTCTTGAAGGAAGGATAGAATCTTAGGAATCTTAACCTTGTCCCAAGGGAATCCTTTAGATTCACACCAACAGATATATTTTTTCCAAATTTTGTGGTAAATCTTTCTAGTTACAGGCTTTCTGGCCTGAACAAGAGTATCGATAACAGAATCTGAGAACCCTCGCTTCGATAAGATCAAGCGTTCAATCTCCAAGCAGTCAGCTGGAGTGAAACCAGATTCGGATGTTCGAACGGACCCTGAACAAGAAGGTCTCGTCTCAAAGGTAGCTTCCAAGGTGGAGCCGATGACATATTCACCAGATCTGCATACCAAGTCCTGCGTGGCCACGCAGGAGCTATCAAGATCACCGACGCCCTCTCCTGATTGATCCTGGCTACCAGCCTGGGGATGAGAGGAAACGGCGGGAACACATAAGCTAGTTTGAAGGTCCAAGGTGCTACTAGTGCATCCACTAGAGCCGCCTTGGGATCCCTGGATCTGGACCCGTAGCAAGGAACTTTGAAGTTCTGACGAGAGGCCATCAGATCCATGTCTGGAATGCCCCACAGCTGAGTGACTTGGGCAAAGATTTCCGGATGGAGTTCCCACTCCCCCGGATGCAATGTCTGACGACTCAGAAAATCCGCTTCCCAATTTTCCACTCCTGGGATGTGGATAGCAGACAGGTGGCAGGAGTGAGACTCCGCCCATAGAATGATTTTGGTCACTTCTTCCATCGCTAGGGAACTCCTTGTTCCCCCCTGATGGTTGATGTACGCAACAGTTGTCATGTTGTCTGATTGAAACCGTATGAACTTGGCCCTCGCTAGCTGAGGCCAAGCCTTGAGAGCATTGAATATCGCTCTCAGTTCCAGAATATTTATCGGTAGAAGAGATTCTTCCCGAGACCAAAGACCCTGAGCTTTCAGGGATCCCCAGACCGCGCCCCAGCCCATCAGACTGGCGTCGGTCGTGACGATGACCCACTCCGGTCTGCGGAATGTCATCCCTTGTGACAGGTTGTCCAGGGACAGCCACCAACGGAGTGAGTCTCTGGTCCTCTGATTTACTTGTATCTTCGGAGACAAGTCTGTATAGTCCCCATTCCACTGACTGAGCATGCACAGTTGTAATGGTCTTAGATGAATGCGCGCAAAAGGAACTATGTCCATTGCCGCTACCATCAAACCGATCACTTCCATGCACTGCGCTATGGAAGGAAGAGGAACGGAATGAAGTATCCGACAAGAGTCTAGAAGTTTTGTTTTTCTGGCCTCTGTCAGAAAAATCCTCATTTCTAAGGAGTCTATTATTGTTCCCAAGAAGGGAACCCTTGTTGACGGAGATAGAGAACTCTTTTCCACGTTCACTTTCCATCCGTGAGATCTGAGAAAGGCCAGGACAATGTCCGTGTGAGCCTTTGCTTGAGGAAGGGACGACGCTTGAATCAGAATGTCGTCCAAGTAAGGTACTACAGCAATGCCCCTTGGTCTTAGCACAGCTAGAAGGGACCCTAGTACCTTTGTGAAAATCCTTGGAGCAGTGGCTAATCCGAAAGGAAGCGCCACGAACTGGTAATGCTTGTCCAGGAATGCGAACCTTAGGAACCGATGATGTTCCTTGTGGATAGGAATATGTAGATACGCATCCTTTAAATCCACTGTGGTCATGAATTGACCTTCCTGGATGGAAGGAAGAATAGTTCGAATGGTTTCCATCTTGAACGATGGAACCTTGAGAAACTTGTTTAAGATCTTGAGATCTAAGATTGGTCTGAACGTTCCCTCTTTTTTGGGAACTATGAACAGATTGGAGTAGAACCCCATCCCTTGTTCTCTTAATGGAACAGGATGAATCACTCCCATTTTTAACAGGTCTTCTACACAATGTAAGAATGCCTGTCTTTTTATGTGGTCTGAAGACAACTGAGACCTGTGGAACCTCCCCCTTGGGGGAAGCCCCTTGAATTCCAGAAGATAACCTTGGGAGACTATTTCTAGCGCCCAAGGATCCAGAACATCTCTTGCCCAAGCCTGAGCGAAGAGAGAGAGTCTGCCCCCCACCAGATCCGGTCCCGGATCGGGGGCCAACATTTCATGCTGTCTTGGTAGCAGTGGCAGGTTTCTTGGCCTGCTTTCCCTTGTTCCAGCCTTGCATTGGTCTCCAAACTGGCTTGGCTTGAGAAGTATTACCCTCTTGCTTAGAGGACGTAGCACTTTGGGCTGGTCCATTTCTACGAAAGGGACGAAAATTAGGTTTATTTTTTGCCTTGAAAGGCCGATCCTGAGGAAGGGCGTGGCCCTTACCCCCAGTGATATCAGAGATAATCTCTTTCAAGTCAGGGCCAAACAGCGTTTTCCCCTTGAAAGGAATGTTAAGTAGCTTGTTCTTGGAAGACGCATCAGCTGACCAAGATTTCAACCAAAGCGCTCTGCACGCCACAATAGCAAACCCAGAATTCTTAGCCGCTAACCTAGCCAATTGCAAAGTGGCGTCTAGGGTGAAAGAATTAGCCAATTTGAGAGCATTGATTCTGTCCATAATCTCCTCATAAGGAGGAGAATCACTATCGACCGCCTTTATCAGCTCATCGAACCAGAAACATGCGGCTGTAGCTACAGGGACAATGCATGAAATTGGTTGTAGAAGGTAACCCTGCTGAACAAACATCTTTTTAAGTAAACCTTCTAATTTTTTATCCATAGGATCTTTGAAAGCACAACTATCCTCTATGGGTATAGTGGTGCGTTTGTTTAAAGTGGAAACCGCTCCCTCGACCTTGGGGACTGTCTGCCATAAGTCCTTTCTGGGGTCGACCATAGGAAACAATTTTTTAAATATGGGGGGAGGGACGAAAGGAATACCGGGCCTTTCCCATTCTTTATTAACAATGTCCGCCACCCGCTTGGGTATAGGAAAAGCTTCTGGGAGCCCCGGGACCTCTAGGAACTTGTCCATTTTACATAGTTTCTCTGGGATGACCAACTTGTCACAATCATCCAGAGTGGATAATACCTCCTTAAGCAGAATGCGGAGATGTTCCAACTTAAATTTAAACGTAATCACATCAGGTTCAGCTTGTTGAGAAATGTTCCCTGAATCAGTAATTTCTCCCTCAGACAAAACCTCCCTGGCCCCATCAGACTGGGTTAGGGGCCCTTCAGAACCATTATTATCAGCGTCGTCATGCTCTTCAGTATCTAAAACAGAGCAGTCGCGCTTACGCTGATAAGTGTTCATTTTGGCTAAAATGTTTTTGACAGAATTATCCATTACAGCCGTTAATTGTTGCATAGTAAGGAGTATTGGCGCGCTAGATGTACTAGGGGCCTCCTGAGTGGGCAAGACTCGTGTAGACGAAGGAGGGAATGATGCAGTACCATGCTTACTCCCCTCACTTGAGGAATCATCTTGGGCATCATTGTCATTGTCACATAAATCACATTTATTTAAATGAATGGGAATTCTGGCTTCCCCACATTCAGAACACAGTCTATCTGGTAGTTCAGACATGTTAAACAGGCATAAACTTGATAACAAAGTACAAAAAACGTTTTAAAATAAAACCGTTACTGTCACTTTAAATTTTAAACTGAACACACTTTATTACTGCAATTGCGAAAAAACATGAAGGAATTGTTCAAAATTTACCAAATTTTCACCACAGTGTCTTAAAGCCTTAAAAGTATTGCACACCAAATTTGGAAGCTTTAACCCTTAAAATAACGGAACCGGAGCCGTTTTTAACTTTAACCCCTTTACAGTCCCTGGTATCTGCTTTGCTGAGACCCAACCAAGCCCCAAAGGGGAATACGATACCAAATGACGCCTTCAGAAAGTCTTTTCTAAGTAGCAGAGCTCCTCTCACATGCGACTGCATGTCATGCCTCTCAAAAACAAGTGCGCAACACCGGCGCGAAAATGAGGCTCTGCCTATGATTTGGGAAAGCCCCTAAAGAATAAGGTGTCTAAAACAGTGCCTGCCGATATTATTATATCAAAATACCCAGAATAAATGATTCCTCAAGGCTAAATATGTGTTAATAATGAATCGATTTAGCCCAGAAAAAGTCTACAGTCTTAAAAAGCCCTTGTGAAGCCCTTATTTACGATCTTAACAAACATGGCTTACCGGATCCCATAGGGAAAATGACAGCTTCCAGCATTACATCGTCTTGTTAGAATGTGTCATACCTCAAGCAGCAAGAGACTGCTCACTGTTCCCCCAACTGAAGTTAATTGCTCTCAACAGTCCTGTGTGGAACAGCCATGGATTTTAGTGACGGTTGCTAAAATCATTTTCCTCATACAAACAGAAATCTTCATCTCTTTTCTGTTTCTGAGTAAATAGTACATACCAGCACTATTTCAAAATAACAAACTCTTGATTGAATAATAAAAACTACAGTTAAACACTAAAAAACTCTAAGCCATCTCCGTGGAGATGTTGCCTGTACAACGGCAAAGAGAATGACTGGGGTAGGCGGAGCCTAGGAGGGATCATGTGACCAGCTTTGCTGGGCTCTTTGCCATTTCCTGTTGGGGAAGAGAATATCCCACAAGTAAGGATGACGCCGTGGACCGGACACACCTATGTTGGAGAAATAAGATTTACTTACCCCAGGACACTCATCTACATGTTTGTAGAAAGCCAAACCAGTACTGAAACGAGAATCAGCAGAGGTAATGGTATATATAAGGGTATATCGTCGATCTGAAAAGGGAGGTAAGAGATGAATCTCTACGACCGATAACAGAGAACCTATGAAATAGACCCCGTAGAAGGAGATCACTGCATTCAAATAGGCAATACTCTCCTCACATCCCTCTGACATTCACTGCACGCTGAGAGGAAAACCGGGCATATAATTTGATGGCAGTTAGGAACCAAAAAGCTCTATCAAGTCTACCCATATAACATGTCGCTTATTTCTTAGGCTAGACATATGCATATCCCAGATATTTTTTAATTTTTTTAAAGACCTTGTGTTTACCACCTCTATTGGAAGTTCATTCTATGAATTCACCACCTTTTCTTTTAAAAAAAAAAAAAAACCCAAAACAACTGCATCCTCAAGTTAGTCAGGTTGAAGACATCCTGATGCAAACATTGTCCTAATAGCCAAGGAACTGCAAGTTTTATTGTGGAGAGCCTTGAACATAGATTGGAGTTCCAGAATATTAATTGGTAACTTCACCTCCCAAAGAGATCAAGCTTCTGGTGCGCTCAGAAACCCCCATACAGCCGCCCAAATAAGTAGGCTGATATTTGTTATGATTACTGTATAGTTCAGCTGTCAGAGAGAGGTCCCATGAACAATGGAGTTGTGAATCTGCCAAAAGTCCAGTTTCATCAACTGATTCAGGGAAATAACCTGAGACAAGTCCTTGTGAGAGAGAAATGTGCAGAAGCCTTAGATGAAATCTGCAAAAGGAAGAATAGGACAGTGTATAAGGCAGCAAATATCAACACCATTAACTCCATACACTGAGCCACAGTTTGAAAGGGAGTGTGCTGCAAACTGGTGCAAGTTGATTGACACTTTTGTCTGCACTTTTCCATCAGAGACAGCATCTAAGTCTAATTTAGACTCCAGGAAGGAGACTCAAGTGGTTGGAACCAGAGAGCTATTTAGAACATGTATGCACCAACTATGTTGGTGAAGCAGAGACAGTGAGGTTTACATGTGCTTGACTGCCTTCTGAAAGGAGGGAGTCTTAACCAGATCATCATCTAGATCAGGAGTTATTGAAACGCCTTGAGTTCGCAGCTTTGTTTACAGTAGGTCTGTGAACTGTGTGTCAAAGCCACTAGGACTCTTAAAACACAACAGTAGTTCTCACCAGAGAACCTTAAAATTTGGTTACGTGCCTAAATTTAGTGTGTAATACCCTCATGTGTAAATATTCAGGAAACAGTCAGTGGGCCATCAAAAGTGAAATTTTCTACTCAACAGCACCCTTCCTCTACTTTGTATCATGACAGCCACAGACTGAATCGATTACAAAGTCCAGCCAATTAAGTGCAAGCAAAGTTCCAAGGATTTTGGTAGGAGGAGAGAATGTAGACCAGACAATTAGCAGAACTTCTTTTTTGACTCCCCTCTGTCTATGAGGCTCTTTTGAGGGGAGATGGTTCTTCAATTGGATAGAGAACACCTGTAAAGATTTTGGATAAAACAACTAAATTGGAAAGTTTTATATAAATGTATTTAAAATACCAGAGAGTATATTTACCCAAAGAAGAAGGTGAGCTGGGGATACCCAATCTTACATTATATAGACAGGCAATTGTGACACAAAGGCTAGTGGATTGGAGTGCAAACGAACAAGAAAAACACTGGATACAGATAGACAGAGCTATACTGACTTCTAACAATCCAGGCTCTCTAGCATGGACAGTTAAAAAAGACAGACCGGCCATAGTTAACAAATATCCTTTGCTGAGGGAGTTTTTCATTATATGGGACAGAATAACATATACTGCATCACATATCTCTACACCTGTATCACCGCTAACCCCCTACAAAAATAACCCGGCACTACCGCTAGCAACAACAAAAGATTACTCACATGCAGGGTCCAAGATAGAGAACAACACATTCCACAGTCTGTGCCACCAAAATAAACTAAAGAGTTATACAGAAATTATCACCTCCAATACAGATCCATCACTGTCTTGGCTATCATACGCACAGATAAGGCACTTTCTCCATACTCACAAACACAAAGACTTAATTCTTAGGTCGACAACAAATTTCGAAAAACTATGTCTGATGACGAACCCACCGCGCCACTTAATATCAATCCTTTACAAACTGCTTTTGGGGAGGGGAGAAAACCAACTACCTAATTATACTAGGGCATGGGAGAAAGACCTAAACACAGAATTCACACCACAAACATGGAACAAAATATTTCTTAACACCAAAACAGCTTCCATCTCAGCCCAAGTACAAGAAACAAATTATAAGTATCTGATGAGGTGATACCTCACCCCAGCAAGATTAAAGATAATATACCCGCACACTACAGGTAGATGCTGGAGAGGCTGCTCTGAGGTTGGAACTATACAACATATATGGTGGGATTGCCAAAAACTCCAGGACTTCTGGACGAGGGTAATAGATCACATGTGAAAGACAATAGGGGCATTGGTACCAAGGGACCCAAAAATCTTACTATTTACCACCCTACTTAAGTTAAAAAGATTAGATAACCACAAGCTGCTGATCAGTAGCACAAAGCTCTTGATAACCCGACATTGGAAATCTACAACGGTCCCGTCTTTAGGGGATTGGATTGCGCAGGTAGATCTACTTTTACAGCTAGAAAGATACCATTACATTAGAGTGGGGAAAGTAGAGATACATGAGTTGATGCTGAGTACTTGGGAGAACAGCAAAACATAAATACAGCCTGTATATAACCTTCTGTTTAGCCTTTAGCATTTCATACTCTATAAAAGCTCCATTTGAAAATTGATAGAGACTTTAAGAAATAGTTATTCAGCATTGACTAATGCTGGTATTGCACTGTTATTGAATGTATGGTGATGGGGTTTTTGATGATACCTAAGTTGCGGTTGTTGAACTCTAAGAACAGACAAATTTATTAGCGAACTATTTGCCACAGCTATACTGGAATACTAGTACCATGGGGGCAAACCCTTTTCTCCCTTCTTTGAACCCCAGCCCCAGCTGGCAGGGAGCATACAACACCTGGAACTTGTTACATCTAACATGCTCCCAACTAAAGGAAGAAGACCAGATAGGACATCTTCTTTGAGTGATTTATATAAAGGACTTGAGTTCTAATGGCAGCTGGGTCTGGCACGGGGCTCTGGACTTGTTTTCTATTTGCTGGTTGGGGGAGTTGCTCATTTATTGTTATTCAGATTTGCATATGTATCTTTTTCAAGATCAGTTGATGATGTAACATTACTTTACTTTTTCATTATAACAATAAAGCTTTTTTGAAAATGAAAAAAAAATAAAAAAAAAAATACCAAAGAGATGCTTTCCACAGACAGACAAAAATGAAAACCCTTCAAATTTTTAAGGACCAAAGGTAACATAATTTATGTAAGAACTTACCTGATAAATTCATTTCTTTCATATTGGCAAGAGTAAACAGTCAAAAGTCCAGCACCCTTAAATGCCCAATGCTCGCTGCCAGGGTTCCTGCAAACCCCCAAATAGATACACACAAGGATAGCAGCAGCATAAATTATAAACAATTTATTATGGCACAAGAAAAAAAGTCCATAATAAATTGGTTATAATTTATGCTGCTGCTATCCTTGTGTGTATCTATATTGGCATGAGTCCATGAGCTAGTGACGTATGGGACATACAATCCCACCAGGAGGGGCAACGTTTTCCAAACCACAAAACGCCCACAAACCCACCCCTCACGACACCCAAAATTCAGTTTAACGAATAGCCAAGTAGTGGGGTGATAAAGAAAAGAGTAAAAAGTATCAACAAAGGAATTTGGAAATAATTGTGCTTTATACAAAAAAATCATAACCACCATAAAAGGGGTGGGCCTCATGGACTCTTGCCAATATGAAAGAAATGAATTTATCAGGTAAGTTCTTACATAAATTATGTTTTCTTTCATGTAATTGGCAAGAGTCCATGAGCTAGTGACGTATGGGATAGCAATACCCAAGATGTGGAACTCCACGCAAGAGTCACTAGAGAGGGAGGGATAAAAATAAAAACAGCCATTTTTCGCTGAAAAAATTCATCCACAACCCAAAAAATAAGTTTATTCTCATAAACGAAAGGAAAAAACTTAAATAAAAAGCAGAAGAATCAAACTGAAACAGCTGCCTGAAGAACTTTTCTACCAAAAAACTGCTTCAAAAGAAGCAAATACATCAAAGCGGTAGAATTTAGTAAATGTATGCAAAGAAGAACAAGTTGCTGCTTTGCAAATCTGATCAACTGAAGCTTCATTCTTAAAAGCCCACGAAATAGAGACTGATCTAGTAGAATGAGCTGTAATTCTCTGAGGCGGGGCTTGACCCGACTCCAAATAAGCTTGATGAATCAAAAGCTTTAACCATGAAGCCAAGGAAACAGCAGAAGCCTTCTGACCTTTCCTAGAACCAGAAAATATAACAAATAGACTAGAAGTCTTCCTGAAATCTTTAGTAGCTTCAACATAATATTTCAAAGCTCTTACCACATCCAAAGAATGTAAGGATCTCTCCAAAGAATTCTTAGGATTAGGACCAAGGAAGGGACAACAATTTCTCTATTGATGTTGTTAGAATTCACAACCTTAGGTAAGAATTTAAATGAAGTCTGCAAAAATGCCTTATCCTGATGAAAAATCAGAAAAGGAGATTCACAAGAGAGCGGATAATTCAGAAACTCTTCTAGCAGAAGAGATTGCCAAAAAAAACAACACTTTCCAAGAAAGTAGTTTAATGTCCAAAGAATGCATAGGCTCAAACGGAGGAGCCTGTAAAGCCTTCAAAACTGAATTAAGACTCCAGGAAGGAGAGATTGATTTAATGACAGGCTTGAGACGAACCAAAGCCTGCACAAAACAAAACAATGAATATCAGGAAGTTTAGCAATCTTTATGAGAAATAAAAAAGAAAGAGCAGAGATTTGTCCTTTCAAGTAACTTGCAGACAAACCTTTATCCAAACCATCCTGAAGAAACTGTAAAATTCTAGGAATTCTAAAAGAATGTCAAGAGAATTTATGAGAAGAACACCATGAAATGTAAGTCTTCCAAACTCGATAATAAATCTTTCTAGACACATATTTATGAGCCTGCAACATAGTATTAATCACTGAGTCAGAGAAACCTCTATGACTAAGCACTAAGCGTTCAATCTCCATACCTTCAAATTTAATGATTTGAGATCCTGATGGAAAAACGGACCTTGAGATAGAAGGTCTGGCCTTAGTGGAAGTGGCCAAGGTTGGCAACTGGACATCCGGACAAGATCCGCATACCAAAACCTATGAGGCCATGCTGGAGCTACCAGCAGCACAAACGATTGCTCCATGATGATCTTAGAGATCACTCTTAGAAGAAGAACTAGAGGCGGGATAAGCAGGTTGATAACACCAAGGAAGTGTCAATGCATCCACTGCTTCCACCTGAGGATCCCTGGACCTGGACAGGTACCTGGGAAGTTTTTTGTTTAGATGAGATGCCATCAGATCTATTTATGGAAGCCCCCACGTCTGAACAATTTGAGAAAACACATCTGGGTGGAGAGACCATTCTCCCGGATGTAAAGTCTGCCGACTGAGGTAATCCGCTTCCCAATTGTCTATACCTGGGATATGAAACGCAGAAATTAGACAGGAGCTGGATTCCGCCCAAACAAGTATCCAAGATACTTCTTTCATAGCTTGAGGACTGTGAGTCCCACCCAGATGATTGACATATGCCACAGTTGTGACATTGTCTGCCTGAAAACAAATGAACGTTCTCTCTTCAACAGAGGCCAAAATTGAAGAGCCATGAGAATCGCACGGAGTTCCAAAATATTGATTGGTATTCTCGCCTCTTGAGATTTCCAAACTCCTTGTGCTGTCAGAGATCCCCAAACAGCTGCCCAACCTGAAAGACTCGCATCCGTTGTGATCACAGTCCAGGTTGGATGGACGAAAGAGGCCCCTAAAATTATACGATGGAATCTAACCACCAAGTCAGAGAAAGTCGAACATTGGGATTTAAGGATATTAATTGTGATATCTTTGTATAATCCATGCACCATAGGTTCAGCATACAGCTGGAGAGGTCTCATATGAAAACAAGCAAAGGGGATCGTGTCCGATGCTGCAGTCATGAGACCTAGAACTTCCATGCACATAGCTACTAAAGGGAATGACTGAGACTGAAAGTTCCGACAGGCTGCAATCAATTTCAAACGTCTCTTGTTTGTTAGAGACAAAGTCATGGACACTGAATCTATCTGGAAACCTAAAAAGGTTACCTTTGTCTGAGGAATCAAATAACTTTTTGGTAAATTGATCCTCCAACCATGTCTCCGAAGAAACAACACTAGTTGATTTGTGTGAGATTCTGCAGAACGTAAAGACTGAGCGAGTACCAAGATATCGTCCAAATAAGGAAACACCGAAATACCCCGCTCTCTGATTACAGAGAGTAGGGCACCTAGAACCTTTGAAAAGATTCTTGGAGGCCAAAAGGAAGAGCAACAAATTGGTAATGCTTGTCTAGAAAGAGAATCTCAGGAATTGATAATGATCTGGATGAATCGGAATATGAAGATATGCGTCCTGTAAGTCTATTGTGGACATATAATGCCCTTGCTGAACAAAAGGCAGAAAAGTCCTTATAGTCACCATTTTGAAAGTTGGTACTCTTACATATCGATTCAAAATCTTTAGATCCAAAACTGGTCTGAATTAATTCTCTTTCTTTGGGACAATGAAAAGATTTGAATAAAACCCCAGACCCTGTTCCTGAAACGGAACTGGCATGATTACCCCTGATAACTTCAGGTCTGAAACACACTTCAGAAAAGCCTGAGCCTTTACTGGGTTTACCGGAATGCGTGAGAGAAAAAATCTTCTCACAGGCAGTCTTACTCTGAATCCTATTCTGTACCCCTGAGAGACAATACTCTGAATCCAATGATTTTGGACCAAATTGATCCAAAAATCTTTGAAAAATTTTAATCTGCCCTTACCAGCTGAGCTGGAATGAGGACCGCACCTTTATGCAGACTTGGGGGCTGGGTTTGATCTCTTAAATGACTTGGATTTATTCCAATTTGAAGAAGGCTTCCAATTGGAAACATATTCCTTGGGGGAAGGATTAGGTTTCTGTTCCTTATTTTGACAAAAGGAACGAAAACGGTTAAAAGCTTTAGATTTACCCTTAGGTTTTTTTATCCTGAGGCAAAAAAAAACTCCCTTCCCCCCAGTAACAGATGCAATTATTGAATCCAATTGAGAGCCAAATAATTTATTACCTTGGAAAGAAAGAGATAGCAATCTGGATTTAGAAGTCATATCAGCATTCCAAGATTTGAGCCACAAAACTCTTCTAGCTAAAATAGCTAAAGACACAGATTTAACATCAATTTTGATAATATCAAAAATGGCATCACAAATGAAATTATTAGCATGTTGAATCAACTTAACAATGCTAGACAAATCATGATCCGATACTTGTTGCGCTAAAGTATCCAACCAAAAAGTTGAAGCAATTGCAACATCAGCCAAAGAAATTGCAGGCCGAAGAAGATGACCTGAATATAAATAAGCTTTCTTTAGAAAATATTCAAGTTCCCTATCTAAAGGATCTTTAAAAGAAGTACTATCTTCCGTAGGAATAGTAGTACGTTTAGCAAGAGTAGAGATAGCCCCATCAACTTTGGGGATCTTTTCCCAAAACTCCAATCTAACTTCTGGCAAAGGATACAATTTTTTAAACCTTGAAGAAGGAATAAAAGAAGTACCAGGCTTATTCCATTCCATAGAAATTATATCAGAAATAGCATCAGGAACTGGAAAAACCTCTGGAATAACCACAGGAGGTTTATAAACAGAATTTAAACGTTTACTAGTTTTAATATCAAGAGGACTAGTTTCCTCCATATCCAATGTAATCAACACTTCTTTTAACAAAGAACGAATATACTCCAATTTAAATAAATAAGAGGATTTATCAGTGCCAATATCTGAGGCAGGATCTTCTGAATCAGATAAATCTTCGTCAGAGAAGGATAATTCAGTATGTTGCTGGTTATTTGAAATTTCATCAACCTTTTGAGAAGTTTTAAAAGACCTTTTACGTTTATTAGAAGGCGGAATGGCAGATAAAGCCTTCTGAATAGAATCAGAAATAAATTCTTTTAAATTTACAGGTATATCTTGTGCATTAGATGTTGAAGGAACAACAACAGGTAATGAACTACTACTGATGGATACATTATCTGCATGTAAAAGTTTATCATGACAACTATTACAAACTACAGCTAGAGGTATAATCTCCACAAGTTTACAACAAATGCACTTAGCTTTGGTAGAACTGTTATCAGGCAGAAGGGATCCAGCAGTGAATTCTGAGACAGGAAGAGATTGAGACATCTTGCAAATGCAAGAGAAAAAAACAACATATAAAGCAAAATTATCAATTTCCTTATATGGCAGTTTCAGGAATGGTAAAAAATGCAAACAGAATAGCCCTCTGACATAGAAAAAAGCAAGAGGCAAATAGGAATGGGGTCTAAAATAATGAGAGTATTTGACACCAAGTATGACGCACAACAAACAGAAAAATATTTTTGGCGCCAAAAACGTCCGGAAACGACACACTCGCGTCATAGATGACGCAACCTTGTGAAAGGACCCGGCGTCTTAGTTGACGAATTTGCGTCAACGAACGTAACTTCGCGCCAAAAAAAATCTTGCGCCAAGAATGACGCAATAAACTTTAGCATTTTGCGCCCTCGCAAGCCTAATTCTGCCCGCGATTTAGAAAAATGACAGTCAATTGAAAAAATACTACACCCCAGGTAAGAAATACATTTCTAAAAAAAAGCATTTCCCTGATATGAAACTGACAGTCTGCAAAAGGAAATATACTGAAACCTTAATCATGGCAAATATAAGTACAATACAGGTAGCCCTCAGTTTACGCCGGGGTTAGGTTCCAGAAGGAATGGTTGTAAATCGAAACCGTTGTAAATTGAAACCCAGTTTAAAATGTAAGGCAATGGGAAGTGAGGGAGTTAGGTTCCAGGCCCCTCTCAAAATTGTCATAAGTAACACCTAATACATTATTTTTAAAGCTTTGAAAAGAAAACTTTAAATGCTAAACAGCATTATAAACCTAATAAGATAATCACACAACGCAGACTTTACTTGCATTTTTCTGCAAACAGTTCTTTCTATGCATTCCAATCTGGACTGATTTATAGACAGGAAGATCTTGTTCCTTTGCAAGCTGCTCGACAGCTCAGGTCTGGTTAAACTGATTAATTTCAGCTTGCTTGGCTTGCATATCTTTGCTGCAACACAAGCGGAAAGCTCCGCCTACTGGCTATTTTAATCAATGCACTGCTTCTCAATTCTTTTCAATAGCAGTCACATGACTGAAAAAAAAAGGTTGTTATTCTGAAACGGTGCAAATTGAACCGTTGTAAACCGAGGGCCACCTGTACATATATTTAAAACTTTATATAAATACATAAAGTGCCAAACCATAGATGAGAGTGTCTTAAGTAATGAAAATATACTTACCTGAAGAAACCCATCCACATATAGCAGATAGCCAAACCAGTACTGAAACAGTTATCAGTAGAGGTAATGGAATATGAGAGTATATCGTCGATCTGAAAAGGGATGTAGGAGATGAATCTCTATGACCGATAACAGAGAACCTATGAAATAGATCCCCATGAGGAAAACCATTGCATTCAATAGGTGATACTCCCTTCACATCCCTCTGACATTCACTGTACTCTGAGAGGAAACGGGCTTCAAAAATGCTGAGAAGCGCATATCAACGTAGAAATCTTAGCACAAACTTACTTCACCACCTCCATAGGAAGCAAAGTTTGTAAAACTGAATTGTGGGTGTGGTGAGGGGTGTGTTTGTGGGCGTTTTGGGGTTTGGAAAACTTTGCCCCTCATGGTGGGATTGTGTGTCCCATACGTCACTAGCTCATGGACTCTTGCTAATTACATGAAAGAAATATAAATAAAAATGTAAGGCTATATTCACCAAATTGTTTTTATTTTATTGCATTTGGTGCACATTTAGTTGCCCATTTTTAAAGTATGCTTTCAAACTAGCCGTCAAAGAGTCCCTTACAGACTATTCTATATTGTCTGTATCACAGTATCAACAGTAACCTATTAAGGTTGTATCACCCTCTCTAGCACCTAAGTGCTTAATCTTAACCCTAATCAGAAACATTCATATTTTGGGCTAAGATCATGGTGACATTCTGAATGTTAAAATATCTTAAATACAACACTTTGATATTACATCTTTTTACTGAAACATTTTAAAAGTATATGACCAAGAAGATAACGGATTATAGTCACTCACCTGCTCAATCTGATGGCAATCCAATAGATCGTTGCTAATGTATGCTTGTAGAACAGTATCCCTTTGTTCACCAGGCTGTGACCGTGTAAAGCGCTGAAAAGGAAAAGGGCCAAAGATATTAACTAAGTTCTAAGGCATTTTTTTTAAACATAACTTCTTATTCCTTTGGGATCTGTAAACTGTCAACTAAAATCACATATTACAAAAAGCAAATCCTCCTTGAAAAAGCCGTATGGAAACAGTAATATTGTAGATTAACTACAGTGGGCTGGTCACAAAGAGGGGCAGAAGTGCTGTTTGATACAAGCCAGTATTTTGGATGGCACATTGTTCTATTAAAAGCAACCATGTACACAAAGTGTGCAATATACCAGTTCTTTACACCAAGTGACGCAGTACACGTTTGAAAAACCGCAAGCAAGAGTGCAAAGCACGTTAGTTTACTTAGCTGCTGGGATCCATAAGTCTACATATGGATTGAATTATACTGTTTTTATATAATGAAATAAAAGTTTATACTTTTTAAATACAATTTTTCCTCTTGGGCTACTTTTGACATGGATGGCGATATACGGATTATTATCAACTGCTGTAAGAGTCTCGTATAAAGATTTTGGATTTGCTGCATTACTGAATGGGATAATTAAGGCGACATCCGGAGATCCTGTACAATGTAGGCCCTGGAAAGCTTAAAGGGACAGTCTACACCAGAATTGTTATTGTTTTAAAAGTTAGATAATCCCTTGTTTACCCATTTCCTAGTTTTGCATAACCAACACAGTTATATTTATATATTTTTTACCTCTGTGATTATCTTGTATCTAAGCCTCTGCAGACTGCCCCTTTTATTTGTTCTTTTGACAGACTTGCAGTTTAGCCAATCAGTGATGGCTCCCAGGTAATTTAACGTGCACGAGCACAGTGTTATCTATATGAAAAACATGAACTAACACCCTCTAGTGGTGAAAAACCTGTTAAAATGCATTCTTAAGAGTCGGCCTTCAAGGTCTTAGAAATTAGCATATGAACCTCCTAAGTTAAGCTTTCAACTAAGAATACCAAAAGAACAAAGAAAAATTGGTGATAAAAGTAAATTGGAAAATTGTTTAAAATTGCATGCCCTATCTGAATCATGAAAGTTTTTTTTTGGACTAGACTGTCCCTTTAAAGGGTGAGTGCATGTCTTACAACTTACTTTCCTATGAGTTAATACACTGTACACGTTCTTATGCTTTAATGTTATTTAAAATTGTATAATACATCATGGTGTACCTGAACACCTACCTGGTCTGCTATAAAGGTGACTTTATGTGACTAGTATGTGTGAGTAGCATTTCACTCAGCTATCTTTTAAATTAGCGTTTATAACATAATTGCACTACGGAGATGTACGTTTCTTCTCTTTGAAGATAGTTGAGCTGAATACAAAATTTAACTATTTACTTTGTGGGCGATTTAATACCAACAATTTGATAAAAGCATTCTTTCTACCAACTATTATCAAATTATTATGTTTTAGTGAACGAAATTGTAAACACATTTAATTTTTTTCAATAAAATAGAGTATAAAAAGAAGGTTGTGTGGAAAACCTGCTATATAATTACTTCAAAGAAACACAAGACAAAATTAAACATTAAATTTTAAACAACTTTGAAATTCACTTCCATTATCTAAATGTACAAAATATTTTTATATGCAAATTTTCTGAGGCACCAGCTTCTACGAAGCATGTGCAAGAATTGAGAGAATATACATATATGCTTTTTGTGATTGGTTAATAGCAGTCACATGTTCCAGGGGAAAGGGAAATGGAACCAACTTTGAAATTTGTCACAAAAAAACTCAACTATTCATTTGAAATTTAGTTGTCCTTTAACAATTATCCACACATTGTAATTTGCACACTCTCTTTTATTGCCTGTTTTATAAATATGTCTCTAAGTTTCCTCAATGGAAGAAAAAAACAACAATTTTCAGAAATAAATTACAGAAAAAGGGGGGGGGGGGGGGTAATGAAAGTACATTGCAAAGGTTTCAATTACAGACATTTTAACTTTTTGTTTTACACACTCATACTGTTTTATACCCTTTAAAAGGGGCATGGAACCCAAATATTTTATTTAATTAATTCAGATAGAGCATGCAATTTTAAACAACTTTCTTATTTACTTCTATAATCAGATTTTCTTCATTCTTTTGGTATCCTTTGTTGAAAAGCAAGGACATAAGCTAAGGAACGTGCATTTGTCTGGAGCACTATATGGCAGTAGTTTTGCAAGAATGTTATCCATTTGCAAGAGTACTCGATGCTAGCAAAATTTCCTGCCAGACACCTACCAAGGTATTCCTTCAACAAGAATAACATGGTAATTAAGCATATCTGATAAAATAAGTAAATTGGGATTATTATTTTTTTAAATTGTATGATCTGTCTGAATTACAAAAGAAATTGTTTGGGCTTCATATCATTTTAAGTACAGAATTTAAGCTCCAACTTTTCTAAGAAGAAGTGGAACAAGTACAGTATTTTACAACAAACACAAGCAAAACAAATTACAGATATATATTGTAAAGTTGTTTTATTTGCATTATCTAGGTTAAGTCATTTAATAATTGTTAATATCCATATGTCCTAAAGTATAGCTTTCTATAGCGTTCCGGACAAATAAGAAATTTGCGTGGATGAGTAAAATAAATTGGACTTTTTCCTATCTTTACCATTGAGTGGACTAGTAATATTTTTTCCTCTGGGCTAATAGTTTCAACCCCAAACTTGTAAACTAGTGATATTTCTCTGTTTATGTGTATGTATATCAAATCAGGTGTTTTGCCCACGCAAGCTGCTCCACATATTCATCTTACATTGTTTGCTTGAAAGGCAAACTTCCTTTTCTTACAAATTATCTCTAACTAAAGGTTCTTTGCAGTAATATAGTATCTCCCTTTTACATATATTATGTTGCCATAATTTTAAAATAATTCCTCCCACTTAACCAAAATATGATTTTCCATTTTAACCTAATAAGTTTCAAGTACCTATTTTCATTTAATAATGTAGCAAACTCAGCAAGATGTTAAAAACAATCTCTAACATGGTCATATGTCTAATAATGCTCCATCACAATGAGATATTGTTTTTGTAGAAACAGGTGCTAAGTGTATTTGTAGCTAAGGGCCCGATGATATAAAGCTCTCCTCTCTGAGGAGATTATCCAGATTACATTTAGAAAGGCAATGTATCTCTTTATGCAGGGTTCTGGGTGGGATGGAGACATGCCTACTGCTAAAAAAACATAATTTATGCTTACCTGATAAATGTATTTCTCTTGTGATGTATCGAGTCCACGGATTCATCCTTACTTGTGGGATATTCTCCTTCCCTACAGGAAGTGGCAAAGAGAGCACCCACAGCAGAGCTGTCTATATAGCTCCTCCCTTAGCTCCACCCCCGTCTTTCGGCCGAAGGCTAGGAAGAAAAAGGAGAAACTATAGGGTGCAGTGGTGACTGAAAGTTTTAAAATAAAAATATATATGCCTGTCTTGTAAGATGTATCGAGTCCACGGATTCATCCTTACTTGTGGGATACCAATACCAAAGCTTTAGGACACGGATGAAGGGAGGGACAAGACAGGGACCTTAAACGGAAGGCACCACACTGCTTGTAGAACCTTTCTCCCAAAAATAGCCTCAGAAGAATCAAAAGTATCGAATTTGGAAAATTTGGAAAAAGTATGAAGTGAAGACCAAACCGCCTTACAAATCTGTTCAACAGAAGCCTCAATTTTAAAAGCCCATGTGGAAGCCACAGCTCTAGTAGAATGAGCAGTAATTATTTCAGGAGGCTGTTGTCCAGCAGTCTCATAGGCCAAACGGATGATGCTTTTCAGCCAAAAGGAAAGAGAGGTAGCCGTAGCCTTTTGACCTCTCCGTTTACCAGAATAAACAACAAACAATGAAGATGTTTGACGGAAATCTTTAGTTGCTTGTAAGTAGAACTTTAAAGCACGAACCACATCAAGATTGTGTAACAGACGTTCCTCCTTTGATGAAGGATTAGGACACAGAGAAGGAACAACAATCTCTTGATTGATATTCTTATTAGAAACAAGCTTAGGAAGAAACCCAGGTTTGGTACGCAAACCCACCTTATCTGCATGGAAAACAAGGTAAGGGGAATCACATTGTAAAGCAGATAGCTCAGAAACTCTTCGAGCCAAAGAGATAGCTACTAAAAACAAAACTTTCAAAGATAGAAGCTTAATATCTATGGAATGCATAGGTTCAAACGGAACCCCTTGAAGAACTTTAAGAACTAAGTTTAGGCTCCATGGCGGAGCAACAAGTTTAAATACAGGCTTGATTCTTACCAAAGCCTGACTAAATGCTTGAACGTCTGGGACATCTGCCAGACGTTTGTGTAGTAGAATAGACAAAGCAGATATTTGTCCTTTTTAGGGAACTAGCTGATATTCTAGGAATCCTAATCTTACTCCAAGAGTAACCTTTGGATTCACACCAATAAAGATATTTGCGCCAAATCTTATGATAGATCTTCATGGTGACAGGCTTTCTAGCCTGAAACAGGGTATCAATGACCTTGGATTAGAAGGTCCTGCCTCATTGGCAGAGTCCACGGTGGAACCGAGGACATGTCCACTAGGTCTGCATACCAAGTCCTGTGTGGCCACGCAGGTGCTATCAGAATCACAGAAACTCTCTCCTGCTTTATTCTGGCAACCAGACGTGGGAGGAGAGGAAACGGTGCAAATACATAGGCCAGATTGAAGGACCAAGCCACTGCTAGAGCATCTATCAGTACCGCCTTGGGATCCCGGGACCTGGACCCGTAACGAGGAAGTTTGGCATTCTGACGGGACGCCATCAGATCCAATTCTGGTGTGCCCCATAGCTGAATCAGCTGGGCAAATACCTCCGGATAGAGTTCCCACTCCCCCGGATGAAAATTCTGACGACTTAGGAAATCCGCCTCCCATTTCTCTACTCCTGGGATGTGGATTGCTGAGAGATGGCAAGAGTGATCCTCTGCCCATCGGATTATTTTGGTTACCTCCATCATCGCTAGAGAACTCCTTGTTCCTCCTTGATAATTGATATAAGTTGCAGTCGTGATGTTGTCCGACTGAAACCTGATGAATTTGGCCGCAGCAAGCTGAGGCCATGCCTCAAGCGCATTGAATATCGCTCTCAGTTCTAGAACGTTTATCGGAAGAAGAGATTCCTCCCGAGACCATAAGCCCTGTGCTTTCAGGGAGTTCCAGACTGCACCCCAGCCTAGCAGGCTGGCATCTGTCGTTACAATGAGCCACTCTGGCCTGCGGAAATACATTCCCTGAGACAGGTGGTCCTGAGACAACCACCAGAGAAGAGAATCTCTGGTCTCCTGGTCCAGATGCAGTTGAGGAGATAAATCTGCATAATCCCCATTCCACTGTTTGAGCATGCATAGTTGCAGTGGTCTGAGGTGTAGGCGGTCAAAAGGAACTATGTCCATTGCCGCTACCATGAGTCCGATTACCTCCATACACTGAGCCACTGATGGCCGAAGAATGGAATGAAGAGCTCGGCAAGTGGTTAAGAGTTTTGATTTTCTGACCTCCGTCAGAAATATTTTCATTTCTACCGAGTCTATCAGAGTCCCTAGGAAGGAAACTCTTGTAAGAGGGAAAAGAGAACTCTTTTTTATGTTCACCTTCCACCCGTGAGATCTCAGAAAAGCCAACACAATGTCCGTGTGAGACTTGGCTAGCTGGAAAGTCGACGCCTGAATTAAGATGTTGTCTAGATAAGGCGCCACTGCTATGCCCCGTGGTCGTAGAACCGCCAGAAGGGACCCTAGCACCTTTGTGAAAATTCTGGGAGCCGTGGCCAACCCGAAGGGAAGGGCCACAAACTGGTAATGCCTGTTTAGAAAGGCGAATCTGAGAAATTGATGATGATCTCTGTAAATAGGGATGTGTAGATATGCATCCTTTAAGTCCACGGTAGTCATTATTGATCCTCCTGGATCAGAGGTAGAATTAGAATAGTCAGAATAGTCTCCATCTTGAATGATGGAACTTTGAGGAACTTGTTTAGAATTTTGAGATCCAAGATTGTTCTGAAAGTTCCCTCTTTTTTGGGAACCACAAAGTCTCTTTTGGGACTGGGTGGATCACTCCCATGGTATGTAGGTCTTCTACACAGCGTAAGAACGCCTCTCTCTTTGTCTGGTTTACAGACAATCGAGAAATATGAAAACTCCCCCTTGGAAGGGAGTCTTTGAATTCCAGAAGATATCCCTGGGACACAATTTCTAAAGCCCAGGGATCGTGAACATCTCTTGCCCAAGCCTGAGTGAAGAGAGAGAGTCTGCCCCCTACTAGATCCGGTCCCGGATCGGGGGCTACCCCTTCATGCTGTCTTAGAGGCAGCTGCAGGCTTCTTGGTCTGTTTACCCTTGTTTCAAGCCTGGTTAGGTCTCCAGACGGACTTGGATTGGGCAAAATTCCCCTCTTGCTTTGCAGAAGAGGAAGCTGAAGTGGGACCACTCTTAAAGTTCCGAAAGGAACGAAAATTATTTTGTTTGTTCCTCATCTTATTTGATCTATCCTAAGGGAGGGCATGACCTTTCCCTCCAGTGATGTCTGAAATAATCTCTTTCAGTTCAGGCCCAAATAGGGTCTTTCCTTTGAAAGGGATGTTCAAAAGTTTAGATTTAGATGACACATCAGCAGACCAGGACTTAAGCCATAACGCCCTGCGTGCTAAAATGGCAAAACCTGAATTCTTTGCCGCTAATTTAGCCAGTTGAAATGCGGCATCTGTAATAAAAGAATTAGCCAACTTAAGGGCCTTAATTCTGTCCATAATCTCCTCTAATGGAGTCTCCATCTGAAGAGCCTCTTCTAGAGCCTCAAACCAGAAAGCAGCTGCAGTAGTTACAGGAACAATGCACACAATAGGTTGGAGAGAAAAACCTTGATGAACAAAAATTTTCTTCAGGAGACCCTCTAATTTTTTATCCATAGGATCTTTGAAAGCACAACTGTCTTCGAAAGGTATAGTTGTACGCTTAGACAGAGTAGAAATAGCTCCCTCCATCTTAGGAACTGTCTGCCACGAGTCCCGCATTGTGTCATATAAGGGAAACATTTTTTTAAAAACAGGAGGGGGAGTGAACGGAATACCTGGTCTATCCCACTCCTTAGCAATAATATTCACAATCCTCTTAGGGACTGGAAAAACATCAGTGTAAACAGGGACCTCTAAGTATTTATCCATTTTACACAATTTCTCTGGGACCACTATAGGGTCACAATCATCTAGAATCGCTAATACCTCCCTGAGCAATAAGCGGAGATGTTCAAGTTTAAATTTAAAGGCCGTCATATAAGAATCTGTCTGAGGAAGCGTCATTCCTGAATCAGAAATTTCTCCCTCAGATAACAAATCCCTCACCCCTACTTCAGAGCATTGTGAGGGCATATCATATACAGCTACTAAAGCGTCAGACGGCTCAGCATTTTTCCTTAACCCAGAGCTGTCCCGCTTTCCTTGTAAACCTCTGTGAGGGTTGTATTCATAACTGTGGCCATGTCTTGAAAAGTAAATGAATTTGACGCACTAGAGGTACTTGGCGTCACTTGTGTGGGCGTTACTGGTTGTGACACTTGGGGAGAGCTAGATGGCGAACCCTCATTTACTTCTGACTGAGAATCATCTATTGCTCTATTTTTAAGTGCTAATATATGTTCTTTATAGTTTATAGACATATTAGTACAATTGGGACACATTCTAAGAGGGGGTTCCACAATGGCTTCCAAACATATTGAACAAGGATTTTCCTTGGTGTCAGACATGTTAAACAGGCTAGTAATGTAACAAGCAAGCTTGGAAAACACTGCAATCAAAGTAAATAACAATTAGAAATAAAACGGTACTGTGCCTTTAAGAGAAAAAAAGCTGCACAAATTCTGCAAAACAGTGTAAAAAAGCAGTAAACTTAACAAAATGTTTACAGTAGTATCATACAGCCTTAGTAACTTTGCACAGCTATGCAAATAAACAATTAACCCCTTAATAGCAAAACCGGATTGAAAAAACGGCAAAACCGGTAAAAAAGACTTTCAGCACCTTGCCACAGCTCTGCTGTGGCGCCTACCTGCCCTTCAGAACGATTTGTGGGGGAAAAAACTTCTTTTACAGCCCTCAAACACAGCAGGAACCTCTGAAGAAGCAGTTAGATGTCTCTGAGGAAAAGAAACTGCGCAACTGAGGCGTGAAAATAGGCCCCTCCCACCTCACTCGATGTTTTGAGGCCTATCAGAAAAACACCATAGTGTCTCTAAATTAACCATGTGGGTTAAAAAACCCTAAAACAAGCCACAAGGACCCCTTTAGTCCCTTCAAAAAAACGTTATAATTGCATCATTTACTGAATAAACAAAAACGTTTTTTCCTAACAGTGTCACCAGTAACTAATGAGCCCTTCATGCAAGCTGAAATTCCTATCCAAGTGTCTGAATACAGCTTACCCTTCCCTCATGGGGATATTGCCAACCTTTTCTAGAATTAACACAGTCTGTCTAGAAAAATATAGACTGAACATACCTCATATGCAGCTTAGCATGCAAACCGTCCCCCCAACTGAAGTTTTCCTGTACTCTTCAGCCCTTTTGAGAACAGCAGTGGATCTTAGTTACAAAGTGCTAAGATCATCATCCTCCTTGCAGAAATCTTCATCCCTTTTCTGCCAGAGAGTAAATAGTAAACACCGGTACCATTTAAAATAACAAACTTTTGCTTGAGAAATAAAAAACTAACATTTTTGTCACCACACTCGCTCTGCCCTTCCTAGTACTTAGAGTAGGCAAAGAGAATGACTGGGGGGTGGAGCTAAGGAAGGAGCTATATAGACATCTCTGCTGTGGGTGCTCTCTTTGCCACTTCCTGTAGGGAAGGAGAATATCCCACAAGTAAGGATGAATCCGTGGACTCGATACATCTTAAAAGAGAAAAGCTTTTTGGCAATTTCTATCAAAGCCGGCAAGTTTTTGACCATCGGGTCCGGAATGAGATCTATATCCAAGGAACATAAAGATAGAGCTGAATTGTCCTTTGCAAAATAATCAAAAATGAGGGAGGTGCAGAGAACTGTGCATTACTCACCCAGCGTAAAGCCTGCAAAATTAAAGCTTTCAGACGGTCATTTCCAAATATAAGATCCTTCTTCAGCTTTTCATAATCCAAAGAAGGCAACAAAGGCACATCATGAGGCTTCCTAAAATAAACATAGAACAATAAAGAGATTTAAAAGATATAAGAAGAATGGTGAACAGATAGTCCTACAAATATTATTTCAAGCCTTAGGGGAGCATCACTTATTCATTTTCAAAAAGGTTTCTAGAAAGAGATCCTTTTTATTAAGAAGTTACCATCTCTTCAAAAACATCACTATACACACCAAGAAACAATATAATTTCACAGTGAAAACATTGATTTTGAATACATTCCAGAGTGTTACTCTTCCGGGGGGCTCTTGTTATGATCAGAAGTTGGATGCTAACATGCAATGTTGTGCTACTCTTTTAAGTAGACCAGTCCTTTCCATAGAAAAAACATGGAGTGTTGATTTATTTAAAAAGTAGGTTCAAAACAAATTGTGATTACTATGAATTAAACATGTTTTTTTCTTAAATTCTTATTAAAGGGACATGAAACCCCAATTTTTCTTTCATAATTCAGATAGAGAATACAATATTAAACAACTGTTCAATTTACTTCTATTATTAATTTGGCTTCAGTGTCTTGGTATCCTATATTGAAGGAGCAGCATTACACTACTTAGCTAGCTGAACAGATCAGTAAGCCAATATCAAGAGGCATATGTGTGCAACACTGTGCAGCGACCAATCAGCAGCTAGGTACCATCTTCTGAGCCTTCCTAGGTCTAGGTATGTTTTTTTAACAAAGGATACAAAGAGAATGAAGCAAATTAGATAATAGAAATAATTTGGAAAGTTGTTGGAAATTGTATGCTATTCCTGAATCATGAAAAACAATTTTTGAGTTTCATGTCCCTTACAAAATAACATAATTTATGGAAGAACTTACCTGATAAATTAATTTATTTCATGGTGGCGAGAGTCCACGAGCTGTTACGTATGGTATATACATTCCTACCAGGAGGAGGCAAAGTTTCCCAAACCTTGAAAGCCCATAAATAACGCTCCCACCTCACACATACCTTAGTTTTACGAATAGACAAGTGGTGAGAAGTAAAAGCCAATAAAGAAGAGAAGGAAAAAAGATGTGCTTTAAACAAAAATATAACCCCAAATGGGTGGGGCCTCGTGGACTCGCGCTACCATGAAAGAAATTAATTTATCAGGTAAGTTCTTACATAAGTTATGTTTTAATTCATATAGGTGGCGAGAGTCCATGAGCTAAGTATGGGGTATACTACCCAAGATGTCGAAGTCCACGAGTAACAAGAAAGGGAGGGATAAAATAAAACAGATTTTTTCACTGAGATTAAATCCAAAACCCAAATTATGTATTTTATAACAAAAAAATAAAATATAGGCATAATTATTAAACTGGGACAGCTGCCTGAAGGACCTTTCTACCAAAAGCTGCTTCTGACGGGGCAAAAACATAAAAAAGGAAAAATTTTGTAAATGTATGCAGAGAAGACCAAGTAGCCGCTTTGCAAATTTGATAATCTGAAGCCACATTCTTGAAATCCCAATATGTAGCAACCGATCTAGTAGAATAAGATGTAATTCTCTGAGGTGGAGGCTGACACGCCTCTAAATAAGCTTTGTGATTCAAAAGTTTCAACCAAGAGGCTAAAGAAATAGAGACCTTCTGGCCTTTCTTAGGACCAGAAAAAAGAACAAACAGAATAGAAGTCTGTCTGAAATCCTTAGTAGCATCAACATAATATTTCAAAGCTCTAACAACATCCAAAGAATGCAAAGCTTTTCAGTAGCATTTTTAGGATTATGACACTAGGAGGGAACCATAATTTCCCTATAAGTGTTGTGTTAGTTAACACTTTAAGTAAAAATTGAAAATTAGTTTGCAAAACAACTTTATCCTGATGAAAATCATATAAGGAGACTCACAAGAGAGAGCAGACAATTCAGAAACTCTTCTTGCAGAAGAGATAGCCAAAAGAAACAACAATAAAGTAGTTTAATGTCCAATGTATGCATAGGTTCATTTAATTAACAAACAGATAAGAGCCAACCGGCACTACAATCCAAAAGAGTGGGCAAAACTTAACAAATAAGAATATTTCTATGAGATAGGGTGCAAATCCTCCAAAATAACAATTAAATTACACAAAGAGAGAAAGTATGGGGCTTACAGCACTATTTCCCCTACTGATAAAACATAGCCTTTATTTATAAATTAAAATCATTAACAGAAGGTAATATCACATCTAATCACCCTGCTCACATACCACCCTTCCACTGGGTGAGGTTACATAGTACTGAAAAAAGCAAGGAATAAGAAAATAAAATTTAAAAATGCTAAAAATCCTTTTTTTTTTTGTAGTATGTTTATAGAAGAAATAGCCCTGTCTACTTTAGGGATAGTCTCCCATAGCTCTAAATTAGCAACAGGTAAAGGATACCATTTTTTAAACCTAGAAGAAGGATTAAAAGAAGTACCAGGTTTAGACCATTCCTTAGTAGCATCTGGCCTGTCGGGGCGACACACGTTTTGCTTCAGATAGATAAGTTAAATTCTTGTGGTCAGTAAGAATGAGCACTGGCACGCTAGTACCCTCGAGAAGATGCCTCCATTCCTTAAGTGCCAAAATTATAGCCAGTAATTCCCTGCTGCCAATTTCATAATTGCACTCCGCTGGAGCCAATTTCCTAGAGAAGAAACCACACGGATGCAAATAACTGTCAGGTGTAGGACGTTGAGACAAGAAGGCACCTACTCCAGTCTCAGATGCATCGACCTCAAGAACGAAAGGCAGGACAGGGTTAGGATGAGCCAGAACTGGAGTGGCAGCAAAGGCAGTCTTAAGACTATCAAAGGCCTTAATGGCAGTAGGTGACCAATGGAGTGGATCATTCTCTTTACGGTTCATGTCTGTGATAGGTTTGAACAAGGAAGAAACGTTTTTAATAAACTTTCTATAGTAATTGGCGAACCCCAAAAAACGTTGAATAGACCGAAGACCTACTGGGCGAGGCCACTGCAGAACTGCAGATAACTTGTCAGAAACCATGGAGAACCCTGCAACGGAGATAACATAACCTAGGAAGGTTACTTGAGTCTGATGGAACTCACATTTCTCGAGTTTACAAAACATTCTTAATGGTAAGACGATTAAGACCCCTTAACTCGCCACCCTTTTTCTTCACAAAGAAGAAGCCAGCCCCTGCAGGAGAGCAGGATTTGCGGATGATCCCCCGCGACAGAGCATCGGCAACATACTCCTCCATAGCACAATTCTCTGCAACAGACAGAGGGTACACCCGGCCCCGAGGAGGAATGGCTCCGGGTTGCAGGTCTATGGCACAATCGTAAGACCGGTGAGGAGGCAATGTACCGGCACGGACCTTGTCAAACACGTCTAGTAACTCTCGGTACTCCTCTGGCAATTGAGATACCGAAGAAGTGCACAAGACTTTAACTGGTTTCCGAAGACAAGTGGAAATACATTGCGGTGACCATGACAAAATTTCGGACCTGCGCCAGTCCAGACTGGGATTGTGCTTTTGGAGCCAGGGATAACCCAGAACAACCGGAAAATGCGGAGAATCACCTGGAACTGGAGGGTTTCAAAAAGGAGAGCCCCAACAGCCATGGACAATGGAGCAGTTTCGTGAGTAACGAGTACGGGCTGAAGGGGCCTGCCATCAATGGCCTCAATAGCAAGCGGAACGGACCGATGCAAAACAGGAATGGAGTGCTTTGATACAAAAGCACTGTCAATGAAATAGCCCGCAGCTCCGGAGTCAACAAGAGCCTGAGTGACTATGGAGGAGTCCACCCAGGAAACGACAACCGTGACCAAAGGTTTCTCCTTAAGTGGTTCCAGGGACGAGGATAAACCACCCAAGGTCTGCCCCCGACAGGACCTTAGGTGTGAGCGTTTCCCGGCCGTGTAGGACAAGACTTCAAAAGGTGACCCTGTAACCCACAATAGAGGCAGAGCCCCTCCCTCCTCCTAAAGGCCATCTCCGCCGCGGAGAGATGCGTGAATCCCAGCTGCATCGGCGCAGCAGTACCTGGTGACTCGGGACCAGAAGGCATGGGAGGAGAGGGAGGCATTGGTGGGAATGAACACGTAGGAGACAATGGAACAGGAGGCTTCCGCAAGCGCTCCTTGAAAGAGGGCCTCTCTCTGAGTCTGATGTCAATTAGGATCAAAAAAGACACTAATGCCTCGAGATTCTCAGGTAAATCTCTGACAGCAAGATACAGAAGAAACAAACGATGGCACTATCTCTGACAGCAACTTCGTCTTTGATCGCATCAGAGAGCCCATGAAAGAAGGCGGCAACAAGGGCTTCATTGTTCCAACCTACCTCTGCGGCAAGCGTACGGAACTCAATAGCATACTGAGAAACAGATCTTGTACCTTGCTGAATGGACATGAGTAGTTTAGCAGCAGAGGAAGAGCGAGCCGGAACATCAAATACCCTTCGAAAGGAGGCCACAAATTCAGGGTAATTTGAAATCACAGGTTTATTAGTCTCCCACAAGAAATTAGCCCGGGCAAGAGCTGTGTCAGAGTAACGAGATGAGAAATCCCACCTTAGCTCTGTCAGAGGGAAACGCCTGAGGTAACATCTCAAAGTAAATGCCCACCTGGTTCAAAAACCCTCTGCACTGAATAGGATCGCCTCCATATCGCTGAGGTAGAGGTGCAGAACCGGACATGCTCCTGGTAGGCATAGGTGCAGCAGCGGAGACAGGAGCAGCCATAACTTGCGGGACACTTTGGTCCAAATGTGCAGTGCGAGTCAGCAGGGTTTGCAGGGATAGTGCAAATTGATCCAAGCGGTGATCCTGTTCATCCATCCTGGAAATGATGGCAGGTAAGGTGGATTATTAGCACCATCAGGATTCATGGCCCTTGCGTAATGTCAGGGTGCCAGGAATCAGACTGAGACGAGAAGTGCAAAAATAACCTTTATTAATAGCAAAAAATAATAAAAAATCCACAAGTCAAATAACAAGCCAGGAGTCAAAACCAGAGCTGGTAGTGAGACGAGCCGAGTCAGGAGCCAAAGCGAATAGTCAGACGAGCCGGAATCAGGAACAAGGATTAACAGCAGAGTCAGGAACAAGCCAGGGATCAGGAACCAGGAAGGACGTCAGGCAGCCAGGTAAAACACAGGAGCTCTCACAAACAGGTCTGAGACAACGCAAGGGCAAAGCATACTGAACAGAGGCCCTTTAAATAATAAGTTTCACATGGATGATGCACAACAGTCTAGCCATAAAAGGAAGTGCAGGCAATGAGCAGCATCCCCCACAATGCACCAAGACAGGAAGAGAGGTGAGTAAAATGGCTGCCAGCAGCACATGGCAAACGCAACAGGGAAAAAACCCTGACAACACATGAATGTCCTGCGACACATACCATAGCAATGCCCAACAGAACCTAGAGGAATTGTAACCTTTAAATTATAGCTACCTAAATGTACATATCTTAGCTCATTTCCCTAATTAGCACTCACCAATAAACTGGATAGAAGCAGAAGAAAGTAGACACTACAAAACACACTCGGATTAATCCTTATTTATAAAACCTATCTAACAAGTGTCATGCAATTTTGAGGGCGAAACCCCCAGAAGAGTACATGTAATTATATATTCATTTTATTTATACAGTTCTGTTCAAACATTTTAGTCAGGTGTGAAAAAATACTGTTTAGTAAGAATACATACAAAAAAAAAAAAAATTATGCTTACCTGATAAATGTATTTCTCTTGTGGTGTATCCAGTCCACTGGTTCATCCATTACTTGTGGGATATTCTCCTTCCCAACAGGAAGCTGCAAGAGGACACCCACAGCAGAGCTGTCTATATAGCTCCTCCCCTAACTGCCACCCCCAGTCATTCGACCGAAGACAAGCAAGAAAAAAGGAGAAACTATAGGGTGCAGTGGTGACTGTAGTTAAAAATAAAAAACACCTGCCTAAAAATGACAGGGCGGAAAAAAGATGAGATTCCCTCTTCAACAGAGAACAAGCTTGAAGGGACCTAAAAATTGCCAGAGTTCTAGAACATTGATTGGTAACCTCGCCTCCCAAGAATCCCAAATGACTTGTGCTGTTAGAGATCCCCAAACAGTTCCCCAACCTGAGAGACTCCGTAATAATCACAGTCTAGGTAGGATGAGAAAAAGAAGCCCCCTGAATAATTAACAGATGATCCTGCCACCAAGCTAGATACTGATTTGTACTGGGATCCAAAAATATCCTTTGAGACAGCTGAGTATAATCCCTGAACCATTGACGCAGCATACAAAGCCGAAGAAGCATCATGTGAAATTGAGCAAATGGAATTACATCTTAGCCTGCAATCATGAAACCAAGGACTTCCATACACATAGTCACTAAAGAAAAGAAGAGAGACTGAAGGTTCAGAATAGCTGACACCAATTGTAACCTTCTCTGCTCTGTTAGAGAAAGACTCAGGAAACAAATTGTTTTTGAAAACCCAAGAAAGTTACCTTTGTCTGAGGAACCAAATAATTCTTTGGAAAACTGATCCTCCAACCATACTGTTAAAGAAACAATAAGAGTCGGCTGGTTTTAGATTCTGCTAAATGAAAAGATGGAGTCTGAACCAAGATGTCATCCAGGTATGGAAACACTGCAATACACTGAGTCCTAATAACTCAAAAAAGGGCATTCAGAACACATTTGTGAATATTCTTGGAGCTGTAGCCAGACCAAATGGTAGAGCAACAAACTGAAAATGCATGACTTGAAAGTTAAACTTCAGAAGCTGGAAATGATCTTTGTGAATAGAAACATGCAGGTAAGCATCCTTTAAATCTATTGTGGACATAAACTGAATTTGCTGAACAAAAGGCAGAATAGATTCCATTCTGAAAGACTGAATCCTTACAAACCTGTTCAGAGCTTTCAGATCTAGAACTGGTCTGAAATGACCTTCCTTCTATGGAACAATGAAGATATTTGAATAAAATTCCATCCCCTGTTCTTGCAAAGGAACTGGAACAATCATTCCCATATCTTCCAGATCTGAGACAGACTTTTACAAGATTCATTGGAACATTGGACAGAAAAAAACCTCTCTCTTGTAGGCCTTGTTCTGAATCCTATTCGATATCCCTGAGAAACAATATTCCATACCAGTGGTCTGGAACAGACTGAAACCAAACCTCCTGAAAAAAGGCTTAATCTGTCCCCTACCAGAACTTCTGGATCGGGGGCCACACATTCATGCAGTTTTGGTAGTAGGGATAGCTTTCTTACCCTGTTTTGACTTATTCCAGTTAGCATTGGGTCTCCAGTCTGAACCAGAGGAACCTTGTTTTTGAGCAGAGGAGTTAGCTTTTTGGTCCTTATCCTGACGAAAGGAGCAAAAATTATTAGAAGCTTTGGATTTTCCTCTAGACTTTCTGTCCTGGAAGGAAAGCCCCTTTACCTTCAATAACATTATATATAATAGAGTCTAGATCAGAACCAAATAACCTCTTTCCTGAAAGGAAACAGATAATAATCTAGATTTAGACACCATATCAGCAGACCAGGATTTAAGCAACAAGGTTCTCCTGGCAAGGAATGCCAACGACATGCTATTGACATTAATCTTCATAATATCAAATATAGCATAACAAATCAAAGAATTGGCACTCTTAAGCAAACCCAAAACATTTGCACTAGCAGAGTCTTCAGAATACTGCTCTAAAAAACAGAATTTATGTTTACCTGATAAATTACTTTCTCCAACGGTGTGTCCGGTCCACGGCGTCATCCTTACTTGTGGGATATTCTCTTCCCCAACAGGAAATGGCAAAGAGCCCAGCAAAGCTGGTCACATGATCCCTCCTAGGCTCCGCCTACCCCAGTCATTCGACCGACGTTAAGGAGGAATATTTGCATAGGAGAAACCATATGGTACCGTGGTGACTGTAGTTAAAGAAAATAAATTATCAGACCTGATTAAAAAAACCAGGGCGGGCCGTGGACCGGACACACCGTTGGAGAAAGTAATTTATCAGGTAAACATAAATTCTGTTTTCTCCAACATAGGTGTGTCCGGTCCACGGCGTCATCCTTACTTGTGGGAACCAATACCAAAGCTTTAGGACACGGATGAAGGGAGGGAGCAAATCAGGTCACCTAAATGGAAGGCACCACGGCTTGCAAAACCTTTCTCCCAAAAATAGCCTCAGAAGAAGCAAAAGTATCAAACTTGTAAAATTTGGTAAAAGTGTGCAGTGAAGACCAAGTCGCTGCCCTACATATCTGATCAACAGAAGCCTCGTTCTTGAAGGCCCATGTGGAAGCCACAGCCCTAGTGGAATGAGCTGTGATTCTTTCGGGAGGCTGCCGTCCGGCAGTCTCGTAAGCCAATCTGATGATGCTTTTAATCCAAAAAGAGAGAGAGGTAGAAGTTGCTTTTTGACCTCTCCGTTTACCGGAATAAACAACAAACAAGGAAGATGTTTGTCTAAAATCCTTTGTAGCATCTAAATAGAATTTTAGAGCGCGAACAACATCCAAATTGTGCAACAAACGTTCCTTCTTTGAAACTGGTTTCGGACATAGAGAAGGTACGATAATCTCCTGGTTAATGTTTTTGTTAGAAACAACTTTTGGAAGAAAACCAGGTTTAGTACGTAAAACCACCTTATCTGCATGGAACACCAGATAAGGAGGAGAACACTGCAGAGCAGATAATTCTGAAACTCTTCTAGCAGAAGAAATTGCAACTAAAAACAAAACTTTCCAAGATAATAACTTAATATCAACGGAATGCAAGGGTTCAAACGGAACCCCCTGAAGAACTGAAAGAACTAAATTGAGACTCCAAGGAGGAGTCAAAGGTTTGTAAACAGGCTTAATTCTAACCAGAGCCTGAACAAAGGCTTGAACATCTGGCACAGCGGCCAGCTTTTTGTGAAGTAACACAGACAAGGCAGAAATCTGTCCCTTCAGGGAACTTGCAGATAATCCTTTTTCCAATCCTTCTTGAAGGAAGGATAGAATCCTAGGAATCTTAACCTTGTCCCAAGGGAATCCTTTAGATTCACACCAACAGATATATTTTTTCCAAATTTTGTGGTAAATCTTTCTAGTTACAGGCTTTCTGGCCTGAACAAGAGTATCGATAACAGAATCTGAGAACCCTCGCTTCGATAAGATCAAGCGTTCAATCTCCAAGCAGTCAGCTGGAGTGAAACCAGATTCGGATGTTCGAACGGACCCTGAACAAGAAGGTCTCGTCTCAAAGGTAGCTTCCAAGGAGGAGCCGATGACATATTCACCAGATCTGCATACCAAGTCCTGCGTGGCCACGCAGGAGCTATCAAGATCACCGACGCCCTCTCCTGATTGATCCTGGCTACCAGCCTGGGGATGAGAGGAAACGGCGGGAACACATAAGCTAGTTTGAAGGTCCAAGGTGCTACTAGTGCATCCACTAGAGCCGCCTTGGGATCCCTGGATCTGGACCCGTAGCAAGGAACTTTGAAGTTCTGACGAGAGGCCATCAGATCCATGTCTGGAATGCCCCACAGCTGAGTGACTTGGGCAAAGATTTCCGGATGGAGTTCCCACTCCCCCGGATGCAATGTCTGACGACTCAGAAAATCCGCTTCCCAATTTTCCACTCCTGGGATGTGGATAGCAGACAGGTGGCAGGAGTGAGACTCCGCCCATAGAATGATTTTGGTCACTTCTTCCATCGCCAGGGAACTCCTTGTTCCCCCCTGATGGTTGATGTACGCAACAGTTGTCATGTTGTCTGATTGAAACCGTATGAACTTGGCCCTCGCTAGCTGAGGCCAAGCCTTGAGAGCATTGAATATCGCTCTCAGTTCCAGAATATTTATCGGTAGAAGAGATTCTTCCCGAGACCAAAGACCCTGAGCTTTCAGGGATCCCCAGACCGCGCCCCAGCCCATCAGACTGGCGTCGGTCGTGACAATGACCCACTCCGGTCTGCGGAATGTCATCCCTCGTGACAGGTTGTCCAGGGACAGCCACCAACGGAGTGAGTCTCTGGTCTTCTGATTTACTTGTATCTTCGGAGACAAGTCTGTATAGTCCCCATTCCACTGACTGAGCATGCACAGTTGTAGTGGTCTTAGATGAATGCGTGCAAATGCTGTCTTGGTAGCAGTGGCAGGTTTCTTGGCCTGCTTTCCCTTGTTCCAGCCTTGCATTGGTCTCCAAGCTGGCTTGGATTGAGAAGTATTACCCTCTTGCTTAGAGGACGTAGCACCTTGGGCTGGTCCGTTTCTACGAAAGGGACGAAAATTAGGTTTATTTTTTGCCTTGAAAGGCCGATCCTGAGGAAGGGCGTGGCCCTTACCCCCAGTGATATCCGAGATAATCTCTTTCAAGTCAGGGCCAAACAGCGTTTTCCCCTTGAAAGGAATGTTAAGTAGCTTGTTCTTGGAAGACGCATCAGCCGACCAAGATTTCAACCAAAGCGCTCTGCGCGCCACAATAGCAAACCCAGAATTCTTAGCCGCTAACCTAGCCAATTGCAAAGTGGCGTCTAGGGTGAAAGAATTAGCCAATTTGAGAGCATTGATTCTGTCCATAATCTCCTCATAAGGAGGAGAATCACTGTCGACCGCCTTTATCAGCTCATCGAACCAGAAACATGCGGCTGTAGCGACAGGGACAATGCATGAAATTGGTTGTAGAAGGTAACCCTGCTGAACAAACATCTTTTTAAGCAAACCTTCTAATTTTTTATCCATAGGATCTTTGAAAGCACAACTATCCTCTATGGGTATAGTGGTGCGTTTGTTTAAAGTGGAAACCGCTCCCTCGACCTTGGGGACTGACTGCCATAAGTCCTTTCTGGGGTCGACCATAGGAAACAATTTTTTAAATATGGGGGGAGGGACGAAAGGAATACCGGGCCTTTCCCATTCTTTATTAACAATGTCCGCCACCCGCTTGGGTATAGGAAAAGCTTCTGGGAGCCCCGGCACCTCTAGGAACTTGTCCATTTTACATAGTTTCTCTGGGATGACCAACTTGTCACAATCATCCAGAGTGGATAATACCTCCTTAAGCAGAATGCGGAGATGTTCCAACTTAAATTTAAATGCAATCACATCAGGTTCAGCTTGTTGAGAAATGTTCCCTGAATCAGTAATTTCTCCCTCAGACAAAACCTCCCTGGCCCCATCAGACTGAGTTAGAGGCCCTTCAGAAATATTAATATCAGCGTCGTCATGCTCTTCAGTATCTAAAACAGAGCAGTCGCGCTTACGCTGATAAGTGTTCATTTTAGCCAAAATGTTTTTGACAGAATTATCCATTACAGCCGTTAATTGTTGCATAGTAAGGAGTATTGGCGCGCTAGATGTACTAGGGGCCTCCTGAGTGGGCAAGACTCGTGTAGACGAAGGAGGGAATGATGCAGTACCATGCTTACTCCCCTCACTTGAGGAATCATCTTGGGCATCATTGTCATTGTCACATAAATCACATTTATTTAAATGAATAGGAATTCTGGCTTCCCCACATTCAGAACACAGTCTATCTGGTAGTTCAGACATGTTAAATAGGCATAAACTTGATAACAAAGTACAAAAAACGTTTTAAAATAAAACCGTTACTGTCACTTTAAATTTTAAACTGAACACACTTTTTTACTGCAAATGCGAAAAAACATGAAGGAATTGTTCAAAATTCACCAAATTTTCACCACAGTGTCTTAAAGCCTTAAAAGTATTGCACACCAAATTTGGAAGCTTTAACCCTTAAAATAACGGAACCGGAGCCGTTTTGAACTTTAACCCCTTTACAGTCCCTGGTATCTGCTTTGCTGAGACCCAACCAAGCCCCAAGGGGAATACGATACCAAATGACGCCTTCAGAAAGTCTTTTCTAAGTATCAGAGCTCCTCTCACATGCGACTGCATGCCATGCCTCTCAAAAACAAGTGCGCAACACCGGCGCGAAAATGAGGCTCTGCCTATGCTTTGGGAAAGCCCCTAAAGAATAAGGTGTCTAAAACAGTGCCTGCCGATATTATTATATCAAAATACCCAGATAAAATGATTCCTCAAGGCTAAATATGTGTTAATAATCAATCGATTTAGCCCAAAAAAAAGTCTACAGTCTTAATAAGCCCTTTTTGAAGCCCTTATTTACAATCGTAATAAACATGGCTTACCGGATCCCAGAGGGAAAATGACAGCTTCCAGCATTACATCGTCTTGTTAGAATGTGTCATACCTCAAGCAGCAAGAGACTGCTCACTGTTCCCCCAACTGAAGTTAATTGCTCTCAACAGTCCTGTGTGGAACAGCCATGGATTTTAGTGACGGTAGCTAAAATCATTTTCCTCATACAAACAGAAATCTTCATCTCTTTTCTGTTTCTGAGTAAATAGTACATACCAGCACTATTTCAAAATAACAAACTCTTGATTGAATAATAAAAACTACAGTTAAACACTAAAAAACTCTAAGCCATCTCCGTGGAGATGTTTCCTGTACAACGGCAAAGAGAATGACTGGGGTAGGCGGAGCCTAGGAGGGATCATGTGACCAGCTTTGCTGGGCTCTTTGCCATTTCCTGTTGGGGAAGAGAATATCCCACAAGTAAGGATGACGCCGTGGACCGGACACACCTATGTTGGAGAAAGCTAGACAACCAGTAAGAAGAAGCAGCAGCTACATCAGCAATAGAAATATTAAGAATATAACCTGCATGTAAAAAACATAATTTATGCTTACCTGATAAATTTATTTCTCTTGTAGTGTATCCAGTCCACGGATCATCCATTACTTATGGGATATTAACTCCTCCCCAACAGGAAGTGCAAGAGGATTCACCCAGCAGAGCTGCTATATAGCTCCTCCCCTAACTGCCATTACCAGTCATTCGACCGAAAACATGCAGAGAAAGGAAAACCATAGGGTACAGTGGTGACTGTAGTTTAATGGAAAAATTACCTGCCTTAAAGTGACAGGGCGGGCCGTGGACTGGATACACTACAAGAGAAATAAATTTATCAGGTAAGCATAAATTATGTTTTCTCTTGTTAAGTGTATCCAGTCCACGGATCATCCATTACTTATGGGATACCAATACCAAAGCTAAAGTACACGGATGACGGGAGGGACAGGCAGGCTCTTTATACGGAAGGAACCACTGCCTGAAGAACCTTTCTCCCAAAAACAGCCTCCGAAGAAGCAAAAGTGTCAAATTTGTAAAATTTGGAAAAAGTATGAAGAGAAGACCAAGTTGCAGCCTTGCAAATCTGTTCAACAGAAGCCTCATTCTTAAAGGCCCAAGTGGAAGCCACAGCTCTAGTAGAATGTGCTGTAATTCTTTCAAGAGGCTGCTGTCCAGCAGTCTCATAGGCTAACCGTATTATGCTACGAAGCCAAAAGGAGAGAGAGGTAGCCGAAGCTTTTTGACCTCTCCTCTGACCAGAATAAACGACAAACAGGGAAGACGTTTGTCGAAAATCCTTAGTTGCCTGTAGATAAAATTTCAGGGCACGGACTACATCTAGATTGTGTAGCAGATGTTCCTTTTTCGAAGAAGGATTAGGACACAAAGATGTAACCACAATCTCTTGATTGATATTCCTGTTAGTGACCACCTTAGGTAGGAACCCAGGTTTAGTACGCAGAACTACCTTGTCTGAATGAAAAAATAAGATAAGGAGAATCACAATGTAAGGCAGATAACTCAGAGACTCTTCGAGCCGAGGAAATCGCCATTAAAAACAGAACTTTCCAAGATAACAACTTGATATCAATGGAATGAAGGGGTTCAAACGGAACCCCCTGTAAAACATTAAGAACTAAGTTCAAACTCCATGGTGGAGCAACAGTTTTAAACACAGGCTTGATCCTAGCTAAAGCCTGACAAAAAGCTTGAACGTCCGGAACTTCTGACAGACATTTGTGTAAAAGAATGGACAGAGCTGAAATCTGTCCCTTTAAGGAACTAGCGGATAAACCCTTTTCTAAACCTTCTTGTAGAAAAGACAATATCCTCGGAATCCTAACCTTACTCCATGAGTAACTCTTGGATTCGCACCAATATAAGTATTTGCGCCATATCTTATGGTAAATCTTTCTGGTAACAGGCTTCCTAGCCTGTATTAAGGTATCAATAACTGACTCAGAAAAACCACGTTTTGATAAAATCAAGCGTTCAATTTCCAAGCAGTCAGCTTCAGAGAAATTAGATTTTGATGTTTGAAGGGACCCTGGATCAGAAGGTCCTGTTTCAGAGGTAGCGACCAAGGTGGACAGGATGACATGTCCACTAGATCTGCATACCAAGTCCTGCGTGGCCATGCAGGCGTTATTAGAATCACTGATGCTCTCTCCTGTTTGATTCTGGCAATCAATCGAGGAAGCATCGGGAAGGGTGGAAACACATAAGCCATCCCGAAGGTCCAAGGTGCTGTCAAAGCATCTATCAGAACCGCTCCCGGATCCCTGGATCTGGACCCGTAACGAGGAAGCTTGGCGTTCTGTCGAGACGCCATGAGATCTATCTCTGGTTTGCCCCAACGTCGAAGTATTTGGGCAAAGACCTCCGGATGAAGTTCCCACTCCCCCGGATGAAAAGTCTGACGACTTAAGAAATCCGCCTCCCAGTTCTCCACTCCCGGGATGTGGATTGCTGACAGGTGGCAAGAGTGAGACTCTGCCCAGCGAATTATCTTTGATACTTCCATCATTGCTAGGGAGCTTCTTGTCCCTCCCTGATGGTTGATGTAAGCTACAGTCGTGATGTTGTCTGACTGAAACCTGATGAACCCCCGAGTTGTTAACTGGGGCCAAGCCAGAAGGGCATTGAGAACTGCTCTCAATTCCAGAATGTTTATTGGTAGGAGACTCTCCTCCTGATTCCATTGTCCCTGAGCCTTCAGAGAATTCCAGACAGCGCCCCAACCTAGTAGGCTGGCGTCTGTTGTTACAATTGTCCAGTCCGGCCTGCTGAATGGCATCCCCCTGGACAGATGTGGCCGAGAAAGCCACCATAGAAGAGAATTTCTGGTCTCTTGATCCAGATTCAGAGTAGGGGACAAGTCTGAGTAATCCCCATTCCACTGACTTAGCATGCACAATTGCAGCGGTCTGAGATGTAGACGTGCAAAGGGTACTATGTCCATTGCTGCTACCATTAAGCCGATCACCTCCATGCATTGAGCTACTGACGGGTGTTGAATGGAATGAAGGACACGGCATGCATTTTGAAGCTTTGTTAACCTGTCTTCTGTCAGGTAAATCTTCATTTCTACAGAATCTATAAGAGTCCCCAAGAAGGGAACTCTTGTGAGTGGAAAGAGAGAACTCTTCTTTTCGTTCACCTTCCATCCATGCGACCTTAGAAATGCCAGTACTAACTCTGTATGAGACTTGGCAGTTTGAAAGCTTGAAGCTTGTATCAGAATGTCGTCTAGGTACGGAGCTACCGCAATTCCTCGCGGTCTTAGTACCGCCAGAAGAGCACACAGAACCTTTGTGAAGATTCTCGGAGCCGTAGCCAATCCGAATGGAAGAGCTACAAACTGGTAATGCCTGTCTAGAAAGGCAAACCTTAGATACCGGTAATGATCTTTGTGAATCGGTATGTGAAGGTAAGCATCCTTTAAATCCACTGTGGTCATGTACTGACCCTTTTGGATCATGGGTAAAATTGTCCGAATAGTTTCCATTTTGAACGATGGAACTCTTAGGAATTTGTTTAGGATCTTTAAATCCAAGATTGGCCTGAAAGTTCCCTCTTTTTTGGGAACCACAAACAGATTTGAGTAAAACCCTTGTCCTTGTTCCGACCGCGGAACCGGATGGATCACTCCCATTAATAAAAGATCTTGTACGCAGCATAGAAACGCCTCTTTCTTTATTTGGTTTGTTGACAACCTTGACAGATGAAATCTCCCTCTTGGGGGAGAGAATTTGAAGTCTAGAAGGTATCCCTGAGATATGATCTCTAACGCCCAGGGATCCTGGACATCTCTTGCCCAAGCCTGGGCAAAGAGAGAAAGTCTGCCCCCCACTAGATCCGTTCCCGGATCGGGGGCCCTCGATTCATGCTGTCTTAGGGGCAGCAGCAGGTTTCCTGGCCTGCTTGCCCTTGTTCCAGGACTGGTTAGGTCTCCAGCCTTGTCTGTAGCGAGCAACAGCTCCTTCCTGTTTTGGTGCAGAGGAAGTTGATGCTGCTCCTGCTTTGAAATTACGAAAGGAACGAAAATTAGACTGTCTAGCCTTAGGTTTGGCTCTGTCTTGAGGCAGGGCATGGCCTTTACCTCCTGTAATGTCAGCGATAATTTCTTTCAACCCGGGCCCGAATAAGGTCTGCCCTTTGAAAGGTATATTAAGCAATTTAGATTTAGAAGTAACGTCAGCTGACCAGGATTTTAGCCACAGTGCTCTGCGTGCCTGAATGGCGAATCCGGAATTCTTAGCCGTAAGTTTAGTTAAATGTACTACGGCATCTGAAATAAATGAGTTAGCTAACTTAAGGGCTTTAAGCTTGTGTGTAATCTCATCTAATGGAGCTGATTCAAGTGTCTCTTCCAGAGACTCAAACCAAAATGCTGCTGCAGCCGTGACAGGCGCAATGCATGCAAGAGGTTGCAATATAAAACCTTGTTGAACAAACATTTTCTTAAGGTAACCCTCTAACTTTTTATCCATTGGATCTGAAAAGGCACAGCTATCCTCCACCGGGATAGTGGTACGCTTAGCTAAAGTAGAAACTGCTCCCTCCACCTTAGGGACCGTTTGCCATAAGTCCTGTGTGGTGGCGTCTATTGGAAACATCTTTCTAAATATCGGAGGGGGTGAGAACGGCACACCGGGTCTATCCCACTCCTTAGTAACAATTTCAGTAAGTCTCTTAGGTATAGGAAAAACGTCAGTACTCGCCGGTACCGCAAAATATTTATCCAACCTACACATTTTCTCTGGTATTGCAACTGTGTTACAATCATTCAGAGCCGCTAACACCTCCCCTAGTAATACACAGAGGTTTTCCAGCTTAAATTTAAAATTTGAAATATCTGAATCCAGTTTGTTTGGATCAGAACCGTCACCCGCAGAATGAAGCTCTCCGTCCTCATGTTCTGCAAATTGTGACGCAGTGTCTGACATGGCCCTAATATTATCAGCGCACTCTGTTCTCACCCCAGAGTGATCACGCTTACCTCTTAGTTCTGGTAATTTAGCCAAAACTTCAGTCATAACAGTAGCCATATCCTGTAATGTGATTTGTAATGGCCGCCCAGATGTACTCGGCGCTACAATATTACGCACCTCCCGAGCGGGAGATGCAGGTACTGACACGTGAGGCAAGTTAGTCGGCATAACTCTCCCCTCGTTGTTTGGTGAAATATGTTCAATTTGTACAGATTGACTTTTATTTAAAGTAGCATCAATACAGTTAGTACATAAATTTCTATTGGGCTCCACTTTGGCTTTAGCACATATAGCACAGATATCTTCCTCTGAATCAGACATGTTTAACACACTAGCAAATAAACTAGCAAATTGGAAATACTTTTCAAGTAATTTACTATAATATGAAAACGTACTGTGCCTATAAGAAGCACAGAAAAAGTTATGACAGTTGAAAATTAATAAACTGAAAAGTTATAGCATCAAATCTTTGTAAAAAACACAATTTTAGCAAAGGATTGCTCCCATTAGCAAAGGATAACTAACCCTGATAGCAGAAAAAAAAATAATACAAAAATAAACGTTTTTTTTTTTTTTATCACAGTCAACTACAATCTCACAGCTCTGCTGTGAGTGATTACCTCCCTCAAAACAAGTTTTGAAGACCCCTGAGTTCTGTAGAGATGAACCGGATCATGCAGGGAAGACAATAAACTTCTGACTGAATTTTTTGATGCGTAGCAAAAGCACCAAAAAAGGTCCCTCCCCCTCACACATAACAGTGAGAGAGATCAGTAAACTGTCATAAATTAAATAAAACGACTGCCAAGTGGAAAAAAATAGTGCCCAAAACATTTTTTCACCCAGTACCTCAGAAAATTAAACGATTTTACATGCCAGCAAAAAACGTTTAACATTAATAAATTGAGTGTTATTAAAAAGCCTGTTGCTAGTCCCTGCAAATTAGGCTAAAGTTTTATGCATACAGTATAATTCCAGTGAAGTGCCATTCCCCAGAATACTGAAGTGTTAAATATACATACATGACAGCCTGATACCAGTTGCTGCTACTGCATTTAAGGCTGAGTTTACATTATATCGGTATGGCAGAATTTTCTCATCAATTCCATTGTCAGAAAATAATAAGCTGCTACATACCTCTTTGCAGATTAATCTGCCCGCTGTCCCCTGATCTGAAGTTTACCTCTCCTCAGATGGCCGAGAAACAGCAATATGATCTTAACTACTCCGGCTAAAATCATAGAAAAACTCAGGTAGATTCTTCTTCAAATTCTACCAGAGAAGGAATAACACACTCCGGTGCTATTATAAAATAACAAACTTTTGATTGAAGGTATGAAACTAAGTATAATCACCACAGTCCTCTCACACATCCTATCTATTCGTTGGGTGCAAGAGAATGACTGGTAATGGCAGTTAGGGGAGGAGCTATATAGCAGCTCTGCTGGGTGAATCCTCTTGCACTTCCTGTTGGGGAGGAGTTAATATCCCATAAGTAATGGATGATCCGTGGACTGGATACACTTAACAAGAGAAAGGCCCTTCTATGAAAAGACTGTCTGTCTGTCTAAAGGGTATTTAAAAGAAGTACTGTCTTCCAAAGGAATAGTAGTATGTTTAGCCAGAGTGGAAATAGCCCCATCCACCTTGGGAACTGTTTCCCATATATCTAAATTAGCAGCAGGTAAAGGATATAACTTTTTAATCTTGTAGAAGGACTAAAAGAATTACCTGGCTTAGACCATTCCATAGAAATAATGCCAGAGACAGCATCAGGTAAAGGGAAATCCTCAGGGAGATTAATAATAGTCTTAAAAACATAATTTATGCTTACCTGATAAATTTATTTCTCTTGTAGTGTATCCAGTCCACGGATCATCCATTACTTGTGGGATATTCTCCTTCCCAACAGGAAGTTGCAAGAGGATCACCCACAGCAGAGCTGCTATATAGCTCCTCCCCTCACTGCCATATCCAGTCATTCGACCGAAACAAGCCGAGAAAGGAGAAACCATAGGGTGCAGTGGTGACTGTAGTTTAATTAAAATGTAGACCTGCCTGAAAAGGACAGGGCGGGCCGTGGACTGGATACACTACAAGAGAAATAAATTTATTAGGTAAGCATAAATTATGTTTTCTCTTGTTAAGTGTATCCAGTCCACGGATCATCCATTACTTGTGGGATACCAATACCAAAGCTAAAGTACACGGATGATGGGAGGGACAAGGCAGGAACTTAAACGGAAGGAACCACTGCCTGTAGAACCTTTCTCCCAAAAACAGCCTCCGAAGAAGCAAAAGTATCAAATTTGGAAAAAGTATGAAGGGAAGACTAAGTTGCAGCCTTGCAAATCTGTTCAACAGAGGCCTCATTTTTAAAGGCCCAGGTGGAAGCCACAGCTCTAGTAGAATGAGCTGTAATCCTTTCAGGAGGCTGCTGTCCAGCAGTCTCATAGGCTAAACGGATTATACTCCGAAGCCAAAAAGAAAGAGAGGTTGCCGAGGCCTTCTGACCTCTCCTCTGTCCAGAGTAAACAACAAACAGGTTAGATGTTTGGCGAAAATCTTTAGTAGCCTGTAAGTAAAACTTCAAGGCACGGACTACGTCTAGATTATGCAAAAGACGTTCCTTCTTTGAAGAAGGATTAGGACATAATGATGGAACAACAATCTCTTGATTGATATTCTTGATTGAAGTTAAAAAACTAACTATAATACACCACTCTCCTCTTACTACGTCCATCTTTGTTGAGAGTTGCAAGAGAATGACTGGATATGGCAGTGAGGGGAGGAGCTATATAGCAGCTCTGCTGTGGGTGATCCTCTTGCAACTTCCTGTTGGGAAGGAGAATATCCCACAAGTAATGGATGATCCGTGGACTGGATACACTTAAAAAGAGAAAACTGAATATAAACAATTACAAGGCTTATCATAAGAAACTCATCAACTCATCAGGAAATATCAGGTTCAACATCAGATGAGTAGTCTTTATCCCCAGAGAAAACTTCACCATCTGAAGACAAAACAGTATCCCTAACCTCAGGGCACATAGTACTTGTAGAAGGTAAAATCTGAACTGATCTTTTACGCTTGTTTGAAGGCGGGAGAGCAGCCAACCCCTCAAAAACTGCAGCCTTAATAAAAATGTACACAGTAGGTGACAACACATCAGCATTATTCTGCTATGAACAGTAGGTGTATTAGTACCCAAAGAAACAGCATTAGATTGGTCTGATTGCAATAACAAATCGAAACATGAGCCACATAAATGAGCTGGAGAAGGCACTACATCTTTCTTACAATAAGCACACCTAATAATGGTAGAAAGGTGGTAAGGAAACTCAGTATCTTGGGTAGATTTAGGGACAAAATCCGGCTACTCCATTATAGCATATGACAAAGCAAATCATTAAACACTATAACCCACTTAAGTAGCTTTTTTTAAAAATTGGACTTACAGGTACAATGCACGCTAAGCCAAACTGCAAAACAATGCAGGAGAAATTAACATAAAATCCGACGGCAGATAACATTCCTAGTCATAAAAAGGGTATTTGAGTGTGATCAAAACCCAACGTGCGCATAACCGAAAACGAAAATGAGCTTACCAGATGTGCGTAAACCAGAAGGCGCATGAGTAAACTATAGGAAGGCACGTAAGTAAATTATAGAAAGACTAAAGGGATGTGCTCTAACCCGACAAGGGTTAACCCAACTTGCGCAAACCTGACGCACGTAAACCAGAGGCCAACGAGCTAAAAAATAAATTAAGCGCACCAAAAAAGCCAATGCGCACAAAATGGTAAAAAAGGATCTGTCCCAGGGCCATACATATTAGCAAGTATATAAATAATTTTAAAAGTGCCCAAAATATAGCTATATGTGTGTCTAGATGTTAACAAAAAGATACTTACCAATAGACACTTGTCCACTAGCAAACAAGCAGCAGACAGCCAAACCAATACTGAAACATATCAGCGGAGGTTATAGAATAGGAGTATATTGTAGATCCATAAAGGGAGGCAGAAGACAAGTCCCTGCGACCAATAATTGAGGGTTCACGAAAAATTTCCCATGAGGTGAAAAAAGAATCACAAACCAATATAAATCCCTCTGACAAGCACTGTACTCTGAGGGGAAACCGGGCCTCAATGTAAACTGTAAAGCCCTCTTTCTGAAGAATCAAAGGCACAACTTCACCCTTCAACCAACTCCAGCCAAGGGAAAGTAATGACTACAGTATGTGTATGGTTGGAGGGGTTTCATAGAACTCTTGGGTTTGGTAATCTTTGTCTCCTCCTGGTGGTAGAAAAAAGTAATCCCCAAGAGTAATGGATCATGGACTCTAACCACCTGTATGCAAAAAAGAGAGATGTTAATTGTTTATTTTTATCAATTAACAAAATGAAAAAAAAGTGAACAATAGACAATTCTAAATTGAATCAATATTTGGTGTAACCACCCTTTGCCTTCAAAACAGCATCAATTCTTCTAGGTAAACTTGCGCAAAGCCAGTGATTTTGTAAATATATAGTAAGGACACGGATTAAACAACTATACCAAACAGGTAACAATGATCATTTTCTCAATATGAAGGTTGAAACACAATCACTAACTAAAACAGAATAAGCTGTGTAGGAGGAATAAAACTGGGTGAACAATAGCCAAACTTTGCTAACAAGGTGAGGTTACTGAAGACAGTTTAATGTCAAAAGTCATACACCATGACAATACCGCATCAACAAGGGAGCCTGGTACACCCATCTACTATCTGGAGAAGTCTGGTCAGAAATGGTCTTCATGGAAAACTTGAGCACAAAAGCCATACCTCCATCATAGAAACAAGGCAAAGCGACTCAATTATGCACGAAAACACAGGTACTGGGGTGAAGAGAAATGTTTGCAGGTACAAGAATATCTGTGGGTAACAGTGAAGCATGGTGGAGGTTCCTTGCAAGTTTGGGGCTGTATATCCGCAAATGGAGTTGGGGATTTGGTCAGAATTAATGGAAGGCTGATACTTATGCATCGTGCAATACCATCAACAGGGATCTGATTGGCCACAAACTTATTCTGCAGCATGACAACGAACCAGAACATATAGTCAAAGTCATTTAAAACTATTTTAAAGGGATACTAAACCCAAATGTTTCCTTTCATTATTCAGATAGAGCATGCAATTTTAAGCAACTTTCTAATTTACTCGTTTTATCAATTTTTCTTCGTTCTCTTGATATTTTTATTTGAAAAGTAAGAATCTAAGCTAAGGAGCCGGCCCATTTTTGGTGCAGCACCTGGGTTGCTCTTGCTGATTGGCGGATAAATGTAGCCATACAATCAGCAAGCACTATCCAGGGTGCTGAACCAAAAATGGTCTGGCTCCTCATCTTAGATTACTGATTTTTCAAATAAAGATAGATACAGATAAATAGATAAATAAATAAAGAAAAATTGATTATAGGAGTAAATTAGAAAGTTGCTTAAAATTGCATGCTCTTTTGGAATCATGAAAGAAAAAAATTGGGTTTAGTGTCCCTTGAAGCATTAAAAAGAATAAGGAGTCCTGGAAGTGAGGGTATGGCCCCCATAGATTCCTGATCTCATCATCATTGAGTCTGTCTGTGATTACACAAAGAGACAGAAGCAACTGAGGCAGCCTAAATCCACGGAATAACTATGGTTAGTTCTCCAAGATGTTTGAAACACACTGCCTGCGAGTTCCTTGAAAAAACTGTGTGCAAGTGGACCTAGAAGAATTGATGCTGTTTTGAAGGCAGAGGGTGGTCACAACAAATATTAATTTAATTTTGATTTTTCTTCTGGCTTTTTTTTTCTTCTTCTAAAGTCCTTATAACTTTTGTGTGCAATATTTTATTTAAATATTTTTTATTAGTGTTATTATGAGTGTAACTGTACTTTGTAATGTATTTTTGATGTGTTTAACTTTGTTGTTTTGCAAAACAGTTTACAAAAGTTCTGAAGTTGCGATTGCAGTCAAGCAATCACATTTACTTTCTACTTGTAATACCAGTGGTAAGCCCGACGAATGCAAAAACCCGCAATAACCCCCTTATCGCTTGCACGCAAACATTTGCAATCCACTCGTAATCTGGCCATAAGTGCGTAGACAGGAGACCGCAAGTAAAAACAGAATTTATGCTTACCTGATAAATTACTTTCTCCAACGGTGTGTCCGGTCCACGGCGTCATCCTTACTTGTGGGATATTCTCTTCCCCAACAGGAAATGGCAAAGAGTCCCAGCAAAGCTGGTCACATGGTCCCTCCTAGGCTCCGCCCACCCCAGTCATTCGACCGACGGACAGGAGGAATATATATAGGAGAAACCATATGGTACCGTGGTGACTGTAGTTAGAGAAAATAATTCATCAGACCTGATTAAAAAACCAGGGCGGGCCGTGGACCGGACACACCGTTGGAGAAAGTAATTTATCAGGTAAGCATAAATTCTGTTTTCTCCAACATTGGTGTGTCCGGTCCACGGCGTCATCCTTACTTGTGGGAACCAATACCAAAGCTTTAAGACACGGATGAAGGGAGGGAGCAAATCAGGTTACCTAAACGGAAGGCACCACAGTTTGCAAAACCTTTCTCCCAAAAATAGCCTCCGAAGAAGCAAAAGTATCAAATTTGTAAAATTTGGCAAAAGTGTGCAGTGAAGACCAAGTCGCTGCCTTACATATCTGGTCAACAGAAGCCTCGTTCTTGAAGGCCCATGTGGAAGCCACAGCCCTAGTGGAGTGAGCTGTGATTCTTTCAGGAGGCTGCCGTCCGGCAGTCTCATAAATCAATCGGATAATGCTTTTAAGCCAAAAGGAAAGAGAGGTAGAAGTCGCTTTTTGACCTCTCCTTTTACCAGAATAAACAACAAACAAGGAAGATGTTTGTCTGAAATCTTTAGTAGCCTCTAAATAGAACTTTAGAGCACGGACAACGTCCAAATTGTGTAACAAACGTTCCTTCTTTGAAACTGGATTCGGACACAAAGAAGGTACAACTATCTCCTGGTTAATATTTTTGTTAGAAACAACTTTAGGAAGAAAACCAGGCTTAGTACGCAAAACCACCTTATCTGCATGGAACACCAGATAAGGAGGAGAACACTGCAGAGCAGATAACTCTGAAACTCTTCTAGCAGAAGAAATTGCAACCAAAAACAAAACTTTCCAAGATAGTAACTTAATATCTATGGAATGTAAAGGTTCAAACGGAACCCCTTGAAGAACTGAAAGAACTAGATTTAGACTCCAGGGAGGAGTCAAAGGTCTGTAAACAGGCTTGATCCTAACCAGAGCCTGAACAAATGCTTGAACATCTGGCACAGCTGCCAGTCTTTTGTGTAGTAAGACAGATAAAGCAGAGATCTGTCCCTTTAGAGAACTTGCAGATAATCCTTTCTCCAAACCTTCTTGTAGAAAGGAGAGAATCTTAGGAATTTTTATCTTATTCCATGGGAATCCTTTGGATTCACACCAACAGATATATTTTTTCCATATTTTATGGTAAATCTTTCTAGTTACAGGTTTTCTGGCCTGAACCAGAGTATCTATCACAGAATCTGAAAACCCACGCTTTGATAGAATCAAGCGTTCAATCTCCAAGCCGTCAGTTGGAGGGAAACCAGATTTGGATGTTCGAATGGACCCTGAACAAGAAGGTCCTGTCTCAAAGGTAGCTTCCATGGTGGAGCCGATGACATATTCACCAGGTCTGCATACCAAGTCCTGCGTGGCCACGCAGGAGCTATCAAGATCACCGAGGCCCTCTCCTGATTGATCCTGGCTACCAGCCTGGGAATGAGAGGAAACGGTGGGAATACGTAAGCTAGGTTGAAAGTCCAAGGTGCTACTAGTGCATCTACTAGAGTCGCCTTGGGATCCCTGGATCTGGACCCGTAGCAAGGAACCTTGAAGTTCTGACGAGACGCCATCAGATCCATGTCTGGAATGCCCCATAATTGAGTTATTTGGGCAAAGATTTCCGGATGGAGTTCCCACTCCCCCGGATGAAATGTCTGACGACTCAGAAAATCCGCTTCCCAATTTTCCACTCCTGGGATGTGGATCGCAGACAAGTGGCAGGAGTGATCCTCCGCCCATTGAATTATTTTGGTCACTTCTTTCATCGCCAGGGAACTCTTTGTTCCCCCCTGATGATTGATATATGCAACAGTCGTCATGTTGTCTGATTGGAACCTTATGAATTTGGCCTTTGCTAGTTGAGGCCAAGCTCTGAGAGCATTGAATATCGCTCTCAGTTCCAGAATGTTTATCGGGAGAAGAGACTCTTCCCGAGACCATAGACCCTGAGCTTTCAGGGATTCCCAGACCGCACCCCAGCCCACTAGACTGGCGTCGGTCGTGACAATGACCCACTCTGGCCTGCGGAAGCTCATTCCCTGGGACAGATGGTCCAGGGTCAGCCACCAACGGAGTGAATCTCTGGTCTTTTGATCTACTTGAATCATTGGAGACAAGTCTGTATAATCCCCATTCCACTGTTTGAGCATGCACAGTTGTAATGGTCTTAGATGAATTCGTGCAAAAGGAACTATGTCCATTGTTGCAACCATCAATCCTACTACTTCCATGCACTGCGCTATGGAAGGACGAGGAACAGAATGAAGCACTTGACAAGAGCTTAGAAGTTTTGATTTTCTGACCTCTGTCAGAAAAATCCTCATTTCTAAGGAATCTATTATTGTTCCCAAGAAGGGAACTCTTGTTGACGGGGACAGAGAACTCTTTTCTTTGTTCACCTTCCATCCGTGAGATGTGAGAAAGGCTAGAACGATGTCCGTATGAGCCTTTGCTTTTGACAGGGACGACGCTTGTATTAGAATATCGTCCAAGTAAGGTACTACTGCAATGCCCCTTGGTCTTAGAACCGCTAGAAGGGACCCTAGCACCTTTGTGAAAATCCTTGGAGCAGTGGCTAATCCGAATGGGAGAGCCACAAACTGGTAATGTTTGTCCAGAAAAGCGAACCTTAGGAACTGATGATGTTCTTTGTGGATAGGAATATGTAGGTACGCATCCGTTAGATCCACGGTAGTCATAAATTGACTTTCCTGGATGGTGGGTAGAATCGTTCGAATAGTTTCCATTTTGAACGATGGTACCCTGAGAAATTTGTTTAGGATCTTCAAATCCAAAATTGGTCTGAACGTTCCCTCTTTTTTGGGAACTACGAACAGATTGGAATAAAATCCCATTCCTTGTTCCTTTATTGGAACTGGGTGTATCACTCCCATCTTTAACAGGTCTTCTACACAATGTAAGAATGCCTGTCTCTTTATTTGGTTTGAGGATAAGTGAGACTTGTGGAACCTTCCCCTTCGGGGTAGTTCCTTGAATTCCAGGAGATAACCTTGAGAAACTATTTCTAGCGCCCAAGGATCCTGAACATCTCTTGCCCAAGCCTGAGCAAAGAGAGAGAGTCTGCCCCCCACCAGATCCGGTCCCGGATCGGGGGCTACTCCTTCATGCTGTTTTGTTAGCAGTGGCAGGCTTCTTGTCCTGCTTACCCTTGTTCCAGCCTTGCATTGGTTTCCAGGCTGGTTTGGGTTGTGAGGCATTACCCTCTTGCTTAGAGGATGCAGAATTAGAGACTGGTCCATTTCTGCGAAAGGGACGAAAATTAGGCTTATTTTTAGCCTTAAAAGACCTATCCTGTGGAAGGGCGTGGCCCTTTCCCCCATTGATGTCTGAAATAATCTCTTTCAAATCAGGTCCAAATAAAGTTTTACCTTTGAAAGGGATGTTAAGCAATTTTGTCTTGGACTTTAGCCAAAGCGCTCTGCGCGCCACGATAGCAAACCCTGAATTTTTTGCCGCTAATCTTGCTAATTGCAAAGCGGCATCTAAAATAAAAGTGTTAGCCAATTTAAGTGTGTGAACTCTGTCCATAACCTCCTCATACGGAGTTTCTCTACTGAGCGACTTTTCTAGTTCCTTGAACCAGAACCACGCTGCTGTAGTGACAGGAACAATGCATGAAATTGGTTGTAGAAGGTAGCCTTGCTGTACAAAAATCTTTTTAAGCAAACCTTCCAATTTTTTATCCATAGGATCTTTGAAAGCACAACTATCTTCAATAGGAATAGTAGTGCGTTTGTTTAGAGTAGAAACTGCCCCCTCGACCTTGGGGACTGTCTGCCATAAGTCCTTTCTGGGGTCGACCATAGGAAATAATTTCTTAAATATAGGGGGAGGAACAAAAGGTATGCCGGGTTTTTCCCACTCCTTATTTACTATGTCCGCCACCCGCTTGGGTATAGGAAAAGCGTCGGGGGGCACCGGAACCTCTAGGAACCTGTCCATCTTGCATAATTTCTCTGGAATGACCAAATTGTCACAATCATCCAGAGTAGATAACACCTCCTTAAGCAGTGTGCGGAGATGTTCTAATTTAAATTTAAATGTCACAACATCAGGTTCAGCTTGATGAGAAATTTTTCCTGAATCTGAAATTTCTCCATCAGACAAAACCTCCCTCATGGCCCCTTCAGATTGGTGTGAGGGTATGACAGAACAATTATCATCAGCGTCCTCTTGCTCTTCAGTGTTTAAAACAGAGCAATCGCGCTTTCTCTGATAAGTAGGCATTTTGGATAAAAGATTTGCTATGGAGTTATCCATTACAGCCGTTAATTGTTGCATGGTAATACGTATTGGCGCACTAGATGTACTAGGGGCCTCCTGCATGGGCAAAACTGGTGTAGACACAGTAGGAGATGATGTAGTATCATGTTTACTCCCCTCATTTGAGGAATCATCTTGGGCAATATCATTATCTGTGGCAGTACTGTCCTTACTTTGTTTGGACGCTATGGCACAATTATCACATACATTTAAATGGGGAGACACATTGGCTTTCATACATATAGAACATAGCTTATCTGAAGGTACAGACATGTTAAACAGGCTTAAACTTGTCAACAAAGCACAAAAAACGTTTTAAAATAAAACCGTTACTGTCACTTTAAATTTCAAACAGAAAACACTTTATTACTGAATATGTGAAAAAGTATGAAGGAATTGTTCAAAAATTACCAAAATTTCACCACAGTGTCTTAAAGCCTTAAAAGTATTGCACACCAAATTTCAGAGCTTTAACCCTTAAAATAACGGAACCGGAGCCGTTTTTCAATTTAACCCCTATACAGTCCCAGCTATAGTCTTTGCTAAGACCCAACCAAGCCCTGAGGGGAATACGATACCAAATGACGCCTTCTAAAAGCTTTTTCAGAGATTCTTAGATCCTCACACATGCATCTGCATACCCTGCTCTTAAAAAACAACTGCGCATTAATGGCGCGAAAATGAGGCTCAGTCTATAACTAGAAAGGCCCCCTGACTGAAAAAGGTGTCCAATACAGTGCCTGCCATTTTATAAGCGTTCCCCAAGATTATAAATGTCAAATGTTAGCCTAAATCTGAATAATATGCACAAATAAAGCAATCGATTTAGCCCATAAAAATGTCTACCAGTTTTTTAGCCCATAATAAGCCCTTTATTCTGTTTGTTTGACTAAGAAAATGGCTTACCGGTCCCCATGAGGGGAAATGACAGCCTTCCAGCATTACACAGTCTTGTTAGAAATATGGCTAGTCATACCTTAAGCAGAAAAGTCTGCTAACTGTTTCCCCCAACTGAAGTTACTTCATCTCAACAGTCCTATGTGGAAACAGCAATCGATTTTAGTTACTGTCTGCTAAAATCATCTTCCTCTTACAAACAGAAATCTTCATCCTTTTCTGTTTCAGAGTAAATAGTACATACCAGCACTATTTTAAAATAACAAACACTTGATAGAAGAATAAAAACTACATTTAAACACCAAAAAACTCTTAACCATCTCCGTAAAGATGTTGCCTGTGCAACGGCAAAGAGAATGACTGGGGTGGGCGGAGCCTAGGAGGGACCATGTGACCAGCTTTGCTGGGACTCTTTGCCATTTCCTGTTGGGGAAGAGAATATCCCACAAGTAAGGATGACGCCGTGGACCGGACACACCAATGTTGGAGAAATACAGATCGCTATAAAAGCAACACTAGAATGAAAATACTTAAAATACAGAACGAAGGAATAAAAAGTATGTAGTGCACACTAACAAAAACAGGGAGTGTGCAAAAGTAGTAGAAATACACAGTGCTGAAAGATAAAACTAAAATAACATACTAAGAGAGTCCTATAAGCCCAAGTAACTGTCTCCCAAAAACTGCTAGGCTTAATAAATCAGATTAGAGCTAAAAGTGGTATTGTATGTAAAATAGAATGTACCCTTGCTATGATGTACCTCATATATGGTTTACATGTTAATAGTCTTTGGACTATGTACGTGCATAAATTAATTAACTTACCTTTAGACGCACCCACTCTTCTGTGCTTACCCACAGCTGCAGAAATAATTGCTTCCAGTAGAGAGCCCATCCAGTGCTGTGTAAGTCACAGTAGAGGATTTAAAGGGGCAGTTTACACCAGAATTTGTATTGTTTAAAAAGATAGCCAATCCCTTTATTACCCATTTCCCAGTTTTGCATAACAAACAGTTATATTAATATACTTTTTACCTCTGTGATTACCTTGTATCTAAGCATCTGCAGACTGCCCCCTTATTTTAGTTTTTTTGACAGACATGCATTTTAGCTAATCAGTACTGACTCCTAGGTAACTCCACGTGCATGAGTACAATGTTATTTATATGGCACAAATGAACTAACGCCCTCTAGTTGTGAAAAACTGTCAAAATGCATTCAGATAAGAGGCAGCCTTCAAAGGCTAAGAAATTAGCACATGACCTACCTAAGTTTAGCTTTTAACTAAGAATACAAGAGAACAAAGCAGAATTGATGAAAAAAGTAAATTGGAAAGCTGTTTGAAATGACATGCCCTATCTGAATCATTAAATTATTTTTGATTAGACTGTCCCTTTAAATATATAATATTTTAACAAACCAAATAGAAGAAGGCAAAGGGACCGGTCCCTGCAACAACTGTGATAGGCTTGTGACTAAATCCTTTACTGATAGTGTGTCACTACCCCATACTCCAATCTTCTCTATGTCATTCAGTAGCAGCTCTCTAAGGGGAAAAACATAATTTATGTAAGAACTTACCTGATAAATTCATTTCTTTCATATTAGCAAGAGTCCATGAGCTAGTGACGTATGGGATATACATTCCTACCAGGAGGGGCAAAGTTTCCCAAACCTCAAAATGCCTATAAATACACCCCTCACCACACCCACAATTCAGTTTAACGAATAGCCAAGAAGTGGGGTGATAAAAAAGTGCGAAAGCATATAAAATAAGGAATTGGAATAATTGTGCTTTATACAAAATCATAACCACCACAAAAAAAGGGCGGGCCTCATGGACTCTTGCTAATATGAAAGAAATGAATTTATCAGGTAAGTTCTTACATAAATTATGTTTTCTTTCATGTAATTAGCAAGAGTCCATGAGCTAGTGACGTATGGGATAATGACTACCCAAGATGTGGATCTTTCCACACAAGAGTCACTAGAGAGGGAGGGATAAAATAAAGACAGCCAATTCCTGCTGAAAATAATCCACACCCAAAATAAAGTTTAACGAAAAACATAAGCAGAAGATTCAAACTGAAACCGCTGCCTGAAGTACTTTTCTACCAAAAACTGCTTCAGAAGAAGAAAATACATCAAAATGGTAGAATTTAGTAAAAGTATGCAAAGAGGACCAAGTTGCTGCTTTGCAGATCTGGTCAACCGAAGCTTCATTCCTAAACGCCCAGGAAGTAGATACTGACCTAGTAGAATGAGCTGTAATTCTCTGAGGCGGAATTTTACCCGACTCAACATAGGCAAGATGAATTAAAGATTTCAACCAAGATGCCAAAGAAATGGCAGAAGCTTTCTGGCCTTTCCTAGAACCGGAAAAGATAACAAATAGACTAGAAGTCTTACGGAAAGATTTCGTAGCTTCAACATAATATTTCAAAGCTCTAACAACATCCAAAGAATGCAACGATTTCTCCTTAGAATTCTTAGGATTAGGACATAATGAAGGAACCACAATTTCTCTACTAATGTTGTTGGAATTCACAACTTTAGGTAAAAATTCAAAAGAAGTTCGCAACACCGCCTTATCCTGATGAAAAATCAGAAAAGGAGACTCACAAGAAAGAGCAGATAATTCAGAAACTCTTCTAGCAGAAGAGATGGCCAAAAGGAACAAAACTTTCCAAGAAAGTAATTTAATGTCCAATGAATGCATAGGTTCAAACGGAGGAGCTTGAAGAGCTCCCAGAACCAAATTCAAACTCCAAGGAGGAGAAATTGACTTAATGACAGGTTTTATACGAACCAAAGCTTGTACAAAACAATGAATATCAGGAAGAATAGCAATCTTTCTGTGAAAAAGAACAGAAAGAGCAGAGATTTGTCCTTTCAAAGAACTTGCGGACAAACCCTTATCTAAACCATCCTGAAGAAACTGTAAAATTCTCGGTATTCTAAAAGAATGCCAAGAAAAATGATGAGAAAGACACCAAGAAATATAAGTCTTCCAGACTCTATAATATATCTCTCGAGATACAGATTTACGAGCCTGTAACATAGTATTAATCACGGAGTCAGAGAAACCTCTTTGACCAAGAATCAAGCGTTCAATCTCCATACCTTTAAATTTAAGGATTTCAGATCCTGATGGAAAAAAGGGCCTTGTGACAGAAGGTCTGGTCTTAACGGAAGAGTCCACGGTTGGCAAGAGGCCATCCGGACAAGATCCGCATACCAAAACCTGTGAGGCCATGCCGGAGCTACCAGCAGAACAAACGAGCATTCCTTCAGAATCTTGGAGATTACTCTTGGAAGAAGAACTAGAGGCGGAAAGATATAGGCAGGATGATACTTCCAAGGAAGTGATAATGCATCCACTGCCTCCGCCTGAGGATCCCGGGATCTGGACAGATACCTGGGAAGTTTCTTGTTTAGATGGGACGCCATCAGATCTATTTCTGGAAGTTCCCACATTTGAACAATCTGAAGAAATACCTCTGGGTGAAGAGACCATTCGCCCGGATGCAACGTTTGGCGACTGAGATAATCCGCTTCCCAATTGTCTACACCTGGGATATGAACCGCAGAGATTAGACAGGAGCTGGATTCCGCCCAAACCAAGATTCGAGATACTTCTTTCATAGCCAGAGGACTGTGAGTCCCTCCTTGATGATTGATGTATGCCACAGTTGTGACATTGTCTGTCTGAAAACAAATGAACGATTCTCTCTTCAGAAGAGGCCAAAACTGAAGAGCTCTGAAAATTGCACGGAGTTCCAAAATATTGATCGGTAATCTCACCTCCTGAGATTCCCAAACTCCTTGTGCCGTCAGAGATCCCCACACAGCTCCCCAACCTGTGAGACTTGCATCTGTCGAAATTACAGTCCAGGTCGGAAGCACAAAAGAAGCCCCCTGAATTAAACGATGGTGATCTGTCCACCATGTTAGAGAGTGTCGAACAATCGGTTTTAAAGATATTAATTGAGATATCTTCGTGTAATCCTTGCACCATTGCTTCAGCATACAGAGCTGAAGAGGTCGCATGTGAAAACGAGCAAAGGGGATCGCGTCCGATGCAGCAGTCATAAGACCTAGAATTTCCATGCATAAGGCTACCGAAGGGAATGATTGTGACTGAAGGTTTCGACAAGCTGTAATCAACTTTAGACGTCTCTTGTCTGTTAAAGACAGAGTCATGGACACTGAATCCATCTGGAAACCCAGAAAGGTTACCCTTGTCTGAGGAATCAAAGAACTTTTTGGTAAATTGATCCTCCAACCATGATCTTGAAGAAACAACACAAGTCGATTCGTATGAGATTCTGCTAAATGTAAAGACTGAGCAAGTACCAAGATATCGTCCAAATAAGGAAATACCACAATACCCTGTTCTCTGATTACAGACAGCAGGGCACCGAGAACCTTTGTAAAAATTCTTGGAGCTGTAGCTAGGCCAAACGGCAGAGCCACAAATTGGTAATGCTTGTCCAGAAACGAGAATCTCAGGAACTGATAATGATCTGGATGAATCGGAATATGCAGATATGCATCCTGTAAATCTATCGTGGACATATAATTCCCTTGCTGAACAAAAGGTAAGATAGTCCTTACAGTTACCATCTTGAACGTTGGTATCCTTACATAACGATTCAATATTTTTAGATCCAGAACTGGTCTGAAAGAATTCTCCTTCTTTGGTACAATGAAGAGATTTGAATAAAACCCCATCCCCTGTTCCGGAACTGGAACTGGCATAATTACTCCAGTCAACTCTAGATCTGAAACACATTTCAGAAATGCTTGAGCTTTTACTGGATTTACTGGGACACGGGAAAGAAAAAATCTCTTTGCAGGAGGTCTCAACTTGAAACCAATTCTGTACCCTTCTGAAACAATGCTCTGAATCCAAAGATTGTGAACAGAATTGATCCAAATTTCCTTGAAAAAACGTAACCTGCCCCCTACCAGCTGAGCTGGAATGAGGGCCGCACCTTCATGTGGACTTAGAAGCAGGCTTTGCCTTTCTAGCTGGCTTGGATTTATTCCAGACTGGAGATGGTCTCCAAACTGAAACTGCTCCTGAGGATGAAGGATCAGGCTTTTGTTCTTTGTTGAAACGAAAGGAACGAAAACGATTATTAGCCCTGTTTTTACCTTTAGATTTTTTATCCTGTGGTAAAAAAGTTCCTTTCCCACCAGTAACAGTTGAAATAATGGAATCCAACTGAGAACCAAATAATTTGTTACCCTGGAAAGAAATGGAAAGTAAAGTTGATTTAGAAGCCATATCAGCATTCCAAGTTTTAAGCCATAAAGCTCTTCTAGCTAAAATAGCTAGAGACATAAACCTGACATCAACTCTGATAATATCAAAAATGGCATCACAGATAAAATTATTAGCATGCTGAAGAAGAATAATAATATCATGAGAATCACGATGTGTTACTTGTTGCGCTAAAGTTTCCAACCAAAAAGTTGAAGCTGCAGCAACATCAGCCAAAGATATAGCAGGTCTAAGAAGATTACCTGAACACAGATAAGCTTTTCTTAGAAAGGACTCAATTTTCCTATCTAGAGGATCCTTAAACGAAGTACCATCTGACGTAGGAATAGTAGTACGTTTAGCAAGGGTAGAAATAGCCCCATCAACTTTAGGGATCTTGTCCCAAAATTCTAATCTGTCAGACGGCACAGGATATAATTGCTTAAAACGTTTAGAAGGAGTAAATGAATTACCCAAATTATCCCATTCTTTGGAAATTACTGCAGAAATAGCATTAGGAACAGGAAAAACTTCTGGAATAACCACAGGAGCTTTAAATACCTTATCTAAACGTTTAGAATTAGTATCAAGAGGACCAGAATCCTCTATTTCTAAAGCAATTAGAACTTCTTTAAGTAAAGAACGAATAAATTCCATTTTAAATAAATATGAAGATTTATCAGCATCAACCTCAGAGACAGAATCCTCTGAACCAGAGGAGTCATCAGAATCAGAATGATGATGTTCATTTAAAAATTCATCTGTAGGGAGAGAAGTTTTAAAAGATTTTTTACGTTTACTAGAAGGAGAAATAACAGACATAGCCTTCTTTATGGATTCAGAAACAAAATCTCTTATATTATCAGGAACATTCTGCACCTTAGATGTTGAGGGAACTGCAACAGGCAATGGTACTTTACTAAAGGAAATATTATCTGCTTTAACAAGTTTGTCATGACAATCAATACAAACAACAGCTGGAGAAATAGCTACCAAAAGTTTACAGCAGATACACTTAGCTTTGGTAGATTCAGCACTTGACAGCGATTTTCCTGTAGTATCTTCTGGCTCAGATGCAACGTGAGACATCTTGCAATATGTAAGAGAAAAAACAACATATAAAGCAAAATTGATCAAATTCCTTAAATGACAGTTTCAGGAATGGGAAAGAATGCCAAAGAACAAGCTTCTAGCAACCAGAAGCAATAAAAAATGAGACTTAAATAATGTGGAGACAAAAGTGACGCCCATATTTTTTCGCGCCAAATAAGACGCCCACATTATTTGGCGCCTAAATGCTTTTTGGCGCCAAAAATGACGCCACATCCGGAACGCCGACATTTTTGGCGCGAAATAACGTCAAAGAATGACGCAACTTCCGGCGACACGTATGACGCCGGAAACAGAAATAGAATTTTTGCGCCAAAAAAGTCCGCGCCAAGAATGACGCAATAAAATGAAGCATTTTCAGCCCCCGCGAGCCTAACAGCCCACAGGGAAAAAGTCAAATTTTAAGGTAAGAAAAAATGGTCAAATCAAAATGCATTATCCCAAATATGAAACTGACTGTCTGAAAATAAGGAAAGTTGAACATTCTGAGTCAAGGCAAATAAATGTTTGAATACATATATTTAGAACTTTATAAACAAAGTGCCCAACCATAGCTTGGAGTGTCACAGAAAATAAGACTTACTTACCCCAGGACACTCATCTACATATAGCAGATAGCCAAACCAGTACTGAAACGAGAATCAGCAGAGGTAATGGTATATATAAGAGTATATCGTCGATCTGAAAAGGGAGGTAAGAGATGAATCTCTACGACCGATAACAGAGAACCTATGAAATAGACCCCTTAGAAGGAGATCACTGCATTCAAATAGGCAATACTCTCCTCACATCCCTCTGACATTCACTGCACGCTGAGAGGAAAACCGGGCTCCAACTTGCTGCGGAGCGCATATCAACGTAGAATCTAGCACAAACTTACTTCACCACCTCCATCGGAGGCAAAGTTTGTAAAAACTGAATTGTGGGTGTGGTGAGGGGTGTATTTATAGGCATTTTGAGGTTTGGGAAACTTTGCCCCTCCTGGTAGGAATGTATATCCCATACGTCACTAGCTCATGGACTCTTGCTAATTACATGAAAGAAATGGGCCTCAAATCAATCTGAGTACCCTTCTCAATGAAAAATCTCGAGCACCTCAATTCTTCATCTTCCTCCTGGTAGGCAAAGAGAAGACTAGCATATCAGAGAGGTGGGAAGGATTAAGTACTCTTGGAGTTTTGGGAGTCTTTGCCTCCACCTAGTGGCACAGAATTAAATCCCAGGAGTAATGGCTTATGGTCTATCACTACCTTATGAAAGAAACAGCTTCCTTATGAGCCAGTGGCATATGATTTTTAACTTGCAGCTAGTTTTATAGGTCTGAAGACAGACCACCTCTCTGGGGTGGGAACATCATCTGCAGTTTCCATACTGACTTTGCTCACTTGCTATTTATGTCTACCTGACAATATTACAGTACAAGCCCAAGGTCAAGATTAGTGGCAAGTTATCACTAGTAGGTGAAAATAAGGCCCAACGTATTCCAAGAGGGCTACGCATAAGAAAGTTTCCTTCCTTCCAAGTAACAGATCAAACATTCATTGAAAAATGGAATAGAATATTATCAGAATGCTCTTTAGCATTAATTGATTTACTTATAGAGTATAAGAAACACATTGGTCATGAATTGAGTTGTGAGAAAACCAAGTTGCAGTCATTTATGCGTCCTTTATGTGATGATCCTGTTTTTAATAAATATGATCAGAAGTTGCAAAAAGTTATAACCGAATTTAGAAACAACCTGTGGCACTTTAAGAAACAGAAAATCTTGTGTGATAAACAAGATTATGAATTGAATAAGGTATATAAGTGGACTGTATCAGATACCAGGAGGAGATATAAAAGGTCAAAACAAGATAAAAGAGTGAGGTTTGCAAAGACTGATACAGAATATGACTATGACTCCTATGACTTGGAAGTTAGTAATGAGAACATAGCAACATCTGGGGGGACACCCTCATTTGCTTTAACTATACAAGAGGACGTTATAGCTACCATATCCTCCTCACAGTCAAAAAACGAGAGAGGCCCACAGAAGCCAGGGGTCAGAAGAAAAAAGTATGCAGAGGGGGACGTGGAAGGTCAGGAAGGGCACGTTCAACAACAAGAGACTTTAACACCAAAGCCCAAGCGTTATCCACAGAGAAGGAGGGCCATTCCGTTCCAGAAATATGCTTAGATGTTACTAATGTTATACATTTGTCATCCTACGACCTAACACAAACCCAGTTAGAGGTACTATCTTTAGGTCTTGGTTTCTCTCCCACTTCGCACTTCAATTTATTTGAGACTGTAGTTGATCTCAATAGGTTTGTGAGATCACTTGTCCTTAAGAAACATTTCTTGGGAGCTACCTCAGAGAGTCAGGGTGTGGAAAGAGGGGAGAGAACAAGACCTACTAAACTTGGTTTTGATTTTGCAGATGATTGAACTCTTTTAGATCTAATTGCATTGAATGAAGAAAATAAAGATTTACATTTATGTGTTGGTAAGGAAACACAAGATATTACCAGATTGAAGAGAAAATCTAAATTGTATCCTTTAAATGCAAGATCTAGTGCATAGAGGTATTCCAAAAGACAGTAGAGATTGCTTTAAAGAGACTTAGTGTAGATAGTCCTCACAGGGATCATAAAAGAGATAATTTGTCTAAAGAGCAATATTTGTCAATCAAAGAATTAGCTGCTAATAATGAGTTGATTGTTCGTAACTCTGACAAAGGTGGAAAAGTGGTTGTCCTTGATCGTAAGGATTATGTAAAAGAAGCATTTAGACAGCTTATGGATGAATCAGTGTATGAAAAGTTGAAGTTTAACCCTATATTTTTCTATCAATCAGAATTGAAGAATATTCTTAATTGGGCATTGCATGAAGGTCTGATAACAGAGGCAAATTTTAACTATTTATTCACTGAACATCCGGTCATAGCCATTTTTCATTATTTACCTAAGGTCCATAAAGACAGGTATAACCCACCTGAAAGACCTATTGTGGCTGGAATTGGTTCCTTGAATGAGCCACTTTCTGAAATGATCGATGGATATTTACAACCATTAGTCTTAAGTCTGATGAGCTATATTAAAGATACCACTGATGTTGTCACACGTATGGAACATATTGAATGGAAGGAGGAATACACATTTGTGACCATAGATGTGGTTTCTTTATATACTTGCATCCCACATGATCAGGGTATCAGGGCCATTGAAGTTTTTCTTAATACATTTTCTAACTATGATGAGTCTCTGAAACAGTTCATAAAAAATTCTGTAGACTACCTGTTAAAGCATATTTTTTTCCTTTTTGAGGGAGGTTTCTATCTGCAGAGACGTGGGACAGCTATGGGGGCTAAATTTGCCCCCTCCTATGCCAACCTATATATGGGTTGGTGGGAGCTGTACCACGTCTATGCAGATGGAAACCCCTTCAGGGAGTATATCCACTTTTTTGGTCGATTTATCGACGATATGTTACTGATCTGGAAGGGTCCAGAAAATTTAGTTGAACAGTTTTTGGAGTACCTTCAGGATTATACAATTAATTTAAAATTTACCATGGAAGTGAGCAAAACTTCAATGTCCTTTTTGGACATTAGACTTTTGTCTAATGTGGCTGACTCATGCATTGATGTGGAATTATTCCGCAAAGATATAGCGGGAAACACCATATTGAATGCTCAATCATGTCACCCAAAACATATCATCAAGTCTATACCTAAAAGCCAGTACATTAGAGTCAAAAGGAACTGCACCAATACACAGGTTTACAACAAACACTCTGAAGAATTAACCAATAGATTAATCGACAGAGGGTATTGCAGAGATACACTGAAAAAAACTAAAGATGAGGTTCACAATATTGCCAGGCCTAGCTTGTTTCAAACAAGGAAGGCCAAAGACAATAAAAGGCTTAATCAGCCTAAATTTATAACTACATACAGTGAGGAATATGGTACTATTTGTAACATTATTCGTAAAGCGCTTCCAATTCTGGATACTGATAAAGCTCTACAACCCATATTACAAGAAGGGATTACAAAGAATTTAAGATACAGGAACACATAACGTGCAACTCTTGTTACGTTATATACCTCTTGACCTGCAGGGGGCCTTAAAGGATAGGTTTTTAGAACACTTGCGTTCAATTGAGGATCCAGAATCAACAACTCCTGTCTCGTTGCATTTCAAGAAAGATCACAATTCTGACAGTTCCCTGCTGACTTTCCAGGGTATCCAGCTGATTTCCAGACACCCTAGAGGTGGAAATAGAGGCTTAACTCTTAGTAAAAGAGAAATATTCTGGATATTTCAGCTGGATGCCAGCAGGTCTTAACTCAGAATGGGATGTCAAATTGTTTGTAGACACCCATTAAAGTTGATCTTAGTTAAATCACTATAGAAATAAAAAAGGTTTTACTATGGATCATATATATATTAACATATGTATTTTTCTAGTATAGCAAATAGTTTTTGGTAAATCAATTGTTATTAAGTAATATAGACTTATTAGTTACTTTCAAAGCAAGGGATATATAGCTTGAATTACGTTTTCACTTCTTTTTGTTTCACACATGTCTCCCTATACCTGCCCATAATTATGCTTAAGATTGTAATTGGTGAATAAGAAGGGGAGTGATTTAGGTACTCCTTAAATAGCTTAGCATTATGGGAGTTTTAGTATGGTCACTGATGAAGTAAAACAGCATATATGAAACGCGTTTGACCTGCTACCATATGCCTGTCTGTTACCTGAATTTTGCCTGTGTTTTCACTGCAATATATATTTGCCTACACAAGTAAGCCTCAGTGTCGTTTTTTCCTTTAATATACGTTTTATGACAGCCACCGGGTGCATTGGACGTTGCTATTAGGTGAAAATAAGTCCGGGAAGATTGGGTTCTCTGGCAAGACAAAGGTCAATGCAGGTGACTTAGGTTTACAGTTCTGTTTATTAAATGCACAGGTCAGAGCAGTTAACACAGGTTCACGTGTCAATGTAAGAGGAAAAGGTTCACTAGACTACTGCATGCAATGGTCAGGACACTAAACAAGCACAAAGTAGCTGCCAACTAAACACTGTGTCAGTGTTGACGTAGGGTCAAATAAAAATCTTGGCACTAAAGTAAATCATGCATCAAGGTTCACAGACTTGCTGACACAAGTCCAGTGTTGAAGCAAACATGGAAACACTGTGCACACAGACTTACTTAAAGGGAGAGTCTACCATAGAATTGTTATTGTTTTAAAAGATAGATAATCCCTTTATTACACATTCCCCAGTTTTGCATAACCAACACAGTTATATTAATATGGTTTTTACCTCTGTGATTACCTTGTATCTAGGAACCTTCTTCCAGCCCCCTGATCACATGACTGTGACTGTTTATTATCTATCGTCTTCAATTTAGCATTGTTTTGTGCTAATTCTTAAATAACCCCCTGTGCCTGAACACAGTGTTATCTATATGGCCCACGTGTACTTTTAGTCTTTGTGTTGAAAAGAGATTTTAAAAGCATATGATAAGAGGCAGCCCTCAAAGGCTTAGAAATTAGCATATGAGCCTACCTATGTTTAGTTTAAACTAAGAATACCAAGAGAAAAAAGCAAATTTCATGATACAAGTAAATTGGAAAGTTGATTAAAATTACAAGTCCTATCTGAATAATGAAAGTTTAATTTATACTAGACTGTCCCTTTAAGTGAGGACTGACATCACCCTATAGAACACAGGCAGATTAGTACTGACATTGATGATAACCATCTATTCTGTCCAAGCGAATCAACAGAAAAAGATTGTATGTGAGGGAAGTCTTTAATACATCTGAAATCGTTAGAGCTCAGACTTTTGATTCTGGTGACCCAATGGAGTGTCAGTTGGTGAATGCTTGCTAGAGTGAGACAATATCTAGTATAATGTGTTCTATGAATTAATACAATAATAAACAGAAGGGAAGCTTACATGAGTTACCACAGCAATGTTTGCGTTATTTTAATTCTTTGCTGGAATGACTAAGAAGCTTAGTTTTACAGGTGTTTCTTTGGTTAATGATAAAAGAAAAAACATTAGAATGTGAAAAAATTAAATTGATAAGCAGATGGTGTGAAAAGGTGGGTTCTGTGTATCAGGTTTAAGGATTTAGCTTGCAACATTTTTATTTTCTATTATCTCAAATACGGAATAGAGTTTTCTTTATGTGAGCAAACTTACGTGGGTGCTATAGATGCTCTCAGCATAGAAGAAGCCTGTAAAAGAACATGATAAATATTACTACTAGCCACAAAATAAGCACACCCATATACATACACGCATTTAAAAAAAAACACAGAAAAAAAACAACAGTTTATCCATTTTTAGACCCATTGAAAAGCAATAAAAAAGTGTTGTGATATACAGGACAATACGTGCAACTGCATACAAAGTAGACATTGCAGGCAAAGTTAGCTCAAATAATTTAATCCTATGAGAACTTTGTGTGTTAGTAAGGTGGTTAGCAATGCAAACAGATTTATTGTGACTGCTTCTTTAGAGAGGTGCTGGGGAAAAATGCATATGGAGAATCAATAAAAAGATCCCTTGAGAAGGATCGGTTTTCATTATTATCCAACTACTGCAGTTCTTCAATCTGCATATTGAAATGAAAACTAGCTATCTAAAGGTGAGGCTAATGCTATAAAGGAGTCCACAGATGTAGGGTTATTTTAATCTAAAGTAAAGTTTATTTTATTAAGTACATTTCTTTGTTTCCTTTATTTATTCTATAATATATAGCTGTGTACCTAAAACAGTATCAGAACACTCTATTATCTACCTCTCTATAGGACAAAGCACAATTTTTACACAAAAGCAAGCAGTGTTTAATGCCCATTTAGATTTGTTCTAAGGTTGTTTTGTATGCTTTGCAAATTATTCTGTATTTAATTCAGACATGTATCTGTTCTCTTGGCAGCTTTTGTTGAAAAGTATACCTAGATAGGCTAGGCATCAGTAATGAACTACTGGGAGCTGGCTTGTGATTGTTGGCTACAAACAGTTTGTCATTGGCTCAGCAGGGGCTGATTCTCTCCAGCACGGATAGTAATCACAAGTTTATTTTACTGAGCATTTTATTGGGATATGAAACCCACATTGCTTAAAGGGATATGAAACCCACATTTTTTTTCTATTGTGATTCTGATAGGACATGCCATTTTAAAAAACTTTCTAATTTACTTCTATTATCTAATTTGTGTTGTTCTCTCGGTATCCTTGTTGAAAAGGAAACCTAGGTAGGCTGAGTAGCTGCTGATTGGTGGCTGCACATATCTGCTTCATGTTATTGGCTCACCCAATGTGTTCAACTAGTTCCCAGTAGTGCATTGCTGCTTCTTCAACAAAGGTAACCAAGATAATTAAGCAAATTTGATAATATAAATAAGTTGTTTAAAATTGTATTGTATTAAATAATTTACGGGTTGAATTTACTTAAATTATTAAATTTGCTTTGTTCTTTTTTATCCTTTGTTGAATGATCAATGACAAGTTGCATATATGTACAGTCACAATCAGCATATAGCTTGCAGTAGTGCACTGCTGCTACAAAGCCTACTTAGGAATGCTTTTCAACAAAGAACAAAGCAAATGAGATAAATATAACGTAAAAGTAAATTGGAAAGTTGTTTAAATGTATGCTCTATCTGAATTCTGAAAATTCATTCAGGTAGAGCACAAAGTTTTAAACAACTACTAATGTACTACTATTATCAAATTAGTTTTGTTCTCTTGATCTCAGCTAGGATTACTCTTTAACAAAGAATCCCAATTGGACTAAGCAGAATTGATAATAGAAGTAAATTGGAAAGTTGTTTAAAATGTCATGCTCTATCCAATCTGCTTACGTTTAATTTTGATTTTATTGTCCCTCTAATGAGATGCACAGTTTTAAAGGTAAAAATGCCTTTAAAACAATCCATGAGGGCTAAATTGATTAAGTTGCGTTGGCAGCTTTTTTGGCTATGTGGAGCAGGGTTGCACAAGCAAGCCTTTTGCCACATATTTAAGAAGCAGAAATCTCTTCTTTTTCCTCTTCGCCACTTCAGAGGTTGCAAAATCAAACCTCAACACTTGCTCATTTGGGGGGATTGACATTTCCTTCCCTAGCGCAATTGGTTAAAAAAAATCCATAAAAGGATTATATATCTTCAGAGAAGCATGTTATAATTTAAATTTACCAACATCTGACATGGTACATGTGGCATTGCAATTAAAATATAATAATCAGAACATAAAAATGTAAATAAAATCTGCACTATATCAGTAAACCCAACCGTGACCAATAGGAATGTGTTGCGCTGACAGTGCAATAAATGCAACCAGATGGATGCAGCACAAGCTACACAGTGCTCAAATTCTGCAATCTGCAACTGTCATCAGTCACGTGCCCACTCACTACTCACCATAGTACCGAGTAGGAGGAGGATGCCTGACAAGGGCAGGCTGAGGGTTGTTTCACCAGGAAGGAGGAGTTACACCAAGGGAATTGCAATACAGTAGGAGAGCAGCAGGGGCCAGGTACTCTAGTGCGCTGCACTATCTTAATTCCTTTCAATAATGGGGATGTTAAAAGGATAGCATAGTTGTGCTGTCCTTTTCATGGTAGCATAACTTTAGTGCAGCCAGACTATTCTTTTGAAAGCCACATTATTGATAGGAAGTAATTAGAATAGAATGAGTGCACAAAAGTTATGCTGCCATGAACAGGATGGCTCAGCTGCTTACTTAAAGGGACATGCCACCCACATTTTTTCTTTTATGATTTAGAAAGAGAATGCAATTTTAAACATCTTTCTAATTTACTTATATTATCTAATTTGTTTTATTCTCTTGATATTCTTTGATGAAAAGCATATCTAGATATGCTCACTAGTTGCTGATTGGTTGCTGCACATAGAAGCATCGTGTGATTGGCTCACCATGTGCATTGCTTTTTCTAAGGATAACTAAGGATATTTAAAAAAATGAAGCAAAATAAATAATGGAAGTAAATTGTAATGTTGTTTAAATTTCTATTCTCTATCTGAATCATGAAAGAAAGATGTTGGGTTTAGTGGCCCTTTAAAGGAATTAGGATAGCACGGCCACACTCAAGTAATGTTGCCATGAAAAGGCAGCTTTATGCTTAGTACAGCCACATTATTATTCTGCAGTCTACCTTAAAGGGCAAGGTGCTCTAGTATCTTCTCTAGCAGCATGCAGCAAGGTGTTCTGAGAAATCAGACAGCGAGACCTCATCTGAGGACCTGCAATAGTCCCACCTCGCTTTAAACAAGTGTTACACAGCTCAACAGAAGTGCATATATTAACAGTTTTGCATTTAATACACACAGAAGGAAGACAGATATGATCCCCAGATGTGACCTCCATCCTCCAGCTAAGGGAATGAAAACTGCATCACTTAAAGGGACACTCAATAATATTATACTTTCATTATTCAGAGAGAGCATGCAATTTTAAACAACTTTCCAATTTACTTCCATTAACTAAATGTGCACAGTCTTTTTATATTTAAACTTTTTGAGTCACCAGCTCCTACTGAGCATGTGCAAGAATAAGTGTATATGCATTTCTGAATGGCTGATGGCTGTCACATGGTACGTGTATGCATTTGTGATTGGCTGATGGCTGTCACATGGTACAGGGGGACTGGAAAAAGACATAACTTTTAAAATTGTCAGAACAAAAATCTACTACTCATTTGAAGTTCAGACTAAGTGCTATTGCATTGTCTTGTTATCCTGCATTTGTTGATTGTGCAAATCTACTGTGTTGACTGGTCCTTTAAATGCATGATAGGAAATAGTAGAAAGGGAATGGGGAGAGGTTAAAGTGTAATAGAAGCACAGTAAAGAACATTGTTTTTGTATAAAGTAATTTGCTGTTTTAAAGCCTATTAATGAGCTTCACCACCTCAAAGAAAGCCAGGGAAACTATCTGCAAGGCATCTAAGATGAAAAGGGGAGGAATTATCCATAATGTTTCGCAAGTCTGTTCCATTTTCAAGGTCTAATAAAAGCTTCATTACTAGCTTACAAGTTTAGAGTGGGGAAAAATGAAGAAAACAAGGGGGAAATTGCTAATGCTGCAGACTGTTACTTGTTGATCACATTGCGTGCTGGTTCCGGGGCCTGTACCTTAAAATTCTAAAGTAATAAATACTCCCAAGCTATTTGAACCTAAAGTGCAGTGTCCAATAATATAGCATTGGGTCACAGAAGGTAGTGAAATCATGCACTTTCCTGCTGCCACTCTACTCTAACCTGCACCACCTAAAAGCAGACCACGTTCAGTAGAAGGCCCCATCTGAGGCAGTACAAGGATCTAGATGAGAAGATGGCTGTTTATTATACATTTATTAATACTTCAGCATGTGTTTTTTTTAAAAGGACATTAACAAATTTTGCTTTAAATAATTTGCATTTTAAATACTAGTTATATCCCTTACAAACTATATATGTATCCCCTTTGAGGTTATGCATGTCAGTTAGTCTATGCAGGTCCTAACTGGTTCACTGGCTCTGTCTGACTCAGGAGTTGCAATGTCATTCAGCTAAGCGTGGACTTTAGTCATGCGCTGACACTCTTTGCTGTGGCTGACCACATATTTAACAAAGGACAAGTGTTTAGTATGCTCTACTAAATGACAGCATTTCTTTTAATTAGAATTTCACAATCAGCTATTACATCTTTTGGGCAAAAGATATAACATAATATGCTGAAATGCAGCACAATTATTCAGGATGCCTTATACTTCCACAAAATGAACTGAAACAGAATGTGATAGTCATGGGAGAGAAGGAAGAATAATAGGTGGCATCTATCAGTACCTAAATAAAGCACTGACAGCATGGGGGTGCTCTGAGCTAAATAAAACATCATAGTATCTATAAAAACAGCTGCCCTTGGCACAGCCTAACCAATTTCTACAGTAATTTAAAGTCGCTGATGCATAGCCAATATCATGAGGAGACATCTGAAGCGGTGCAATTTCAGCACAAATGTGACTTGAAACAGGACAGAGATTATCTATAATTTATTTTGTCCAGGGATAAAAGATTATGTGGACTGACATTCATATCCTTTTTGCTCAAGGAATGCACTGGCCGCAGGCAGACGCCTAGTGTACAGAGACATTATGCAAAACTGGGCTCCATATGTTATACAGAAGTTACTAGCAAATTTAATGTATTTTAGAAAGGAAATCATTAATATTAACCCCTACATGTCAACACTACAATGTGGGTATTATTTGTATTGTAGGAATACATGTCTTCAATGGATAGGTAGATGGATATATTGGTAGGTGGGTTTGTTATGTGTTATTCTATAGAGGTTAAAAGATTATAATACACTGTATAAAGTTTAATGCATTAAAATAAACTTACTTATAGCTCCAAACAATTCTTCTGTATAGTTTAAAATGAATAGCTTTATTTTAGTGATGACTTTACTTAAAAAAAAGGGCTGTCTAACAGCTAAATAAACCGTCCTATCAATGTTTTGAATTTTGCATAAAATTATAATTAGATATAGTGCACATGCTGTAAAAAAAGGAATGATTAATAGTATTTTACGCTAAGGTTATTTGAAGCAGTCACAAACGCTCTCTCAACACTGAAGCAGGGAAGCAATGACATCAGCGGCTACGTCAATGAAAGGACTGTGCATTCTCATAATGGATACCCAGCGCCATATTCCTACACAGGTAGATCCTCCTAATAGGACTCATATAATGAGTCACACTGGGGGATTTGGAAACAAAGGGGATTCCTACACAAGATTTCTTAAAAACTAATTAAAAAAGGCAATACGTAAGATGTTATGAAGAAGACTTATTTTAGTCAATCTTTTGAATGAGCTAAAAAAAAAAAAAAACATCATGTCCCTTTAATGCATTTTTATTACGTCATAAGTTTACAAATAAGTAGGGATAATAAAGTTAAGGAAGCCTTTATAGTGAATACTAAAAACAGCAAACCAAACTAATGACTTACGTGAAGGAGCAACATCACATAAAATAAAAAGACACTACAATATCTAATATTATCGACCTTGCAATTATGAAATCGCTTTGGGCTCTACATTACCACAACGATAAGTAAATACGCCACCAAGAAATAAGCCCAAATGCCTCACCATAGCAACTTAATATGTGGGTGCTAACTCTAGCCCACCATGCTGGATACTAATAAGGATGCATCACATTATGAAATATATTATGCAGGACCATAAAAAGGATATGAAAACCAAAAAAGTTATTTTGTGATTCAGTCTGTTTAAATGGCCATTAAATATAATAGAATTTCAGACACAGTAAACTCTATAGTAATACAGAATCTAATCAACATTAGTGAACAATACTTTCCTTCCGCAGCAGTTTCACCAATTTATTGCATTGTCCCCCAAGATAAATACACCAAGAGGGCATGAAAACATACAGGACTGAATAAAGGAAGCAATACTGTAGTATAGTATCAATAGAATTAACTGCACAGTCATGCCATAACCCGCTCACATATACAACAAGACTCTCTCACATCAAACTTTAGGGTAAAAAGATCTTCCACAATTTTTCAGCAAGTTCAGGAAGACACATACTGTACCAGCATACAGAAAACTGTTTTTTTCCACTGAGATCCTTCTATACAACAGGTTACCAGAAAATGAAATAAATACCCATTGTATCTATTTTTTGTCTTTTGTCTGGAATCTCTGGTCATTGGCTTTTCCTGCCATCATGATTGGCCAGAAAGCAGTACAGATTTTTTTTCTCTTATTTATTCTTTTTACTAGGATATGAGAATATATGATGCAAAATCAACAACATCATAGCAAACAGAAAAGGAACAAAATTATAAGTCAAAAATATTGTCACAAATAATATGCATAAGTAATATAAGATCCATTTAACATTTAGAAAAACATAATTTATGTAAGAACTTACCTGATAAATTCATTTCTTTCATATTAGCAAGAGTCCATGAGCTAGTGACGTATGGGATATACATTCCTACCAGGAGGGGCAAAGTTTCCCAAACCTCAAAATGCCTATAAATACACCCCTCACCACACCCACAATTCAGTTTAACGAATAGCCAAGAAGTGGGGTGATAAGAAAAAAAGTGCAAAAGCATATAAAATAAGGAATTGGAATAATTGTGCTTTATACAAAATCATAACCACCACAAAAAAAGGGCGGGCCTCATGGACTCTTGCTAATATGAAAGAAATGAATTTATCAGGTAAGTTCTTACATAAATTATGTTTTCTTTCATGTAATTAGCAAGAGTCCATGAGCTAGTGACGTATGGGATAATGACTACCCAAGAAGTGGATCTTTCCACACAAGAGTCACTAGAGAGGGAGGGATAAAATAAAGACAGCCAATTCCTGCTGAAAAATCCACACCCAAAATAAAGTTTAACGAAAAACATAAGCAGAAGATTCAAACTGAAACCGCTGCCTGAAGTACTTTTATACCAAAGACTGCTTCAGAAGAAGAAAATACATCAAAATGGTAGAATTTAGTAAAAGTATGCAAAGAGGACCAAGTAGCTGCTTTGCAGATCTGGTCAACCGAAGCTTCATTCCTAAACGCCCAGGAAGTAGAAACTGACCTAGTAGAATGAGCTGTAATTCTATGAGGCGGAGTCTTACCCGACTCAACATAGGCAAGATGAATTAAAGATTTCAACCAAGATGCCAAAGAAATGGCAGAAGCTTTCTGGCCTTTTCTAGAACCGGAAAAGATAACAAATAGACTAGAAGTCTTACGAAAAGATTTCGTAGCTTCAACATAATATTTCAAAGCTCTAACAACATCTAAAGAATGCAACGATTTCTCCTTAGAATTCTTAGGATTAGGACATAATGAAGGAACCACAATTTCTCTACTAATGTTGTTGGAATTCACAACTTTAGGTAAAAATTCAAAAGAAGTTCGCAACACCGCCTTATCCTGATGAAAAATCAGAAAAGGAGACTCACAAGAAAGAGCAGATAATTCAGAAACTCTTCTGGCAGAAGAGATGGCCAAAAGGAACAAAACTTTCCAAGAAAGTAATTTAATGTCCAATGAATGCATAGGTTCAAACGGAGGAGCTTGAAGAGCTCCCAGAACCAAATTCAAACTCCAAGGAGGAGAAATTGAGTTAATGACAGGTTTTATACGAACCAAAGCTTGTACAAAACAATGAATATCAGGAAGAATAGCAATCTTTCTGTGAAAAAGAACAGAAAGAGCAGAGATTTGTCCTTTCAAAGAACTTGCGGACAAACCCTTATCTAAACCATCCTGAAGGAACTGTAAAATTCTCGGTATTCTAAAAGAATGCCAGGAAAAATGATGAGAAAGACACCAAGAAATATAAGTCTTCCAGACTCTATAATATATCTCTCGAGATACAGATTTACGAGCCTGTAACATAGTATTAATCACAGAGTCAGAGAAACCTCTTTGACCAAGAATCAAGCGTTCAATCTCCATACCTTTAAATTTAAGGATTTCAGATCCTGATGGAAAAAAGGACCTGGTGACAGAAGGTCTGGTCTTAACGGAAGAGTCCACGGTTGGCAAGAGGCCATCCGGACAAGATCCGCATACCAAAACCTGTGAGGCCATGCCGGAGCTACCAGGAGAACAAACGAGCATTCCTTCAGAATCTTGGAGATTACTCTTGGAAGAAGAACTAGAGGCGGAAAGATATAGGCAGGATGATACTTCCAGGGAAGTGATAATGCATCCACTGCCTCCGCCTGAGGATCCCGGGATCTGGACAGATACCTGGGAAGTTTCTTGTTTAGATGGGACGCCATCAGATCTATTTCTGGAAGTTCCCACATTTGAACAATCTGAAGAAATACCTCTGGGTGAAGAGACCATTCGCCCGGATGCAACGTTTGGCGACTGAGATAATCCGCTTCCCAATTGTCTACACCTGGAATATGAACCGCAGAGATTAGACAGGAGCTGGATTCCGCCCAAACCAAAATTCGAGATACTTCTTTCATAGCCAGAGGACTGTGAGTCCCTCCTTGATGATTGATGTATGCCACAGTTGTGACATTGTCTGTCTGAAAACAAATGAACGATTCTCTCTTCAGAAGAGGCCAAAACTGAAGAGCTCTGAAAATTGCACGGAGTTCCAAAATATTGATCGGTAATCTCACCTCCTGAGATTCCCAAACTCCTTGTGCCGTCAGAGATCCCCACACAGCTCCCCAACCTGTGAGACTTGCATCTGTTGAAATTACAGTCCAGGTCGGAAGCACAAAAGAAGCCCCCTGAATTAAACGATGGTGATCTGTCCACCATGTTAGAGAGTGTCGAACAATCGGTTTTAAAGATATTAATTGAGATATCTTCGTGTAATCCTTGCACCATTGCTTCAGCATACAGAGCTGAAGAGGTCGCATGTGAAAACGAGAAAAGGGGATCGCGTCCGATGCAGCAGTCATAAGACCTAGAATTTCCATGCATAAGGCTACCGAAGGGAATGATTGTGACTGAAGGTTTCGACAAGCTGTAATCAATTTTAAACGTCTCTTGTCTGTTAAAGACAGAGTCATGGACACTGAATCCATCTGGAAACCCAGAAAGGTTACCTTTGTCTGAGGAATCAAAGAACTTTTTGGTAAATTGATCCTCCAACCATGATCTTGAAGAAACAACACAAGTCGATTCGTATGAGATTCTGCTAAATGTAAAGACTGAGCAAGTACCAAGATATCGTCCAAATAAGGAAATACCACAATACCCTGTTCTCTGATTACAGACAGCAGGGCACCGAGAACCTTTGTAAAAATTCTTGGAGCTGTAGCTAGGCCAAACGGCAGAGCCACAAACTGGTAATGCTTGTCTAGGAAAGAGAATCTCAGAAACTGATAGTGATCTGGATGAATCGGAATATGCAGATATGCATCCTGTAAATCTATTGTGGACATATAATTCCCTTGCTGAACAAAAGGTAAGATAGTCCTTACAGTTACCATCTTGAATGTTGGTATCCTTACATAACGATTCAATATTTTTAGATCCAGAACTGGTCTGAAGGAATTCTCCTTCTTTGGTACAATGAAGAGATTTGAATAAAACCCCATCCCCTGTTCCGAAACTGGAACTGGCATAATTACTCCAGTCAACTCTAGATCTGAAACACATTTCAGAAATGCTTGAGCTTTTACTGGATTTACTGGGACACGGGAAAGAAAAAATCTCTTTGCAGGAGGTCTCAACTTGAAACAAATTCTGTACCCTTCTGAAACAATGCTCTGAATCCAAAGATTGTGAACAGAATTGATCCAAATTTCCTTGAAAAAACGTAACCTGCCCCCTACCAGCTGAGCTGGAATGAGGGCCGCACCTTCATGTGGACTTAGAAGCAGGCTTTGCCTTTCTAGCTGGCTTGGATTTATTCCAGACTGGAGATGGTCTCCAAACTGAAACTGCTCCTGAGGATGAAGGATCAGGCTTTTGTTCTTTGTTGAAACGAAAGGAACGAAAACGATTATTAGCCCTGTTTTTACCTTTAGATTTTTTATCCTGTGGTAAAAAAGTTCCTTTCCCACCAGTAACAGTTGAAATAATGGAATCCAACTGAGAACCAAATAATTTGTTACCCTGGAAAGAAATGGAAAGTAAAGTTGATTTAGAAGCCATATCAGCATTCCAAGTTTTAAGCCATAAAGCTCTTCTAGCTAAAATAGCTAGAGACATAAACCTGACATCAACTCTGATAATATCAAAAATGGCATCACAGATAAAATTATTAGCATGTTGAAGAAGAATAATAATATCATGAGAATCACGATGTGTTACTTGTTGCGCTAAAGTTTCCAACCAAAAAGTTGAAGCTGCAGCAACATCAGCCAAAGATATAGCAGGTCTAAGAAGATTACCTGAACACAGATAAGCTTTTCTTAGAAAGGACTCCATTTTCCTATCTAGAGGATCCTTAAACGAAGTACCATCTGACGTAGGAATAGTAGTACGTTTAGCAAGGGTAGAAATAGCCCCATCAACTTTAGGGATCTTGTCCCAAAATTCTAATCTGTCAGGCGGCACAGGATATAATTGCTTAAAACGTTTAGGAGGAGTAAATGAATTACCCAAATTATCCCATTCTTTGGAAATTACTGCAGAAATAGCATCAGGGACAGGAAAAACTTCTGGAATAACTACAGGAGTTTTAAAAACCTTAGTAAAACGTTTAGATTTAGTATCAAGAGGACCAGAATCCTCTATTTCTAAAGCAATTAGGACTTCTTTAAGTAAAGAACGAATAAATTCCATTTTAAATAAATATGAAGATTTATCAGCATCAACCTCTGAGACAGAATCCTCTGAACCAGAGGAATCATCAGAATCAGAATGATGATGTTCAGTTAAAAATTCATCTGTAGGGAGAGAAGTTTTAAAAGATTTTTTATGTTTACTAGAAGGAGAAATAACAGACATAGCCTTCTTTATGGATTCAGAAACAAAATCTCTTATATTATCAGGAACATTCTGCACCTTAGATGTTGAAGGAACTGCAACAGGCAATGGTACTTTACTAAAGGAAATATTATCTGCTTTAACAAGTTTGTCATGACAATCAATACAAACAACAGCTGGAGGAATAGCTACCAAAAGTTTACAGCAGATACACTTAGCTTTGGTAGATTCAGCACTTGACAGCGATTTTCCTGTAGTATCTTCTGACTCAGATGCAACGTGAGACATCTTGCAATATGTAAGAGAAAAAACAACATATATATAAAGCAAAATTGATCAAATTCCTTAAATGACAGTTTCAGGAATGGGAAAAAATGCCAAAGAACAAGCTTCTAGCAACCAGAAGCAATAAAAAATGAGACTTAAATAATGTGGAGACAAGAGTGACGCCCATATTTTTTTGCGCCAAATAAGACGCCCACATTATTTGGCGCCTAAATGCTTTTTGGCGCCAAAAATGACGCCACATCCGGAACGCCAACATTTTTGGCGCAAAATAACGTCAAAAAGTGACGCAACTTCCGGCGACACGTATAACGCCGGAAACGGAAATAGAATTTTTGCGCCAAAAAAGTCCGCGCCAAGAATGACGCAATAAAATGAAGCATTTTCAGCCCCCGCGAGCCTAACAGCCCACAGGGAAAAAGTCAAATTTTAAGGTAAGAAAAAATGTTAAATTAAAATGCATTATCCCAAATATGAAACTGACTGTCTGAAAAATAAGGAAAGTTGAACATTCTGAGTCAAGGCAAATAAATGTTTGAATACATATATTTAGAACTTTATAAACAAAGTGCCCAACCATAGCTAGGAGTGTCACAAAAAATAAGACTTACTTACCCCAGGACACTCATCTACATATAGTAGATAGCCAAACCAGTACTGAAACGAGAATCAGTAGAGGTAATGGTATATATAAGAGTATATCGTCGATCTGAAAAGGGAGGTAAGAGATGAATCTCTACGACCGATAACAGAGAACCTATGAAATAGACCCCTTAGAAGGAGATCACTGCATTCAAATAGGCAATACTCCTCACATCCCTCTGACATTCACTGCACGCTGAGAGGAAAAACGGGCCCCAACTTGCTGCGGAGCGCATATCAACGTAGAATCCAGCACAAACTTACTTCACCACCTCCATCGGAGGCAAAGTTTGTAAAAACTGAATTGTGGGTGTGGTGAGGGGTGTATTTATAGGCATTTTGAGGTTTGGGAAACTTTGCCCCTCCTGGTAGGAATGTATATCCCATACGTCACTAGCTCATGGACTCTTGCTAATTACATGAAAGAAATATAGACTTATAAATATGTTGCTTCATTCTCTTTATTTCCTTTATTGAAGGTGCAGCAATGCACTACTAGGAACTAGCTGAACACATCAGTAAACCAATGACAAGAGACATATATGTGCAACCACCAATCAGCAGCTAGCTCACAGCTCTTGAGCCTAACTAGGTATCCTTTGCAATAAAGGATACCAAGAGAACAAAGCATATTAGATACTAGAAGTAAATTATATACCTGTATAAAAGGTAACTGTCAAATGCCACCTCCCCCTCCTCCTAGAGATTTCTAGCCAAAACAAGTGGACCAAGCAGAAGGGTTGGGCTGTTAAGTAGTACCTATGGGTATGGCCCATTTTCTAGTTATCTTGGCCCCTCTTTGGTAATACTTACCAGTGAGAAGAATGAAATGATGGTGGGAATCAAAACAAAAATGAAGACACTAGAGTACAGCAAAAAAACATATCGAAAATGTATTGAGACAAAACTGAGGACAAGATCTGGCAATCAAAATTAGCAGAAGCAGACTGACAGACAACAAGTTTATAGTGAGAGACAAAAACCTGATAGGACTTCCAAACAGCCGCCTAGCAGATTTCTTCAGATGTATCATTAGCCTCAAGAGCCCAGGAAGTTGCAACTTGAACTGAAATGGACGCAATCTCTACCGTTCCCACTTCACAACATGAATAACTGAGGCCATTTGGCCTATACTTTTTTATCCGCTGGTGAACTATTAGGTAGGTGTCATGACAAAGCTTCGGAAAGTAGTTTTTGAGGAACCAGATTCCCGAGGTTGGCAGCAGAGCATCCCCTTGAGATTGTTGAATTGTGCTCCAAGAAACACCAACTTTTGAGAGGGAACAAGATGACTCTTTGATAATTTAAACAGAATTCATCTGTGAAGAAAGGTCTGTTCCAAGGAACTTGCTAGTGTGAGAATGTTGTCTAAATTATTGACAATAAAGAGGCCTCTGGCACGAAGTTTTGCCACCAATGGCACCGAAAATCTTTGCAAAAACCCTTGGAGCTGTTGAAATGCCGAAAGGGAAGGGCTGCAAATTGGAAGAGATGGTATCCAACCACAAATCTTAAAAAACATAATTTATGTAAGAACTTACCAGATAAATTAATTTCTTTCATATTAGCAAGAGTCCATGAGCTACATTAGATGTTGAAGGAACAACAGGCATTGTACTATTACTGATGGATACATTCTCTGCATGTAAAAGCTTATCATGACAACTATTACATACCACAGCTGGAGATATAATCTCCACAATTTTACAACAGATACACTTAGCTATGGTAGAACTGTTATCAGGCAGCAGGGTTCCAACAGTGGTTTCTGAGACAGGATCAGATTGAGACATCTTGCAAATGTAAGAGAAAAAAACAACATATAAAGCAAAATGATCAATTTCCTTTTTTTTCCTTGGCAGTTTCAGGAATGGGAAAAAAAATGCAAACAGCAGAGCCCTCTGACATAGAAAAAGGCAAGAGGCACATAGGAATGGGTATTTAAATAATGAAATTATTTGGAGCCAAGAATGACGCAAAATACAAAATGATGCAAAAACATTTTTTGGCGATAACATCCGGAAATGACAACCTTGTGTAAAGAACTCTGCTTCAACTAAGACGCCGGAAATGACGAACTTGCGTCACCGGACATACCTTCGCGCCAAAACAATTCTTGCCCCAAGAATGACGCAATAAACATCAGCATTTTTGCCCGCGAAAATTTAATGAAAAAGCCGTCAATTTGAAAAATAGACTAAACCCCAGGAAAGAAAAATATTTTCCTAAATATGTTTTCCCAAATATGATCCGCAAAAGGAAATATACATAAACCTGACTCATGGCAAATATAAGTACAATACATATATTTAGAACTTTATATTAATACATAAAGTGCCAAACCATAGCTGAGAGTGTCTTAAGTAATGAAAATATACTTACCGAAAAACACCCATCCACATATAGCAGATAGCTAAACCAGTACTGAAACAGTTATCAGTAGAGGTAATGGAATATGAGAGTATATGATCGATCTGAAAAGGGAGGTAGGAGATGAACGTCTACGACCGATAACAGAGAACCTATGAAATAGATCTCCCCTGAGGAAAACCATTGCATTCAATAGTTGATACTTCCTCTGACATTCACTGTACTCTGAGAGGAATCGGGCTTCAAAATGCTGAGAAGCGCATATCAACGTAGAAATCTTAGCACAAACTTATTTCACCAACTCCATAGGAGGCAAAGTTTGTAAAAACTGAATTGGGTGTGGTGAGGGGTGTATTTATAGGCATTTTGAGGTTTGGGAAACTTTGCCCCTCCTGGTAGGATTGTATATCCCCTACGTCACTAGCTCATGGACTCTTGCCAATTACATGAAAGAAATTGTATGTGTGATTCTGCACTAGGAATATGAAAATATGCATCTTTTAGGTCAACTGAGAGGATAAAAAACACTTAGAGGTATAAGAGTTATTACAGAAAGAACCGATTCCATCTTGAAACTCTGAAGCTTTAAATTTTAGTTTAGGTTTAAAAGATCCAGCACCGGCCTCCAAGAGCCGTCATTTTTGACTAGAAAAAGGGGAGAATAAAACCCTTGAAAGTTTATATAAACTAGAATGTCCTGAAAAACTCCTTTGTTCAGAAGTTTGTTGATAGCTTCCAATTTTAAAGGATCTCTCGTTAATGGTGCTTTTGTCAAGCGAGGTAAGCATGGCATCTTCCTGAATTACAAGAAATATAGTTTTTTGAAAAGATTGCGCACCCATTTGTCCTCAATGATGGATGCACAGATTTCAGGAAATCTGGTAAGTCTTCCGACAAGCTGGTCTGGGCTGGCCAACCGTCATCGTCTTTTGGTCTGGTGAACTGGAAAGGACTTACCACATATTCTTCCCCTGGACTATGAACTGGACTTACAATCTTGAATACAAAAGGAATCCTCCCTTTGGAAAATATTTGACATTTTGGCATTGAGAGTGCTGCCTTTGCACAAATGAAGGATTTGTGTGTGTGTTCTAGAATCCTGCAAAAGGAAAGGGCTCTATAACCTCCAGAATGTTTTGAAATCAGAAGGTTAAGTTGTTTACAAAAAAGCATATAACCTTCATATGGTAAGTCCAATAGGTTAAACTTGGAACCTGGATCAGCTTCCCAGTGACAGAGCCATAAAGCTCTTCTAGCCAGATTAGCAATGGCCATAGCCATCTTTAAATGAACTAGCATCATTTGTGGGGGGGGATTATTTTCTTAGACAGTGTAACTATAGCAGAGTAATTTGTTTGCGAACATTCTGCAAGCTACACAGGTGATAAAGCAAAAAGTCCACCATAGATTTCACCAAAACATTAGAAAAAATTAAGCAGGTGGACTTAGGCTGAGGCTCATGCCTAAAAAATAAGATCACAAAACAAACTAGATAATGATTAAAAAAAAAATGTCAAAACACAAAGAAAAAAGGTGTATATAAAAAAAGGCTTTTTGCAAAAAACATTCCTTATAGGCAACTGCATCTCCTTGGCAGGTGCAGATACAGGCTGATCAGTAGGAGTAGGCGGCTTCATAATGCAGAGTTCTCTGAATACAACATATCAGCAATAAAAGGTATTTTAGTGCCAGAGAGAAGGTTGATCGAAACAGTACTCACAAACTCCAGAGCAGATCATCTTCATTGGAATTCAGAACTCCGAAGGAAGTCAGAGCTCCAGTACGCAGCACAGTTGAAGGGCCATGCAAAGGCTATATGAAATTGAGGACATAAATAGCACTGTCCTCAAACAAAACCTCTGTGATGTCGCCAGGAAACTACATCACGGAAACATGGCGGCTCCCACAAAAAACCTCCAGACATAGGGATCCCACAGCCGAAACACGCCATAACAGTGTTTGAAACCAAATAGTCAGATGGCGCTGTGCTGAAGAAGGTAAGCACAGTTACCTGTGTCAGGGGAAACACACACTTCATTTGCAACACCAAGGAAAGAAGGAAAACATTTTAGGAAGAGGGTCTCCTCGCCCTGTCCACCAACAGGCTGGGTAAAATTAGAAGGAGGGGGAGGTAGCATTCAAGAGTTACCTTTATACAAGTAACTAGAGTGGGCAGTTCTGTCCAAATGCCTTGGGAGGGGGGTTCTCACTGGTAAATATTATCAGGGACGGCCAAGACATCTAAATTTTATTCAAGAGCAGTACAGTTCTTAAAATATCCTGATGACATTCTGCGGCTAGTAAGTATTCTTGACAGTTATATCCCTATTATTCTGCAAATGTTGGTTCCTTTGCAGGTTACAAAATTACCCATTATAAACATCACATCTTCCATTAAAATAAAAAAAAATAAAAAATTTATGCTTACCTGATGAATTTCTTTTTTTCTGGGCATGGACGGTCCACGATTTCATTCCAATTACAAGTGGGATATTCAACTCCTGGCCAGCAGGAGGAGGCAAAGAGCAACCCAGCAGAGCTGTTAAGTGTCACTTCCCTTACCCATCATCCCAGTCATTCGGCCTAAGGAAAATGGAAAAAGAAGATAACACAAGGGTATAGAGGTGCCTGAGGTTTGTACCAAAAACGTGTCGTCTTAAATGTAAATAAGGGAGGGTCGTGGACTCTCCATAGCCGGAAAGAAAGAAATTTATCAGGTAAGCATAAATTGTGTTTTCTTTCCTATGGCATGGAGAGTCCACAATTTTATTCCAGTTACTAGTGGGAACCAATACCCAAGCTAGAGGACACAGAATGAGAGGGAGAGAGAACAAGACAGGCGGACCTAAACAGAAGGCACCACCGCTTCAAGAACCTTTTTCCCAAAGGAAGCCTCATCAGAGGTAAAAGTATCAAATTTGTAGAATTTGGAAAAAGTATGCAATGAGGACCATGTGGCCGCCTTGCAGACATGCTCCACAGATGCTTCATTTTTGAAAGCCCAGGAAGAAAAGACAGCCCTAGTGGAATGAGCCATAATTCTCTCAGGAGGCTGTTGTCCAGCTGTCTCATATGCTAATCAGCCAGAGAGAAAGAGTAGTATAAGTGGCCTTCTGACCTTTACGCTGGCCAGCGAAAACAACAAACAGGGCAGTTGACAGCCAAAAAATCCTTAGTTGCTTGTAGATAAAATTTTAGAGCACGCACAACATCCAGGTTGGGTAACAGACGTTCCTTCTGAGAAGGATTCAGACAAAAAGAATGAACAACAATCTCTTGATTGATGTTGCGATCTGATACCACTTTAGGAAGAAAAACCCTATTTAGTACGAAGGACCGCCTAACCTGTATGAAAAATAAGGTAAGGAGAATTACACTGCAGAGCCGAAAGTTCGGAAACTCTGCGAGCAGAGGAAATAGCAAGAAGAAACAAAACTTTCCAAGATAACAACTTAATATCAACTTTAAGCACAAGGTTAAGGCTCCAGGGAGGAGCATCAGGTTTGAACACAGAACTGAATCTGACCAAGACCTGAACAAAAGATTGAACAAATGGTAGATCAGCCAGACATTTGTGCAAAAGAATAGACAGTGCAGAAATCTGACCCTTCAGAGTATTGACTGACAAACCTTTCTACAGACAATCCTGAAAAAAGTACAGAATGCGAGGAACCCTCACACGACTCCAAGAGAAACTCTTCAATTTGCACCAATACAGGTATGTACGCCATACCTTATGGTAGATCTTATGAGTAACTGGCTTACGAGCTTAAAGCATAGTATCAATTACCTTCTCAATTCTTCAGTCTCCAAGCAGCCAATTTCAGAGAATCTAGATTTGGGTGTAGAAAAGGACCCTGAAGTAGAAGGTCTTTCCTCAGAGGCAACCTCCAAAGGGGAAGAAATTACATCTTCAACAGATACGCGAACCAGATCCTGTGAGGCCAAGCAGGAACTATTAGAATCACAAATGCCCTCTCCTGCTTGATACGAGCAATTATTCGAGGAAGGAGAGCAAACGGGGGGGGGGGGGGGGGGACACACACAGATATGCCAGACTATTGTTCAAAGGCACTGCTAGAGCATCTACCAGAGTGGCCTGTGGATCTCTTGAGCTTGAACCGTACTTTGGAAGCTTGCCGTTTAGACGAGACGCCATCAGATCCAGCTCCGGAACACCCCACCTGAGAGTTATAATTTTGAAAATCTCTGGGTGGAGAGACCACTCCCCGGAATGAAAAGTCTGCCTGCTTAGAAAATTTGCCTCCCAGTTGTCTTCCTCTGGGATGTGGATAGCAGAGGAGATAATCGTGAGACTCTGCCCACTGAAGAATGCGAGTCACCTCCTTCATGGTTAAAGAACCTCTGAGTTCCTCCTTGGTGGTTAATGTATGCCACCAAGGTGATATTGTCCGATTGAAGTCTGATAAAGCGGACTAAAGCTAGTTGAGGCCAGGCTGTTAAGGGATTGTAAATCGCTCTCAACTCCAAGATGTTTATGGGAAGAGAGGACTGAGTCCAAAGACCCTGAGTCTTTAAAGAATTCCAAACTGCTCCCCAGCCTGAAAGGCTGGCATCTGCGGTCACAATCACCCAGGATGGTCTTAGGAAACATGTACCCTGAGACAGATGGTCCTGCAAAATCCACCAAGATAGAGAATCCCTTGTCAGGGGATCCAGAGCTATCCTCTGTGATAGGTTTGAGTGGTCTCCGTTCCATTGTCTGAGCATACATAACTGTAGGGGTCTCAGATGGAACCGAGCAAACAGAATGATGTCCATGGAAGCAACCATCAGACCAATTAATTCCATACACTGAGCCACAGATGGACTAGTAGAGGACTGAAGTGACAGGTAAGAAGCCAGAAGATTGGATTTTCTGACCTCCGTCAGAAAAATCTTCATGGAGAGCGAGAATCTATAATCGTTTCTAGAAAACACACCCTGGTGTCTGGCATCAGGGAACTTTTATCCAGATTAACTTTCCAGCCGTAGGAACGTAGAATAGACAACATCTCTGTATGAGATCTTGCTAACTAAAAAGATGGAGCGTGAACCAGATAAGGCGCCACTGCTATTCCCCGAGATCTGACCACCACCAAAAGAACCTTTGTAAAGATTTGAGGAGCAGTGGCAAGGACAAAGGGAAGAGCAACAAACTGGAAATGTTTGTCAGAAAGACAAACCTTAGGAATTGGTGATGTTCCCTGTGAATAAGAACATGAAGATACGCATCCTTCAGATCTATGGTAGTTATGAACTGACCTTCTTGAACCAAGGGTAAAATGGAACAAATAGTTTCCATTTTTAAGAACGGAACCCTGAGGAATTTTACGAGACACTTTAGGTCTAAAATGGGATGGAAAGTTCCCTCTTTTTTGGGAACCACTATAAGGTTTGAATAGAATCCCTGACCCTGTTCCTATACGGAAACTGGAGCAATCACTCCCAGGGAAGATAGGTCCTTTATGCAGTTTAAAAAGGCCTCTCTCTTTGGAATCCCTGGCTTTTCCCATTCCTGAGCTATAATTTCCGACATACGGTATGGAACTGGAAAAACTTCAACAGATGAAGGAATGACATTGAACACTCTGTTTATTAGATTTCTTTGGGGTCTCAGCGAAAGTAGATTTGGAGTCATCCAAAGTAGCAAGGAGCTCCTTCAAAAGTAACCAGAGGTGTTCTAGCTTATACCCAAAATTATCCTTCTCAGGATCTTTAGTACTAGCCACTACAGTCTCAGAGTCAGGGATCTCACCCCCAGAAGCCACTGAGGAATCCTCTTCATCAGATAATTGAGAGAGACTGACTAACGCAGCCTTAGCGGGTCAGAACCCTTGCTAACTGAAATATTTTTCGATTTACCAGCAACAGGAAACACTGAAAAAGCAGCAGAAACCGCAGAAGTTATCTGTGCGGCAAAATTTTCTGGTAAACACCCCTAGAAGGAAGTTAAGAGTAACCACAGGGTACTGCATGTGAAACTGCTTGTGATGTTTGGGGGGAAAGCTGAGGCATGGCATGGACAACATTATCCTGAGAGACAGTGGTCTCTGAAAGGGGACCTATATATTTAGTCAAAAGCATATTGTTTAAACAAGGGGAGCAAAACTGCACAGGAGGAATAATTTTAGCCTCCAAGCAATATAAACATTTTTCAAAAGGCACATTAGCATTTGCTTCAGGGTCCATGGTAGTCAGAAATTTGTCCCCACTAGCAAAAAAAAAAAACTTACAATAAAATTTAAAATTAATATATAATTTCCATATATAAGATTAAAACTACAATCAGGTACCAGAAATTGACAGGCACTTAAAAAACCTCAGCTCTGCTAAGGACTCACCACTCCAATGCTCTAGTTGAACAATTCTAGTTGAAAAAATACCACTAGTAGTAGATCTGTATGAGCGGGAGAGACCTGATCGAAAATAGGAAACAGCTGATATACAGCTGTTAAACTCTCTCCTCACTATCGATCCAATTATCACCAAATACTCTAGTCTGTAAGTTGAAAGAACAGACTGGCAAAACCTCCGCTCAAACGTTGGCTAAAACTAACAAAGCCGTGGAGCAGAAGTGTAGAGGCCAGTCACATGACCGCATTAGAAATTAAATTGCGCCACAGAGTTAGAAAAACGGTGCGAAAATCGGCCGTTCAACAGTAAGAGAAAAATCATAAAATCTGCCCCTGTCAAATACAGCTTATAATACTGAGCATAAATTGCTCTGTAGTAAAAGTCTTCCAAAACTACATAAGCCCCTCTCCATGATGCCTTAGTAACACCACCAGAAGGATAGTGTATGTCAGTTGCTCCCTGCCATAAAACAGAATTTATGCTTACCTGATAAATTACTTTCTCCAACTGTGTGTCCGGTCCACGGCGTCATCCATTACTTGTGGGAAATATTCTCCCCCACAGGGAAAGGCAAGGAGAGCACACAGCAAGAGCTGTCCATATAGCTCCCCCTCTGGCTCCGCCCCCCCAGTCATTCGACCGACGGTTAGGAGAAAAAGGAGAAACTATAGGGTGCCGTGGTGACTGTAGTGTATAAAGAAAAAAAAATTCAACCTGATTAGGAAACCAGGGCGGGGCGTGGACCGGACACACCGTTGGAGAAAGTAATTTATCAGGTAAGCATAAATTCTGTTTTCTCCAACATTGGTGTGTCCGGTCCACGGCGTGATCCATTACTTGTAGGAACCAATACCAAAGCTTTAGGACACGGATGAAGGGAGGGAGCAAATCAGGTTACCTAAATGGAAGGCACCACGGCTTGCAAAACCTTTCTCCCAAAAATAGCCTCCGAAGAAGCATAAGTATCAAATTTGTAGAATTTGGCAAAAGTGTGCAGAGAGGACTAAGTTGCTGCCTTACATATCTGATCAACAGAAGCCTCGTTCTTGTAGGCCCAAGTGGAAGCCACAGCCCTAGTAGAGTGAGCTGTGATTCGGTCAGGAGGTTGCCGTCCGGCAGTCTCATAAGCCAATCGGATAATGCTTTTCAGCCAGAAAGAGAGAGAGGTAGCAGTAGCTTTTTGACCTCTCCTCTTACCAGAGTAAACGACAAACAAAGATGAGGTTTGTCTAAAATCTTTTGTTGCTTCTAAGTAGAACTTTAAAGCACGAACAACATCTAAATTGTGTAATAAAGGTTCCTTCTTTGAAACTGGATTCGGACACAGAGAAGGAACAACTATTTCCTGGTTAATATTCTTGTTGGAAACAACTTTTGGAAGAAAACCAGGCTTAGTACGCAAAACAACCTTATCTGAATGGAAAACCAGATAGGGTGGATTACATTGCAAAGCAGATAATTCAGAAACTCTTCTAGCAGAAGAAATAGCAACCAAAAACAGAACTTTCCAAGATAATAACTTAATATCTATGGAATGTAAAGGTTCAAACGGAACCCCTTGAAGAACTGAAAGAACTAAATTTAGACTCCAAGGAGGAGTCATGGGTCTGTAAACAGGCTTGATTCTAACCAAAGCCTGAACAAAAGCTTGTACATCTGTCACAGCTGCCAGTCGTTTGTGTAACAAGACAGATAAAGCAGAAATCTGTCCTTTTAGAGAACTAGCCGACAACCCTTTATCCAAACCTTCTTGGAGAAAGGAGAGAATCTTTGGAATTTTAATCTTACTCCAGGAGAATCCCTTGGATTCACACCAGCAGATATATTTTTTCCATATTTTATGGTAAATCTTTCTAGTCACAGGTTTTCTGGCTTGGACCAGAGTATCTATCACAGAATTCGAAAACCCACGTTTGGATAAAATCAAGCGTTCAATTTCATAGCAGTCAGCTGCAGAGAAACTAGATTTGGATGTTCGAACGGACCTTGTACTAGAAGATCCTGTCTCAAAGGTAGCTTCCATGGTGGAGCCGATGACATATTCACCAGGTCTGCATACCAAGTCCTGCGTGGCCACGCAGGAGCTATCAGAATCACTGAGGCCTTCTCCTGTTTGATCCTGGCTATGAGCCTGGGAAGGAGAGGAAACGGTGGAAACACATACGCTAGGTTGAACGACCAAGGCACCACTAATGCATCCACTAGAGTCGCCTTGGGATCCCTGGATCTGGACCCGTAGCAAGGAACCTTGAAGTTCTGACGGGACGCCATTAGATCCATGTCTGGAATGCCCCATAATTGGGTTAACTGAGCAAAGACCTCCGGGTGGAGTTCCCACTCCCCCGGATGGAAAGTCTGACGACTCAAATAGTCCGCTTCCCAGTTGTCTACTCCTGGGATGTGAATAGCAGATAGATGGCAGGAGTGATTCTCTGCCCATTGGATAATCTTGGTTACTTCCTTCATCGCTAGGGAACACTTTGTTCCCCCCTGATGATTGATGTACGCAACAGTCGTTATGTTGTCCGACTGAAATCTTATGAACCTGGCTTCCGCTAGCTGAGGCCAAGCCAGGAGAACATAGAATATTGCGCTTAGTTCCAAAATGTTTATCGGGAGAAGCGACTCTTCCCGAGACCATTGGCCCTGAGCTTTCAGGGAGTCCTAGACTGCGCCCCACCCCAAGAGGCTGGCGTCGGTCGTGACGATGACCCACTCCGGTCTGCGGAAACTCATTCCCTGAGACAGGTGATCCTGGGTCAACCACCAGAGAAGTGAGTCCCTGGTTACCTGGTCTACTTGAATTTGGGGAGACAAGTCTGTATAGTCCCCATTCCACTGATTGAGCATGCACAGCTGTAATGGTCTTAGATGAATTCGAGCAAAAGGAACCACGTCCATTGCTACGACCATTAGTCCTATTACTTCCATGCACTGAGCTATGGAGGGTTGAGGAATAGAATGAAGAACTCGACAAACGTTTAGAAGCTTTAGCTTTCTGACTTCTGTCAGGAAGATCTTCATTTCCACAGAATCTATTATTGTTCCCAGAAAAGGAACCCTTGTGGACGGTGACAGTGAACTCTTTTCTATGTTCACCTTCCACTCGTGAGATCTGAGAAAAGCCAACACAATGTCTGTGTGGGCCCTTGCTTTGGAAAGAGACGACGCTTGGATTAGGATGTCGTCTAGATAAGGTGCTACAGCGATGCCCCTCGGCCTTAGGACCGCTAGAAGGGACCCTAGCACCTTTGTGAAAATTCTGGGAGCGGTGGCTAAACCGAATGGAAGAGCCACAAACTAGTAATGTTTGTCCAGAAAAGCGAACCTCAGGAACTGATGATGAGTTTTGTGGATTGGAATATGCAGATACGCATCCTTTAGATCCACGGTAGTCAAATATTGACCCTGCTGGATTGTTGGCAAGATTGTCCGAATGGTTTCCATTTTGAAGGATGGAACTCTGAGGAACTTGTTTAATATCTTTAAATCCAGAATTGGCCTGAAAGTTCCCTCTTTTTTGGGAACCACAAACAGGTTTGAGTAAAAACCTAGACCTTGTTCCCCGGAGGGGACTGGGTTTATCACTCCCATCTTTGATAGGTCTCTTACACAATGTAAGAATGCCTGTTTCTTTATCTGGTCTGAAGATAAGCGAGACAGGTGGAACCTTCCCCTTGGAGGAAGTCCCTTGAACTCTAGCAGGTATCCCTTGGAGACTATCTCTAGTGCCCAGGGATCCGGAACATCTCTTGCCCAAGCCTGAGCGAAGAGAGATAGTCTGCCCCCTACCAGATCCGGTCCCGGATCGGGGGCTACCCCTTCATGCTGTCTTGGTTATTAGCCAGTCCGTTCCTGAAATTGCGAAAGGAACAAAAATTAGACTTGTTCTTAGCCTTAAAAGGCCTATCCTGTGGGAGGGCATGGCCCTTACCCCCAGTGATGTCTGAAATAATTTCCTTCAATTCCGGCCCAAAAAGGGTCTTACCCTTGAAAGGAATATTAAGTAACTTAGTCTTGGACGACACATCTGCCGACCAGGATTTTATCCAAAGCGCCCTCCGCGCTACTATAGCAAAACCTGAGTTTTTCGCCGCCAAATTCGTTATTTGAAAGGCGGCATCCAATATAAAGGAATTAGCTAATTTTAATGCGTGAATTCTGTCCATGACTTCTTCATAGGAAGTCTCTTTCTGGAGCGACCTTTCTAGTTCCTCGAACCAAAAGGACGCCGCTGAAGTGACAGTAATAACACACGTAGCTGGTTGAAGGATGAACCCTTGCTGAACAAAAATCTTTTTAAGCAATCCTTAAAAATTTTTATCCATAGGATCTTTGAAAGCGCAGCTGTCCTCTATAGGAATAGTGGTGCGCTTCGCTAGTGTTGAAACAGCTCCCTCAACCTTCGGGACCGTCTGCCATGCGTCCCTTCTAGGGTCTACTATGGGAAACATTTTCTTAAATATAGGAGGTGGGGCAAAGGGTACACCTGGCTTCTCCCACTCCTTTTCCACTATGTTCGCTACCCTTTTGGGTATTGGAAAAGCGTTGTCGTGCACTGGGACCTCTAAAAATGTGTCCAATTTGCACAACTTCTCTGGTACTACCATAGAATCACAGTCATCCAGAGTAGCTAATACCTCCTTTAGCGCGGAGATGTTCTAGCTTAAACTTAAATGCTACTATATCAGGTTCTGCCTGTTGAGAAATGTTTCCTGAGTCTGAAATTTCACCCTCAGACAGCCCTTCCCTCACAGCCAATTCCGATTGATGTGAGGGTAAAATAGATAAAGCATCGTCAGCGACTGATTGTTCATCCCTTTTATCTGTATTTAAAGCTGAACAATCACGCTTTCTCTGAAATGCTGGCAGTTTGGATAAAAGACTTGCTATAGAATTATCCACTACTGCTGTTAATTGTTGCATAGAAATAAGCACTGGCGCGCTAGGTGTCGCCTGCGCGGGCAAAGCTGGTGTAGACACAGAAGGAGAGGATCTAGAACTATCCCCACTACCTTCATTAGATAAATCATCTTGGGCAACATTATGAAATGTAACAGAGCTGTTGTTTGGACGCTATGGCACAATTATCACAAACACTCGAAGGGTGAACCACATTTGTCTCTACACACACAAAACATAGGTTATCTGATGGCACAGACATGTTAAACAGATTTAGGCAGGCAAACAATGCAATAAAAACGATTTTAAACAAAAACGTTACTGTCTCTTTAAATAATAAAATGACACACTTTATTTCTGAATGTTCAAAAAACTATGAAGGCAATATCCGATTTTTCTGAAATTTGGACCCCAGTGTCTTAATGCTTAGAAAGTATTGCACAGCAAATATGGAGACTCTAGCTCTTAAAACAAGCAAACCGGAGCTAATTGTTGGATTTAACCGTTTTTATACACCACAATCCCTGCTTACAGCATTGCTGCAGCTTTTACCTTTCTTAGGGGTCAATCATCCACAGAAATAAGCCTTCTGGAGTCACTTTCTGAGCCACAGGACCCTCTCACATGGAACTGCATGCACTGCCTTGAAATTAACTGAAGTGCCAAAATGAGGCTTCCTCCCTCAGTACACTAGAGTGAAGGGGCCTTCCTGACTAGATTTAGGTGTCTAAAGCAAGCCAGATCAATAAAAAACGTCCCCAAGTGTATATGAGCTTATAAAACATTTCAATTGCCATCATATTGTAATAAAAAACAATCGATTTGGCCCCTGACAGTGTCTACCAGCATAAAAATCAAAAAGGGGAAGCCTGTTATCTTTTTTGCTGAGGTGAAAGAAAAATGGCTTACCGTTTTCCCTGAGGGGAAAAATGACTGTCATCTATCATTAGCCTGTGTTGTTAGAAGGAGACTAGTCATACCTGAAGCAGATAAGTCTGCAAACTGTTACCCCCAACTGAAGTTCTCTGGTTTCAACAGTCCTGCGTGGTAACAGAAATGGATTTTAGTAACTTGTGCTAAAATCATAGCCCTCTTAAACAGAAATCTTCATCACTTTTCTGTTGTAGAGTAAATAGTACAAGCCAGCACTATTTTAAAATAACAAACTCTTGATAGAAGAATAAAAAACTACAACTAACACCACAAACTCCTCACCATCCCTGTGGAGATGCTACTTGTTCAGAGCGGCAAGGAGAATGACTGGGGGGGCGGAGCCAGAGGGGGAGCTATATGGACAGCTCTTGCTGTGTGCTCTCCTTGCCTTTCCCTGTGGGGGAGAATATTTCCCACAAGTAATGGATGACGCCGTGGACCGGACACACCAATGTTGGAGAAAAGTTAAACATTCCAGCAGTACTCCAAAGCATATCCCTGCCTGATATTCCTCATTTATTGTCTCCTGTCTTATGAGATAGAAAGCACCCCCAGGTTATTCTGCAAGAAAAAAAAATCCACAGGGGATTTAAACCCTTAAGTGCTGGTTCCTTCAAACCTAGAAGGGAAAGCACTTACCTGTGAATCCTGGGTAGGAAACATATTCTTAGGTGTGACAGACATATCACCTCTGTTAGGGACCTGTAGAAACAGAAAAACCAGAGTAACCAACCCTGGTTTTCTATAATAGGGTAGCAATAATGTTAGAAGTTAAGCAAAGACCACCTTGCTGTCTAACTGCTAAAAGCCACTATTACTCTTACTAAAGAGATTTACATGGACACAGCATAGCCCCAATTCTTGCTTGCAGAGAAAAGTACCCATTAAAGGATTAAATATCTTCAGGCACCATCTTCGCACAGCCTCTTGATGATAGAGGCAAAGAATGACTGAGGATTATGGGTAAGGGAAGTGACACTTAACAGCTATGCTGGGGTTCTCTTTGCCTCCTCCTGCTGGCCAGGAGTTGAATATCCGACTAGTTACTGGAATGGTATTGTGGACTCTCCATGCCATAGGAAAGAAATAAAACAAAACTGAATTTTCATTACTTGGTTTTCTCTAGAAGATATCAGGAAAAATGGATAATATCAAGGTAAAGGGTTCTAATGGAATTTAGCACTGTCATTATCAAACATCTACTCTTAAGTTTTCAAGACTCGTTATCCTCAGGTATTGTACGCTAGTACTTTGGTAAAGCTGATGTGGTGCCACTTTTTAAAAAAAAGGAATGATCCAGGAAGCTATAGACAAGTAAGCCTGAGATCGGTAGAGGGGAAGATACTGGAAGAGATTATAGAGGAGTATATTCAAGAGTATATTTGTAAAAACAATATAATAAATTTGAATCAGCATGGTTTTATAAAAATAGATCATGCCAAACTAATCGGATTCCATCAGTTGATGTGATATACTTGGATTTTGCAAAGGCTTTTGATAGCATGAGAAATTATTGTACAGAATTACGGGAGTGGGAATAGCGCATAATGTTAGCTCATAAATAACTAAATTAAAGACAGGGAGCAACAAGTTGTAGTAAATGGATCATTCTCAGATTGTACAAAAGTAATTTGTGGGTTCCCACAACAATTAGTATTGCTAGTATATGGCAAAAGATATTTAATAATGGTAAATGTAAGGCTCTAAATTTTGAAAGCAAAAATATGCAGGCTACCTATATTTTAAATGGGACAAGCATTAGAAAAAGAAGAAAAAAAAAAGGATGAAAAGAATTTAGGCATACTTATAAAGAACAAGCTAAAAATTAGCGTGTAATGCAAGGCAGCAACTCCTAAGGCAAATAAGAAGTGTGAATAAAAAAAAGAGTTATAGATGGAAGAGAAAAATGCATAATTCTGCCACAATAAAAACATAAATTATGCTTACCTGATCATTTCCTTTTCTTCTGATGGAAAGAGTCCACAGCTGCATTCATTACTTTTGGGAATTAAGAACCTGGCCATCAGGAGGAGGCAAAGACAACCCAGCCAAAGGCTTAAATACTCCTCCCACTCCCCTCATCCCCCAGTCATTCTGCCGACGAACAAGGAACAGTAGACGAAATATCAGGGTGAAAGGTGCCAGAAGAATAAAAGGATGCCCCACATAAAATTACGGGTGGGGAGCTGTGGACTCTTTCCATCAGAAGAAAAGGAAATATCAGGTAAGCATAATTTATGTTTTTCTTCTTAAATGGAAAGAGTCCACAGCTGCATTCATTACTTTTGGGAAAACAATACCCAAGCTATAGAGGACACTGAATGCCAAGACGGGAGGGTACATAGGCGGCCCATACTGAGGGCACCAAGCCTGAACTTCTACCCAAGAAAAAACACTGCTTCGTCCGAAGCCAAGAAAATTTGAAAAGGAAAAAGCCCCAATGACACTGACTCGCAGTTAGTCCAGAAGCTGAACTAGACGGCAAACAGACTCGACTGAGCCAAGAGTCCTCCAGGAGACACTGTCGCCCCAAAAAAACATAACTTATGTAAGAACTTACCTGATAAATTAATTTCTTTCATATTGGCAAGAGTCCATGAGCTAGTGACATATGGGATATACAATCCTACCAGGAGGGGCAAAGTTTCCCAAACCTCAAAATGCCTATAAATACACCCCTCACCACACCCACAATTCAGTTTAACGAATAGCCAAGCAGTGGGGTGATAAAGAAAGGAGTAGAAAGCATCAACAAAGGAAATTTGGAAATAATTGTGTTTTATACAAAAAATCATAACCACCATAAAAAGGGTGGGCCTCATGGACTCTTGCCAATATGAAAGAAATTAATTTATCAGGTAAATTATGTTTTCTTTCATGTAATTGGCAAGAGTCCATGAGCTAGTGACAAATGGGATATCAATACCCAAGATGTGGAGTCTTCCACTCAAGAGTCACTAGAGAGGGAGGGAACAAAATAAAAACAGCTATATTACGCTGAAAAAACAATCCACACCCCAAAAAATAAGTTATTTTCACTTTGAAAAGAAAAAAACTTAAATCAAAAGCAGAAGAATCAAACTGAAACAGCTGCCTGAAGAACTTTTCTACCAAAAACTGCTTCCGAAGAAACAAATACATCAAAATGGTAGAATTTAATAAATGTATGCAAAGAGGACCAAGTGGCTGCTTTGCAAATCTGATCGACTGAAGCTTCATTCTTAAAAGCCCATGAAGTGGAGACTGATCTAGTAGAATGAGCTGTAATTCTCTGAGGCGGGGTTTGACCCGACTCCAAATAAGCTTGATGAATCAAAAGTTTCAACCAAGAAGCCAAGGAAACAGCAGAAGCTTTCTGACCTTTCCTAGGACCAGAAAATAAAACAAATAGACTAAAAGTCTTCCTAAAATTTTTAGTAGCTTCCACATAATATTTCAAAGCTCTTACCACATCCAGAGAATGTAAGGATCTCTCCAAAGAACTCTTAGGATTAGGACATAAAGAAGGGACAACAATTTCTCTACTAATGTTGTTAGAATTCACAACCTTAGGTAAAAATTGAAAAGAAGTCCGCAAAATTGCCTTATCCTGATGAAAAATCAGAAAAGGAGACTCACAAGAAAGAGCAGATAGCTCAGAAACTCTTCTAGCAGAAAAGATAGCCAAAAGGAACAACACTTTCCAAGAAAGTAGTTTAATGTCCAAAGAATGCATAGGTTCAAATGGAGGAGCCTGTAAAGCCCTCAGAACCAAATTAAGACTCCAAGGAGGAGAAATTGACTTAATGACAGGCTTAATACGAACTAAAGCCTGTACAAAACAGTGTATATCAGGAAGTATAGAAATTTTCTGTGAAATAAAACAGAAAGAGCGGAGATTTGTCCTTTCAAGGAACTTGCAGACAAACCCTTATCCAGACCATCCTGAAGAAACTGCAAAATTCTAGGAATTCTAAAAGAATGCCAGGAGAACTTATGAGAAGAACACCATGAAATGTAAGCCTTCCAAACTCTATAATAAATCTTCCTAGAGACAGATTTACGAGCTTGTAACATAGTATTAATCACTGAATCAGAGAAACCTCTCTGACTTAGAACTAAGCATTCAATTTCCATACCTTCAAATTTAATGATTTGAGATCCTGATGGAAAAACGGACCTTGAGATAGTAGGTCCAGCCGTAATGGAAGTGGCCAAGGCGGGCAACTGGACATTCGAACCAGATCCGCATACCAAAACCTGTGTGGCCATGCTGGAGCCACCAGCAATACAAAAGACTGTTCCATGATGATTTTGGAAATCACTCTTGGAAGAAGAACTAGAGGCGGGAAGATGTAAGCAGGTTGATAACACCAAGGAAGTGTCAGCGCATCCACTGCTTCCGCCTGAACATCCCTGGACCTGGACAGGTATCTGGGAAGTTTCTTGTTTAGATGAGAGGCCATGAGATCTATCTCTGGAAGACCCCACATCTGAACAATCTGAGAAAACACATCTGGATGGAGAGACCACTCCCCTGGATGTAAAGTCTGGCGGCTGAGATAATCCGCCTCCCAATTGTCTACACCTGGGATATGTACCGCAGAGATTAGACAGGAGCTGGATTCCGCCCAAGCAAGTATCAGAGATACTTCTTTCATAGCTTGGGGACTGTGAGTCCTACCCTGATGATTGACATAAGCCACAGTTGTGATATTGTCTGTCTGAAAACAAATGAACGGTTCTCTCTTTAGTAGAGGCCAGAACTGAAGAGCCCTGAGAATTGCACGGAGTTCTAAAATATTTATTGGTAATCTCGCCTCTTGAGATTTCCAAACCCCTTGTGCTGTCAGAGACCCCCAAACAGCTCCCCAACCTGAAAGACTCGCATCTGTTGTGATCACAGTCCAGGTTGGGCGAACAAAAGAAGCCCCTTGAACCAAACGATGGTGATCTATCCACCATGCTAGAGAGTGTCGTACATTGGGATTCAAGGATATTAATTGTGATATCTTTGTATAATCCCTGCACCATTGATTCAGCATACAAAGCTGTAGAGGTCTCATGTGAAAACGAGCAAAGGGGATTGCGTCCGATGCTGCAGTCATGAGACCTAAAACTTCCATGAACATAGCCACTGAAGGGAATGACTGAGACTGAAGGCGCCGGCAGGCTGCAACCAATTTTAAACGTCTCTTGTCTGTTAGAGACAGAGTCATGGACACTGAATCTATCTGGAAACCTAAAAAGGTGACCCTTGTCTGAGGAATCAAGAAACTTTTTGGTAAATTGATCCTCCAACCATGTTTTCGAAGAAACAACACTAGTTGATTCGTGTGAGATTCTGCAGTATGTAAAGACTGAGCTAGTACCAAGATATCGTCCAAATAAGGAAACACAGCAATACCCTGTTCTCTGATTACAGATAGTAGGGCACCCAGAACCTTTAAAAAGATTCTTGGAGCTGTTGCTAGGCCAAATGGAAGAGCAACAAATTGGTAATGCTTGTCTAGAAAAGAGAATCTGAGAAACTGATAGTGTTCTGGATGAATCGGAATATGAAGGTATGCATCCTGCAAGTCTATTGTGGACATATAATGTCCTTGCTGAACAAAAGGCAAAATAGTCCTTATAGTCACTATCTTGAAAGTTGGTACTCTTACATAACGATTCAAAATTTTCAGATCCAGAACTGGTCTGAACAAATTTTCTTTCTTTGGTACAATGAATAGGTTTGAATAAAACCCCAAACCTTGTTCCTGAAGGGGAACTGGCATGATTAACCCTGAAGACTCCAGATCTAAAACACACTTCAGAAAAGCCTGAGCTTTTACTGGATTTACAGGAATGTGTGAGAGAAAAAAATCTTCTCACAGGAGGTCTTACTTTGAATCCTATTTGATACCATTGAGAGACAATGCTCTGAATCCAATGATTTTGGACACATTTTATCCAAAAATCCTTGAAAAACCTTAATCTGCCCCCTACCAGCTGAGCTGGAATGAGGGCCGCACCTTCATGCGGATTTAGGGGCAGACTTTGGTTTCCTAAATGGCTTGGATTTATTCCAATTTGAGGAAGGCTTCCAACTGGAAGCAGATTCCTTGGGAGGAGGATTGAGTTTTTGTTCCTTATTCTGACGAAAGGAACGAAAACGGTTAGAAGCCTTAGATTTACCCTTAGGTTTTTTATCCTGAGGCAAAAAAACTCCTTTTCCTCCAGTGATAGTTGAAATAATAGAATCCAACTGAGAACCAAATAAATTATTACCTTGGAAAGAAAGAGATAGTAATCTAGATTTAGATGTCATATCAGCATTCCAAGATTTAAGCCACAAAGCTCTTCTAGCTAATATAGCTAAAGACATGGATCTAACATCAATTTTGATAATATCAAAAATGGCATCATAAATAAAATGATTAGCATGTTGCAATAAGCGAACAATGCTAGATATGTCAGAATCCAATTCATGTTGCGCTAAATTTTCCAACCAGAAAGTTGATGCGGCCGCAACATCACCCAAAGAAATAGCAGGTCTGAGAAGATGACCTGAATATAAATAGGCCTTCCTTAGATAAGATTCAAGCTTCCTATCTAAAGGATCCTTAAAGGAAGTGCTATCTTCCATAGGAATAGTGGTACGTTTAGCAAGAGTAGAATTAGCCCCATCAACTTTGGGGATCTTTTCCCAAAACTCTATAGATTTTGCTGGTAAAGGATACAATCTCTTAAACCTTGAAGAAGGAACAAAGGAAGTATCTGGCTTATTCCATTCCCTAGAAATCATATCAGAAATAGCCTCAGGAATGGGAAAAACACCTGGGGAAACCACAGGAGGTTTAAAAACAGCATTTAAACGTTTATTAGACTGAACGTCAATAGGACTGGTTACCTCAATATCCAAAGTAATTAACACTTCTTTTAATAAAGAACGCATATACTCTATTTTAAATAAATAAGTAGATTTGTCAGTGTCAATATCTGAGGAAGGATCTTCTGTTTCAGATAGATCCTCATCAGAAGAGGATGAATTATTATGTTGTTGGTCATTTGAAATTTCATCAGCTAAATGAGAAGTTTTAAAAGACCTTTTACATTTATTAGAAGGTGGAAATGCAGACAAAGCCTTCATAATAGATTCAGAAACAAATTATTTGAAATTTACAGGTATATCATGCACATTAGAAGTTGAAGGAACTGCAACTGGCAATGTACTATTACTGATAGAAACACTATCTGCATGTAAAAGTTTATCATGACAACTATTACAAATGACATTCAGTGGAATAATTTCTACAATTTTGCAACAAATGCACTTAGCTTTGGTAGAACCGACGTCAGGCAGCAATGTTCCAGCAGAAACTTCAGAGACAGGATCGGATTGGGACATCTTGCTCAATGTAAAAGAAAAAACAACATATAAAGCAAAATTATCTATTTCCTTAAATGACAGTTTCAGGAATGGGAAAAAATGCAAAAGCATAGGCCTCTTGATAGAAGAAAGCAGGAGGCAAACATGCATGGGGTATTGAAATAATGAAAAGTATGACGCCAACGTAACGTAAACTTTTTTGGCGTAAAAAATGACCGGAAATGACACACTTGAGTCACTAATGACGCCGCCGTGTGAAAGGTCTCGACGTCACGTATGACGCCGGAAATGATGAAGTTGCGTCAAAAAACGTAATTTCCCGCGCCAAAAAAGTTCGCGCCAAAAATGACGCAATAAAGTCTAACATTTGACGCACCCGCGGGCCTAATACCCGCAAATGCAAAGTAGTCAAAATTGAAAAATACTAAACCCCAGGTAAGAAACAAATTTTCTTATAGTGTTTATATTCCCAAATATGAAACTGACAGTCTGCAGAATGAAATACATGAACCTGACTCATGGCAAATATAAGTACAATACATATATTTAGAACTTTATATAAATTGAATAAAGTGCCAAACCATAGCTGAGTGTCTTAAGTAATAAAAACATACTTACCAAAAGACACCCATCCACAAATAGCAGATAGCCAAACCAGTACTAAAACAGATCTTTAGTAGGGGTAATGGTAAATATGAGAGTATATCGTCGATCTGAAAAGGGAGGTAGGAGATGAATCTCTACGACCGATAACAGAGAACCCATGAAAAAGACCCCCGTTAGGGAAATCATCGTATTCAAAAGGTGATACTCCCTTCACGTCCCTCTGACATTCGCTGTACTCTGAGAGGAATTGGGCTTCAACAATGGTGAGAAGCGCATATTAACGTAGAAATCTTAGCACAAACTTACTTCACCACCTCCATAGGAGGCAAAGTTTGTAAAACTGAATTGTGGGTGTAGTGAGGGGTGTATTTATAGGCATTTTGAGGTTTGGGAAACTTTGCCCCTCCTGGCAGGATTGTATATCCCATATGTCACTAGCTCATGGACTCTTGCCAATTACATGAAAGAAATAGTCCTCCACCACTCATCTCCACAAATGGAGACATCAGCCAAAACCCCCAAGGGAACAAGGCACGGGAGAACCAAGGAAAACCGAAAGGTCCCCAATACAAAAAAAAGAACACCTCCATGAGTGAGTACAGCTCACAGAGGCCCAAAGGGGCCCAATCAGGGAAAGGAGGCCACACCTATACCAAGCGAAACCCGGGATAAGACCGGGCACAGAGACAGAACAGACGTCTCTCCAACATCCTGCAAGTACGGATTGCAACTGAAAAGGCAAAGTCCTCCCAGTGTCAAGAATAGTAAGGCATTCGACCATGAAAAAGTGTGTAAAGCACCCAGGAGAGAACCCCAAGTTTGAAAATACAGAGTCCATAACAGGACGACACAGAGGATACTTGTGTGGAAGAAGAAGCAGTCAAGCAAGAAACAGACCGTAAAAGCAACCCCCAGACAGAGGGCACGCTCCAGGCAACCTAAGTCACCGTACCTGCACACAGGTCCCTAAAAAGGGGAACACAAACCTCAATCGAGGCCCCCCGAGAAGGAGAGTATACCCTCCGAACTCTCTTCTGAAATCAATGGAGCCAGTTGAAAGGAAAATCTATACCCTAGCAGACTAAGCTAACAGGATAGACTCAACAAAGCTCACACATACAGATGAGACTGTGACGGAATTCAGCTCCCTAGACCGCTCAGCCATCCTGATCTGCAGACCCACAGCCAGCTGGACCAACCCAGCCTCAGGGATCCAAAACAGGGGAATAAAAGAATCCCGAAAACAGGTACAGGAACGAGAGAAAGGATAGCACAGCCATCCCCACAGAGTACAAGTACAACCCGACTCTGAAAACAGACAACAAGGCCATATCAAAATAAAGGCCCAACAAGTCTGCTTGGAGCCAGCAAGACCCCCGGGGAACCAATCCCACCTTTCTGCCTCCCATCCAGGAGAAGCCCCAAGCAAGGGCTCTATCTACATAGGGAGGAAATTATCCCCTAAAGAAAAGGGATGTTGCCGGAAGAGCAACAACTGTCCTCAAGGCCCAAAGGCACCGGCTAATGGGAAGAGAAATTCCTAACACAGATGTCCTAGAAAAGGACCCCCCCTACAAGTAGCTTGCCAAGCAGATGCATAGCCAACCCATTCGCCTGCAGAGCAGGGAATCAACAACAACACTGGCAAGCTAACCATGGGAATGCAAGCCTAAGGCACACCAGAAATTGGACATCAAATGCCAGCAGCTGGGTATGAACCAACCACCCTTAAGGCTCAAGCCACACGGCTAACCACCAGAGGACAAGGGTCACTCTGTGGCAAAGAATTAAAAATACTCTGAAATCCTGGCCAACCATGACCAGGTTAGGTAGATGGAGCAAGGACATAGCCCCAGCTCCCACTACCGTGGAACCCGCCGACCAGCCCTGAGATCCAAGATTCCAAAACCACCCAGACTGGGTCGGTAAAAGGGCCAAGCAAAGATTCAGCAACCGGAAGTCTCAGGGAGAAAAATAGGTCCAAGTACCCAATAGTTCAGGCAAACCTTACCCTAGAACTAAACACTCCAACTGGCCAAAAAGCCAGACACAAGGGTATGGCTGCATATCCAGATAATCCAGAAAGTGAGAGAACTCGAAAGCCCCAACCAAAGGAAGGATCCACCCCTAGCTAAAGTCCAACGCTCCAAGAAGCAAGGCTAGAAGTCGTCTGAAGATACTTCTCAGAGCCTCAGGACGACCCAGGAATACCTTGAAGTAAAAAAATTATATTAACAGGACTAGTCTCCCTAACACCTCCGCACAAGCAGAGGACACAAAGAAGAGAAGGCACAAAGCCTACCCAGCTCCAGTTAAGAGCTGCAACAGGTTTCAAACTGCAAACCTTCCGCATGCTAGACAGCTATCCTGTACAAGCTGTTGGATCAAGCCCAAAAGGACAAATCCAGAGGCCTAGAAATGAAGGCCAAACCGCTCATTAGCAGTAAGGGGCATTAAGCCCTCCCAACCTCCACCACATGGGGGAGGAAACTCTTAGTTCTGTTGAAATCAGATGTCAGAGTGACGCAGCGGAAAAACTCCCCTGCCCAGTCATTTATGAATGAAGGCTATAAGGACTGAAACAATCCTTCCCACCTCACGGACCCAAAGGTCCTCTCGAATGCTTAGATTAACATGAAAAACAAACTATGATAACCTGAGCACTCTGCGCTTCTACCGAACCAGCCAAGCAGAACAGCGCCACATTTCTGAACAGCCGCAAGACCGAACGAACTCGACAGGACCAGCCTGCACCTAGGGTCTCAACCGGCAGGCTGCGTAAATTCTCCCTCGTAGGGGAAAAAAAAGAAACAGACATTTGTAACAGAGGACTAACATGTCCAACAACTTACGAAGAAGTAATAAAGAGTATCAAACCCAGAAGGTTCCCGAAGGAAACAAAAACAAATAAAAGACATCCCATCGGATATAAATAAAATATAAGGCAACCTGGAGGTTAACGCCCAAAAAGACACAGGCCTACCAGGACCAGCCAAACGTAGCCCTATCTCACAAAATTGGGAAAGATCTCAAACAAATGACAATCAGGAGATTACTTCATCCCCACATGTCTAATGAGGAGCACCATTCGAATTATCAGACTGAAAATTCCCGTATCTGGTAACGATAGGGTCATTCAATAACTGAAAAACATGTCTGAGCAACACACAAAGGCGTGCAATCCTGTAAAGGAAGGCACAACACTCAGGGACAGATACCTCCACTGGGAACTGTAGAGGCCCTCCCCAAGGCGGAAGGCCCGGGACAATAGGGCACAAGCACATTCTCAAATAAATGCCTGGACTCTGCAGACGAACAATCGCCAAAATTATGTGCTGCAACCTCCGGGGGAAACATCCACCCAGCATGGAGGAACCATAAACTGGGTTACCCGCATGTGCAGAAGTATGATTTGGTAAGGAACTCACCTCTCGGAGGACAGGACCCCCAGAGGCGGATGGTTCAGCAGTCCCTTGATTCCCCGAGCCCGAGGAAACCAGGCGCTCTGAATTGGCATACGGAACAAAACTGGTAGACAGGCGTCAACGAGGCCACTCCGGATTCATCACCGGACACAGAATCTGAAATCAAAATAGTCTCAGTATCAGAATCCTCTGTAACTGAATATAAAATTAACACAGTCTCAGCATCAGAATCCTCCATAACTGGATAGAGGAAATTTAAATATGGACTAAAGTAGTAAAAACTAAAATGGCACCTGACACCCCTGGCTGGGGCACTCATCACCTCCTATGACCAGACCCCTGTGGACTAGAAAATTTTCCTTTGCCACGCGGTCGGGAATGCGGAAATGGAAAAACGGAATGTACCACGCCCGAACACAAGGTGAACCGTACAGTCCAAAACAAGCGCACCCAACCAAGAGGCCGAGTCACTTCCAAAAGCCTCAAAGTTCCAACCACGAGCACAGTAAACATCGCACATAAGCAGGTTGAATCACATAACAAACATGATTATAAACCCCCCTGTTCAATAACCCCCCTCAGGAGATATTAACCCTCGATTCCAAGATACTAGAAGAGATAGAAGAGACTCACTGAGACCCTTATGTATAAGTTAGACCCGCAAGGTGGTAGACTCTCGGCAAACATTCCCATTACAGTACATTGCGAATAAAGTAAAATGAAACTATCTTACTGGAATCTACGCGGTGGAACTTGAACACGGCCCTTCAAGTGTGACGGATAGTAGCATTGCCTCCGCCATGGACTTGAGAGAAGAAAGCAGGCAGCGAAGCGAAGTTCAACAACGCTGATTGCATAAGGAGCTGTTAATATGAGTCGGGATGGTTTTGCAGAAAGAAACTCCCTGCATCTCCGGACGCTAACCTTCATCCAAGCCCTCACTGAGAGACTAACAGGACTACTTAAAACTCCTGTCCCATGCTGAAGAGTACTACCCTCCATAAGAGACAAAAACAAAAATAAAAAACTCTGACACTTCTCTGCCATCCTCCTGGGACGAAAGGCAAAGAATGACTGGGGGATGAGGGGAGTGGGAGGAGTATTTAAGCCTTTGGCTGGGTTGTCTTTGCCTCCTCCTGGTGGCCAGGTTCTTAATTCCCAAAAGTAATGAATGCAGCTGTGGACTCTTTCCATTTAAGAAGAAAAATCCCAGGTAAGACCATGCCTCAAGTATGGAGTACAGTTCTGAGGACCAATTTTAAAAAAAAAAAGACATTCCAGAAAAAGAGAAGGCCCAAACAATTAATAAGGGGAATGGAAGATTTAAACTATGAGGAGAGGTTAGCTAAATTGGGTCTGTTTTCTCTAGAAAAAAAAAAAGGTACTTGCAAGGTAATAGGATTACTTAATACAAATACATTCATGACCTATATACAGAGTTAGCGGAAGCTCTGTTTATTCCAAGGCAATTGTTTGTAACAAGAGATTATACTTTAAGACTAGAGGAAAGGAGATTTAATCTCCAGCAACATAAACTTTTCTCATTAGAAGAGCATTCAAATTGTGGAACTCCTTGAATAAGGAGGTAGAGAATGTCAATGCCTTAAATACATTTAATAAAGGCTTAGCTACATATATGGCTAAAATATAATTCAGGGATATGATTTATTGTGTTAAATGGGTAAGGTTTCTGAGGACCAGATTAAGGTGTCACGTTGTTTCGTGCAAGCAGTATCGGGTTTATCACGGCTGTTTGTGTGTTGGAGGGAGCGCTCTTAGTACAAGTTGAAAGTAAATGCGAACGCGTGAGTGTAATTGTGATTTGCGCTAGAATGATTACGTATAAGTGTTACAAAACACAACAAAAATAAATTTAAAAATGCACTCATAACAACACTATCAACTAAAACATTTTAAAAAAAAATTAGCACAAAAAAGTTATAAGGGCTCAAAGATGTGAGGTCTAGGTGTCATAGAAAAAAAGGCAGGCAAAGGACTTTAACATAGAGATACATACATATACTTGTCTAAATATTGGTATGTTTATATGTGTGTATATATGTATTTATATGTGTATTTATAGACATATAGATACACATATAAACACAATATATATATATATATATATATATATATATATATATATATATATATACAGGGAGTGCAGAATTATTAGGCAAGTTGTATTTTTGAGGATTAATTTTATTATTGAACAACAACCATGTTCTCAATGAACCCAAAAAACTCATTAATATCAAAGCTGAATAGTTTTTGAGCCTGTCAAGTCCTTCTTTTGACCCATTTTGCCAAAGGAAAGGAAGTTGCCTAATAATTATGCACACCTGATATAGGCTGTTGATGTCATTAGACCACACCCCTTCTCATTACAGAGATGCACATCACCTAATATGCTTAATTGGTAGTAGGCTTTCGAGCCTATACAGCTTGGAGTAAGACAACATGCATAAAGAGGATGATGTGGTCAAAATACTCATTTGCCTAATAATTCTGCACTCCCTGTATATACACACACACACACACACACACACACATATATATATATATATATATATATATATATATATACACACATATATACATACACACACAGTATAAATAATGTTATTGTTTAAAAAACATAATTTATGTAAGAACTTACCTGATAAATTAATTTCTTTCATATTGGCAAGAGTCCATGAGCTAGTGACGTATGGGATATACAATCCTACCAGGAGGGGGGCAAAGTTTCCCAAACCTCAAAATACCTATAAATACACCCCACACCACACCGACAATACAGTTTAACGAATAGCCAAGTAGTGGGGTGATAGAAAAAGGAGTAGAAAGCATCAAAAGGAACTGGAAATATAATTGTGCTTTATACAAAAAAATCATAACCACTAAAAACAGGGTGGGCCTCATGGTCTTACATAAATTATGTTTTCTTTCATGTAATTGGCAAGAGTCCATGAGCTAGTAACGTATGGGATATTATTACCCAAGATGTGGTACTCCACAGAATAGTCACTAGAGAGGGAGGGATACAATAAAAACAGCCATTTTCCACTTAAAAAATTAAATCCACAACCAAAAAATAAGTTTCTCATATTTGAGAAGAAAAAAAATTAAAACATAAGCAGAGGAATCAAACTGAAAAAGCAGCCTGAAAAACTTTTCTACCAAAAACTGCTTCCGAAGAGGCAAACACATCAAAATGGTAGAATTTAGTAAATGTATGCAAAGAAGACCAAGTTGCTGCTTTGCAAATCTGATCAACTGAAGCTTCATTCTTAAAAGCCCACGAAGTGGAGACTGATCTAGTAGAATGAGGTGTGATCCTCTGAGGCGGGGCCTGACCCGACTCCAAATAAGCCTGATAAAAAAAAAAAAAAAGCTTTAACCAAGATGCCAAGGAAATGGCAGAAGCTTTCTGACCTTTCCTAGAACCAAAATAGACTGGAAGTGTTCCTGAAATCTTTAGTAGCTTCAATATAATATTTAAAAACTCTAACAACATCCAAAGAATGTAAGGATCTCTCCAAAGAATTCTTAAGATTAGGACACAAAGAGGGAACAACAACTTCCCTAATGTTGTTATTAGAAATCACAACCTTAGGAAAAAATTCAAATGAAGTCCGCAAAACCGCCTTATCCTGATGGAAATCTGAAAAGGAGACTCGCAAGAAAGAGCAGATAATTCAGAAACTTTTCTAGCAGAAGAGATAGCCAAAAGGAACAACACTTTCCAAGAAAGTAGTTTAATATCCAAAGAATGCATAGGCTCAAAAAGGAGGAGCCTGTAAAGCCTTTAAAACCAAATTAAGACTCCAAGTAAGAGAAATTGAATTAATGACAGGCTTAATACGAACCAAGGCCTGTATAAAACAGTAAATATCAGGAAGCTTAGCAATCTTTCTGTGAAATAAAACAGAAACAGCAGAGATGTGTCCCTTTAAGGAACTTGCAGACAAATGTTTATCCAAACCATCCTGAAAAAACTGTAAAATGAATCAGAGAAACCTCTATGACTAAGCACTAAGCGATCAATTTCCATACCTTTAAATTTAAAGATTTGAGATCCTGATGGAAAAACGGACCTTGAGACAAAAGGTCCGGCCTTAATGGAAGTGGTCAAGGTTGGCAACTGGACATCCGAACAAGATCCGCATACCAAAACCTGTGAGGCCATGCTGGTACTACCAGAAACACAAACAATTGTTTCATATCCTGGAGATCCCTCTTGGAAGAAGAACTAGAGGCGGGAAAATATAAGCAGGTTGGTAAAACCAAGGAGCTAACGCATCCATCGACTCCGCCTGAGGATCCCTGGAACTGAACAAGTACCTAGGAAGTTTCTTGTTTAGATAGGAAGCCATCAGATCTATTTCTGGAAGACCCCACATCTGAACAATCTGAAAAAAACATCTGGATGGAGAGACCACTCCCCCGGATGTAAAGTCTGACGGCTGAGATAATCCGCTTCCCAATTGAGTATACCTGGGATATGTACCGCAGAAATTAGACAAGAGCTGAATTCCGCCCAAGAAAGTATCCAAGATACTTCTTTCATAGCTAGGGAACTGTGAGTCCCACCCTGATGATTGACATATGCCACAGTTGTGATATTGTCTGTCAGAAAAAAAATACATGATTCTCTCTTCAACAGAGGCCAAACCTGAAGAGCCCTGAAAATAGCACGGAGTTCTAAAATATTCATTGGTAACCTCGCTTCTTGAGGATTCCAAACTCCTTGTGCTGTCAGAGATCCCTAGACAGCTCAATAGACAGCTCAATAACTTGAAAGACTTGCATCCTAAAAAGGTGACCCTTGTCTGAGGAATCAAGGAACTTTCCAATAAATTGATCCTCCAACCATGTCTTTAAAGAAACAATACTGGTTGATTTGTGTGAGATTCGGCAGAATGTAAAGACTGAGCTAGTACCAAGAGATCACCAAATAAGGAACACCACAATACCCTGTTCTCTGAATATAGTAGAACACCAAGAACCTTTGAGAAAAAACTTGGAGCTGTCGCTAGGCCAAATTGAAAAGCGACAAATTGGTAATGCTTGTCTAGAAAAGAGAATCTCAGAAACCGATAGTGGTCTGGATGAATCGGAATATGAAGATATGCATCTTGTAAGCCTATCGTAGACATATAATGACCTTGCTGAACAAAAGTCAGAATAGTCCTTATAGTTACCATTTGAAAGATGTCACTCTTACAAAAAGATTAAAAATTTCAGCTCAAGAACTGGCCTGAAATGTTTTTCTTTCTTTGGGACAATGAATAAATTTGAATAAAGCCCCAGACCCTGTTTCTGAACGGAACTGGTATAATTACCCCTGAAAGCTCCAGATCTGAAATACAATTCAGAAAAGCCTGAGCCTGGATTTACTGGGACGTGTGAGAGAAAAAAATCTTCTCACAGGTGGTCTTACTCTGAATCCTATTCGATACCCTTGAGAGACAATACTCTGAATCCACTGATTTTGGACAGAATCTGTCCAAATGTCTTGGAAAAAATGTCAATCTGTCCCCCACCAGCTGAGCTGAAATGAGGGCCGCACCTTCATGCAGACTTGGGGGCTAGCTTTGGTATCTTAAAGGGCTTGGATCTATTCCAACTTGAAGAAGGTTTCAAATTGGAACCAGATTCTTTGTAGGAAGGATTAGCTTTCTGTTCCTTATTCTGTCAAAAAGAATGAAAACGATAAGGTTTTAGATTTATCCTTAGGATTATATCCCGAGGCAAAAAAAAAACCTTCCCCCCAGTGATAGTTGACATAATTAAATCCAACTGAGAACCAAATAATTTATTACCTTGAAAAGAAAGAGATAGTAATCTAGACTTGACTTGTCAGCATTCCAATATTTAAGCCACAAAGCTCGTCTAGCTAAAATAGCTAAAGACATGCAGGCCCATTTATCAAGCTCCGTATGGAGCTTGAAGGGCCGTGTTTCTGGCGAGTCTTCAGACTCGCCAGAAACACAAGTTATGAAGCAGCGGTCTAAAGACCGCTGCTTCATAACCCTGTCCGCCTGCTCTGAGCAGGCGGACAGGAACCGCCGGAAATCAACCCGATCGAATACGATCGGGTTGATTGACAGCTCCCTGCTGGCGGCCGATTGGCCGCGAGTCAGCAGGGGGCGGCGTTGCACCAGCAGCTCTTGTGAGCTGCTGGTGCAATGTTAAATGTGGAGAGCGTATTGCTCTCCGCATTTAGCGAGGTCTTGCGGACCTGATCCGCAGTGTCGGATCAGGTCCGCAAGCCCTTTGATAAATGGGCCCCATAGATTTAACATCAATTTTGATATCAAAAATAGAATCACAGATAAAATGATTAGCATGTTGAAGCAAGCAAACAATGCTAGACAAATCAAAATCTGTTTCCTGTTGCCCTAAGCTTTCCAACCAAAAAGTTGATGCAGCTGCAACATCAGCCATAGAAATGGCAGGCCTGAGAAGATAGCCAGAATATAAATAAGCTTTCCTTAGATAAGATTCAAGTTTCCTATCTAAAGGGTCCTTAAAGGAAGTACTATCTTCCATAGGGATAGTAGTACGTTTGGCAGGAGTAGAAATAGCCCCATCAACTTTGGGGATTTTATCCCAAAACTCCAATCTAACTGCTGGCAAAGGATACAACTTTTTAAACCTAAAAGAAGGAATAAAAGAAGTACCAGGCCTACTCCATTCCTTTGAAATCATATCAGAAATAGCATCAGGAACTGGAAAAACCTCTGGAGTAACCACAGGAGGTTTATAAACAGAATTTAAACGTTTACTAGTTTTAATATCAAGAGGACTAGTTTCCTCAATATCCAAAGTAATCAACACCTCTTTTAACAAGGAACAAATATACTCCATATTAAAGAGATAAGTAGCTTTGTCATGTCAATATCTGAGGTAGGATCGTCTGAATCAGATAGATCCTCATCAGAGGAGGATAAATCAGTATGTTGTCGGTGATTTGAAATTTCATCAACTTTATGAGAAGTTTTAAAAGACCTTTTACATTTAATAGAAGGCAGAATAGCAGACAAAGCCTTCTGAGCAATAAAATCTTTTATATTCACAGGGATATCATGTACATTAGATGTTGAATGAACAACAGGCATTGTACTAGTACTGATGGATACATTCTCTGCATGTAAAAGCTTATCATGACAACTGTTACATACTACCGCTGGAGATATAATCTCCGCTAACTTACAACAGATACACTTATCTTTGGTAGAACTGTTATCAGGCAGCAGGAATCCAACAGTGGTTTCTGAGACAGGATCAGATTGAGACATCTTGCAAATGTAAGAGAAAAAAACAACATACAAAGCAAAATTATCAATTTCCTTATATGGCATTTTCAGGAATGGGAAAAAAATGCAAACAGCGTAGCCCTCTAAACATAGAAAAAGGCAAGAGGCATATAGGAAGTGGGGTTTAAATAATACAATTATTTGGCGCCAAGTATGACGCGCGGCGCAAAATTATTTTTTTGGCGCTAACAACCTCCGGAAATTACGCAACTCACGTCATGGCAGACGCAACCTTGTGCAAGGAACCTGGCATCAACTAAGATGCCGGAAATGGCGAATTTGTGTCACCGAACGTAATTTCGAGCCAAAAAATTCTCGCGCCAAGAATGACGCAATAAATATTAGCATTTTGCGGCCTCGTGATCCTAATTTTGCCCGCGAAAATGAATGAAAACAGTCAATTTTGAAGAAAAGACTATACCCCAGGTAAGAAAAAATAACTTCCTAAATATATTTTCACAATTTTGAAACGGATAGTCTGCAAAAGGAAATATACATAAACCTGACTCATGGCAAATATAAGTACAATACATAAATTTAGAACTTTATATTAATACATAAAGTGCCAAACCATAGTTGAGAGTGTCTTAAGTAATGAAAACATACTTACCGAAAGACACCCATCCACATATAGCAGATAGCCAAACCAGTACTGAAACAGTTATCAGTATAGGTAATGGAATATGAGAGTATATCGTAGATCTGAAAAGGGAGGTAGGAGATAAAGCTCTACGACCAATAACAAAGAACCTATGAAAATATTTCCTGTGAGGAAAACCATATAATTCAATAGGTGATACTACTTTCACATCCCTCTGACATTCACTGTTCTCTGAGAGGAATCGGGCTTCAAAATGCTGAGAAGCGCATATCACAGAAGAAAATCAAGCACAAACTTACTTCACCACCTCCATAGGGAGGCAAAGTTTGTAAAACTGAATTATGGGTGTGGTGAGGGGTGTATTTATAGGCATTTTGAGGTTTGGGAAATTTTGCCCCTCCTGGTAGGATTGTAATATCTCATACGTCACTAGCTCATGGACTCTTGCCAATTACATGAAAGAAAGATAGATAATCCGTTTATTACCTATTTCCCAGTTTTGAACAGAAAACATGGTTATTTTAATACACTTTTTACCTCTGGGATTACTTTGTATCTAGTCCTCTTCTGACAGCTCCCTGATCACATTATTTGTTTTTATTATCTAACCCACATGCGTGAGCACAATGTTATCTATATGGCTCAAATGAACTAGCACTCCCCTGTTGTGAAAAGCTAATAAAAAAGCATGGATAAGAGGCTGTCTTTAGTGGCTTAGAAATAGGCAGAAATGTAGAGGTTTAAAGTTTATAAAGTTTATTAATATAACAATGTTGGTTGTGCAAAGCTGGGTAATGGGTAGTAAAGCCATGGTTTATCTTTTTAAACAATAATTTTCGTGTTGACTGTCTTTTTAATGTAAGTTCAATTGGTAGCTTCAGGTAGGATTCTTTATATAAAAACAAAATAGAAGTGTGAGCGCTAAGAAAGCTAAAGGTAAAATGAGAATACTGAAATACAATAAATAAAAAACTTTTCACACTAACATGGGACCGTGAAGTGTATTTAAAAGTGTGATTTTTTTGGAACCGAAATTCTTTATTCCCTATGAGACAAAGTTTGAAGAAAAAACAGAATTTATGCTTACCTGATAAATTTCTTTCTCCTACGGTGTGTCCGGTCCACGGCTTCATCCTTACTTGTGGGAATATTCTCTTCCCCAACAGGAAATGGCAAAGAGAGCACAGCAAAAGCAGCCCATATAGCCCCCCTCTGGCTCCGCCCCCCAGTCATTAGACCGACGGTTAGGAGAAAAAGGAGAAACCATAGGGTGCCGTGGTGACTGTAGTGTATAGAAAGAATTTTTTTTAAACCTGACAAAAAAGCCAGTGCGGGCCGTGGACCGGACACACCGTAGGAGAAAGAAATTTATCAGGTAAGCATAAATTCTGTTTTCTCCTACATTGGTGTGTCCGGTTCACGGCTTCATCCTTACTTGTGGGAACCAATACCAAAGCTTTAGGACACGGATGAAGGGAGGGAACAAGTCAGGTTACCTAAACGGAAGGCACCACGGCTTGCAAAACCTTTCTCCCAAAAATAGCCTCCGAAGAAGCATAAGTATCGAATTTGTAAAATTTGGCAAAAGTGTGCAGAGAAGACCAAGTCGCTGCCTTACATATCTGATCAACAGAAGCCTCGTTCTTGAAGGCCCATGTGGAAGCCACAGCTCTAGTAGAGTGAGCTGTAATTAGTTTAGGAGGCTGCCGTCCGGCAGTCTCATAAGCCAATCGGATGATGCTTTTCAGCCAAATAGAAAGAGAGGTAGCAGTAGCTTTCTGTCCTCTCCTCTTACCAGAATAAACGACAAACAAAGATGAAGTCTGTCTGAAATCCTTTGTTGCATCTAAATAGAATTTTAAAGCACGGACCACATCTAAATTGTGTAACAAACATTCCTTCTTCGAAACTGGATTCGGACACGGAGAAGGAACAACTATTTCCTGGTTAATATTCCTGTTGGAAACCACTTTTGGAAGAAAACCAGGTTTGGTACGCAAAACAACCTTATCTGCATGGAATACCAGATATGGTGGATCACACTGCAAAGCAGACAATTCAGAAACTCTTCTAGCAGAAGAAATAGCAACCAAAAACAGAACTTTCCAAGATAGTAACTTAATATCTATGGAATGTAAAGGTTCAAATGGAACCCCTTGAAGAACTGAAAGAACTAAATTTAGACTCCATGGAGGAGTCATGGGTCTCCAGACTAAGGCCTGTACAAAAGCTTGTACATCTGGCACTGCTGCCAGGCGTTTGTGTAACAAAATAGACAAAGCAGATATCTGTCCTTTTAGAGAACTCGCTGACAACCCTTTATCCAAACCCTCTAGGAGAAAGGAAAGAATCTTAGGAATTTTAATTTTACTCCAAGAAAATCCCTTGGATTCACACCAACAGATATATTTTTTCCATATTTTATGGTAAATTTTCCTAGTCACAGGTTTTCTGGCTTGGACCAGAGTATCTATAAATGAATCTGAAAACCCAGGCTTAGATAAAATCAAGCGTTCAATTTCCAAGCAGTCAGCTGCAGAGAGACTAGATTTGGATGTTCGAATGGACCTTGTACTAGAAGATCCTGTCTCAAAGGTAGCTTCCATGGTGGAGCCGATGACATATTCACCAGGTCTGCATACCAAGTCCTGCGTGGCCATGCAGGAGCTATCAGAATCACCGAGGCCTTCTCCTGTTTGATCCTGGCTACGAGCCTGGGAAGGAGAGGAAACGGTGGAAACACATAAGCTAGGTTGAACGACCAAGGCGCCACTAATGCATCCACTAGTGTTGCCTTGGGATCCCTGGATCTGGACCCGTAGCGAGGAACCTTGAAGTTCTGACGAGACGCCATCAGATCCATGTCTGGAATGCCCCATAATTGAGTTAACTGGGCAAAGACCTCCGGGTGGAGTTCCCACTCCCCTGGATGGAAAGTCTGACAACTCAAATAATCCGCCTCCCAGTTGTCTACTCCTGGGATGTGAATTGCAGATAGATGGCAGGAGTAATACTCCGCCCATTTGATGATCTTGGATACCTCTCTCATCGCCAAGGAACTCTTTGTTCCTCCCTGATGATTGATGTAAGCTATAGTCATCATGTTGTCCGACTGAAATCTTATGAATCCGGCCTTCGCTAGTTGAGGCCAAGCCCGGAGCGCATTGAATATCGCTCTCAGTTCCAGGATGTTTATCGGGAGAAGAGACTCTTCCCGAGACCATAGACCCTGAGCTTTCAGGGAGTCCCAGACCGCGCCCCAGCCTAATAGACTGGCGTCGGTCGTGACAATGACCCACTCTGGTCTGCGGAAACTCATTCCCTGAGACAGGTGATCCTGAGTCAACCACCAACGGAGTGAGTCTCTGGTTAACTGGTCTACTTGAATCTGGGGAGACAAGTCTGAATAATCCCCATTCCACTGTCTGAGCATGCACAGTTGCAATGGTCTTAGATGAATTTGAGCAAAAGGAACCACGTCCATTGCTGCCACCATTAGACCTATTACTTCCATGCACTGAGCTATGGAAGGCTGAGGAATAGATTAAAGAACTTGACAAGCCTTTAGAAGCTTTAATTTTCTGACCTCTTTCAGAAAAATCTTCATTTCTACAGAATCTATTATTGTTCACAGAAAAGGAACTCTTGTAGACGGGGACAGGGAACTCTTTTCCACGTTCACCTTCCACCCGTGAGACCTGAGAAAAGCCAATACAATGTCTGTATGAGCCCTTGATCTGGAAAGGGACGACGCTTGGATTAGGATGTCGTCCAGGTAAGGTGCCACTGCAATGCCCCTCGGTCTTAGAACCGCTAGAAAGGACCCTAGCACCTTTGTGAAAATTCTGGGAGCATTGGCTAAACCGAACGGAAGAGCCACGAACTGGTAATGTTTGTCCAGAAAGGCGAACCTTAGGAACTGATGATGATCTTTGTGGATAGGAATATGTAGGTACGCATCCTTTAAATCCACGGAAGTCATGAATTGACCCTCCTGGATTGTTGGTAAAATCGTTCGAATGGTTTCCATTTTGAACGATGGAACTCTGAGGAATTTGTTTAGAATTTTTAAATCCAGAATTGGTCTGAAAGTTCCCTCTTTTTTGGGAACTACAAACAGGTTTGAGTAAAACCCCTGACCTTGTTCCACTGTTGGAACTGGGTGTATCACTCCCATCTTTAATAGATCTACTACGCAATGTAAGAATGCCTGTCTCTTTATCTGGTCTGAAGATAAGTGAGACATGTGGAACCTTCCCCTTGGAGGAAGTTCCTTGAATTCTAGAAGATAACCCTGAGAGACTATTTCTAGTGCCCAGGGATCCTGAACATCTCTTGCCCAAGCCTCAGCAAAAAGAGGAAGTCTGCCCCCTACTAGATCCGGTCCCGGATCGGGGGCTACCCCTTCATGCTGTCTTGGTAGCAGCAGCAGGCTTCTTGGCCTGTTTACCCTTGTTCCAGCCTTGCATTGGTTTCCATGCTGGCTTAGCCTGGGAAGCGTTACCCTCTTGTCTAGAGGCTGCAGAGTTAGGAGACGGTCCGTTCCTGAAGTTGCGAAAGGAATGAAAATTAGATTTGTTCTTAGCCTTGAAAGGCCTATCCTGTGGGAGGGCATGGCCCTTTCCCCCAGTGATGTCTGAAATAATCTCCTTCAATTCTGGCCCAAAAAGGGTCTTACCTTTGAAAGGAATATTGAGCAATTTTGTCTTGGATGACACATCCGCCGACCAAGATTTCAGCCAAAGCGCTCTGCGCGCCACAATTGCAAAACCTGAATTTTTCGCCGCTAATTTCGCCAATTGCAAAGCGGCATCTAAAATAAAGGAATTAGCCAACTTTAGTGCGTGAATTCTGTCCATGACTTCCTCATATGGAGTCTCCTTATTGAGCGAATTTTCTAGTTCTTCGAGCCAAAAAGACGCCGCCGTTGTGACAGGAATAATGCACGAAATTGGTTGGAGGAGGAAACCTTGCTGAACAAATATCTTTTTAAGCAATCCTTCCAATTTTTTATCCATAGGATCTTTGAAAGCACAACTGTCCTCAATGGGAATAGTTGTGCGTTTGGCCAACGTAGAAACTGCCCCCTCAACCTTAGGAACTGTTTGGGAAATTGAGGAGTAGTAATCACATCAAAACATATCCTCTCACAATGAAGTACTCCGACAGAAAAAAGTATGGGTATAGTAGTAAACTGGATGAGTCCGGAACCCAAAGGATCTCCACTAACAGTAGAGACGGAAACTGAAAACTTCTTTCTTAGTAAGGGAATAGTGTGAGTAGACACAAAAGTGGAGTCAATGAACACTCCTCCAGCACCAGAATCAATAAGAGCTTGGGTATGAATCTTGTTATCACCCAATTGAAGGGTTACAGGAACAAAGAGTTTATTATAGAGGGAATGAACTTGTTTTTGGCTTAACTTAGTTCCCTGGACAGAAGTTAAGCCCTGGCTTTTACTGGCCTGGTAGGACAATCCCTTAATAAATGCCCTTTAAGGCCACAGTATAGACACAGGCCAAGAGAACGTCTTCTCAAACGCTCAGTTTCGGTTAATTTTATGGTTCCTACTTCCATAGGTTCAGCTTGATCAGGAGAAGGAGAGGCAGTCGTTACCGGGTTAGAAAAACGAGGAGCCAGACGAAAAGGAGTTCGAGTTGAGGATCTCTGATTTCTTTCTCTTTCTTGTTGGCGTTCACGATATCTAGAATCAAGACTGATGCAAAGATTTATTAAGGCTTCTAGGGAGTCTGGAAGTTCCCGATACACCAATTCATCTTTGAGACGTTCTGAAAGTCCTTTGCGAAAAGCTGCTCTAAGAGCTCCCTGATTCCAATTAGTTTCAGATGCAAGAGTGCGGAATTCAATGGCATATTGAGACACTGATTGACCACCCTGACGTAGGTCTAATAGAGAAGCTTCAGCAGCGGAAGTCCTTCCAGGTTTGTCAAACACGTTAGAAAAAACAGAAAGAAAAGCATCCACATCCTGAAGTATAAGATCATCTTTTTCTAACAGAGGTGATACCCAGGCCAAAGCTCTTCCTTTCATTAAGGAAATAAGGAATGTAATCCGAGATGAGGGAGTAGCAAAAAGGGTAGGACTGTTACGAAAGTTAAGTCGACATTGATTCAAAAAACCCCTACAATCTTCAGGATTCCCATCATATTTATCTGGAAGAGGAATCCTAGGACTCAAATGTCCTTGTGATTGGTTGTTGGGAATAGGAGGAGGAGATGCCTCAATGTTAGGATTGGGAGGGATAGGAGCAACCAAGCTCTGTAATAATGTAGTGATTTGATCCAGCTTAGTATCCAAGGATTGCAAGTGGGTAGCATGAGATCCCAGTAACTGTCCCTGGTGAGTCACGGCCATGGATAATTCAGTGGGGTCCATTTATGGCCCGTTTGTAATGTCAGCCGTATTTAGTCAGTTCAGGATTTAACCCAACTGCTAGCGTGGATATTAAAACACACACTAGCACACTGAGAAATATCCAGGACGTGACCCACTCAGGAAACAAAATAAGCAGGGTATCAGAACTTCCCAAAAGAAAGTAATTCAAAATATCTTCTTGAGGATAGAATTGATTTACAGGAGATAGCGTTCCTTTCTCAGGAAAATAGAAACAAACAAAGCTTATGTCCCTTTAAGCAGGTTGATAGTGGATAAATGAATATGTTTCTTTCTTGCAGGTTTGCAACAAACTAAGAATGTCCCTTTAAGCAGGTTGTTAGCAAACAAATAATAATGTCCTTTTAGCAGAATTAAAGCAAACAAAAATAAAATCCCTTTAAGCAGGTGTCCGCAAACAAATGTTAATGTCCTTTTAAGCAGGATTGTCAGTAAAGAAATGATAATGTCCTTATTAGCAGGATTAAAGCAAACAAAGATAAAGTCCCTTTAAGCAGGTGTCCGCAAACAAATGATAATGTCCTTTTAAGCAAGATTGTAAGCAAACAAATGATAATGTCCTTTTAAGCAAGATTGTAAGCAAACAAATGATAATGTCCTTTCAAGCAGGATTGTAAGCAAACAAATGATAATGTCCTTATTAGCAGGATTAAAGCAAACAAAGATAATGTCTCTTTAAGCAGGTGTCCGCAAACAAAAGTTAATGTCCTTTAAAGCAGGATTGTCAGCAAACAAATGATAATGTCCTTATTAGCAGGATTAAAGCAAACAAAGATAATGTCCCTTTAAGCAGGTGTCCGCAAACAAATGATAATGTCCTTTAGGCAGGTTAGCAGGCAAACAAGATTTGGAAGCAAGAGGCATTGGAAAACAATGTCAAGAAGGATAGGGTCAGATTTCACAAGATTGTACTCACTTAGACAGGGACCGGCAGAAGAGAACAAACGGGCACCGAGTAAATCTCCCGCCGAGATTTAAAGGCAGAGAGAGGCCGCCACGTCATAGGGGTTGTCAGAGAATGCGTCACGTTGCCTAGCAACGTGACGTAGGAACCCAGAAGAGATCCGGGAGCCGCAGCGACACAGCGATGAACGGCGAATTCATGACAAACACCACATACTCTTTACCATCCCCATGGAGATGCTACTTGTTCAGAGCGGCAAAGAGAATGACTGGGGGGGCGGAGCCAGAGGGGGGGCTATATGGGCAGCTTTTGCTGTGCTCTCTTTGCCATTTCCTGTTGGGGAAGAGAATATTCCCACAAGTAAGGATGAAGCCGTGGACCGGACACACCAATGTAGGAGAAAGCTTCTCTACAGATATATCCTGTGTGCTATATGCACTAAAGAGCGGAAGGTCGGATTACCTTAATTCTACAATCCTCGAGAGCGATCCAGCCTTTGTAAAATACATCTAACCTCTGACCCCCAGAGATCTATGATGGGTCTGGCAGACATGTGACTCCGTGGCATTCAGAGGAGATACAAATGCCGAGAGAGGCTGGCAAACACGTGGATCGATTAACAATAATAATAAGGTACTGTGAACAAACTCAGTTACTAGAAACTACTATTTACCATACAAGCAAAAACCCCTGAGGAAACAACTGCTTACTATGTTGCGGTCCACTTTGTCACTAAGTTACCTATTAGATCGGTATAGTCCGGTCCATTTCTGTATGTGACCTGACTCTGTAGTAGCACCTCATAGGTGCTGGTCTAGGCCATACTGGACGCTGGGGTTATCCATATCCCCTATTCGCTTGATAAGTCTTTGATGAGTTTCATTGTGCACACATATATACTGTTTGAGGCGGAAAGCCCCGTTTACATGCTGATATTATAACGGAGACGTCTGATTTGTTTTAGCTAATTTTTTATTCAGTTTTATGATATATATCATTGTTAATAAATTGTTTCTGATTTTACTTATTGTGTTTCAGTATTCTCATTTTACCTTTAGTTTTCTTAGCGCTTCCACTTCTATTTTGTTTTTTTATCCCAATAAGAGGGTTCTTCGGACAAGTGAGGAGTTTGGTATTTTAGCCTAGCGCACATTCCTTTTGTACTATTACTACAGGATTTTTTTATAGGTTGCACTTGATGGACTTTTGTCTTCTTTTAAGCTTATCTACTATGTTACTTTGACTTTGACATTGTCATTTCATCAACATGGCTCTCCTTTAATTTTACCCAATTATAAATGATCTCACAATGACTTCTTCAATGGTCTCAACTGTGTATATCTTCTCATCGTCTTCACAATATGATTACTATTATAGTACTTTCTCATCTCCTGCATTCCTAACCACTCTTATAATCGCACAATGCAATATATAAAAGATTTACAGATTATTCATCTTTATGTTTTTGGCACAATACAATTTGAATTATTTATACAAAATCAACAAAGATGAAAAACCTTTGGGAGGTTCTGGAATAGTTGACATTTACCTGTATTGCACTTAATAGTTTTTTTATGACAAAAATTACACAATATGCATGTAAAAATGTTTTGACATATGTCTAAGACCTTATACATGCATTTCTCTTTCTGCAAATTAAATTAAAAAAACAATTATTGGAAATGTTATTGGAACTAGGGACACCAAAATATTGCCTAATTCTTATTAAACACTGTTGTGCTTCTATTGATTTTCATTTTGAAGTGGATTTTGCTACTCATAAAATTAATTTAGAATATGGAGGAACAGAGTAAAAAATAATGGACCATTCATGGTAGAAAGCATTCAAAATCTAATGGGGAGAGATCACAGATTAAAACCATAATATGTTCCTGGAGCGTTAAACATGGTGTAAAATATTCTTTCCATAACATAAGTCAACCACAATCCTTTAGAAATGTTTGTCTAATTTTTCTACAAAATTCACCATTAAATTCTAAGTTGTTGTTTTTCGGTAAAAAAAAGCTTTTGTAAAGGATTATGGCAGACTCCAATGTTCCTGAACATCACCAATGAGATCTACGGAAGCATGAAACACATTGATGAATTTCACCACATCATCTAATGTGAATAAAAATACTTTTTAAGAAGCCTAAGTATATAAAGAAATTAATTCTCTCACAATCTTTTTCAGAACTGCAGCAGTGCTCAACACTCGACACCTCAAACATTAGATTAATCATGCAAATATCTGGTAATCTGAATATTTTACATACAATGCTTTCCCGTGATCTCAGTAAGATGAAACAGCTCTAAAAGTATTTTTACTATCACGTGCATACAACTTTGAAGTGGGATTGTGCAAGAGAAACGTAACCCAGATTAGATATGGCCAGAAATCGATATCTTTAAGAAACAATATGGGCAGTCTTTGTTCCAGCATGAAAAGCCTGTGTTTAGGGAATGGCTGTAACGGACAAAGCTGAATAATTTAACAATATTGCAACTGTTCTGCAGAACCAAAATCACCATTATATGTGTAAGTTAGCACATACTCAGTGTGTAAATATTAATCAGTATGTCTATTGAGCCAATTGTGGAGCTACAAAATGGTTATTGTTTAAAAAGATAGTTAATAACTTTATTACCCATTCCCCAGTTTTGCACAACCAACACAGTTATATTAATATACTTTATACCACTGTGATTACCTTGTATCTAAGCCTCTGACAGCCCCCTTATCACATGACTATTTATTTATTATCTATTGACTTGCATTTTAGCCAATTAGTGCAGTGTACTGCACAACTACATGGGACAGAGCACTAGGTTATCTATATAGCCCACATGAATAAGCAGTCTTTTGTTTTGAAGAGCAAATACAAAAGCATGTAATAAGAGGCTGTCTGTAGTGGCTTAAAAACAGGCAGAAATTAAGATGTTTAAATGTTATAAAGTATATTAATATAACAATGTTGGTTGTCCAAAGCTGGGGAATAGGTAGTAAAAGGCGTTATCTATCTTTTTAAACAATAACAATTTTGGTGTAGACTGTCCCTTTAAATATAATTTAGATGCTTGCACACAAATTATGCTGTCCCTTCAAATAAAATTCTATGATAAGGATCCTGAATTTACCACTTTCTAAAGGAAGGTTGAACAAGCAGTGAAATATGATATACCTGCATTCTCACTAATAGCCACCCCAGAATCATTGGGAAGTAACTCACCAGATTGCACAGAGTAGGGAGACAAAGTAAATAACTAAAGGTAGTGGTGCCTTCTGCCCTTTGAACCTTTTATAGCAAAATCAAGTATATTGGAGGCTCACAATTAGTGCATTTGTATTATCACACTTAAAAACACTCAAAGCACAACAGCCTTTCTCTTGGGTTTTAGAAATGTACTTTTAAAATGGAGAATAGCTTTATTGGCACACATATCTGTATAAAAATGTGTATGCTTGTGCAGTAAGTCACTATCCATCAATAAAGAACTGGGGAGTTATGTTTATCAGCCAGTGAACAGTCATTGTTTTCTTTGTTGCATATAAAAATATATTTTATGCTTACCTGATTAATTTGTTTCATTCATGGTGGTGAGAGTCCATGATCCATTACTCCAGGGAATAACTCAACGATTCCAAACCCAAAAGCTCTATAAAACCCCTCCCACCTCACTGGTAAACTAGTCTGAAGCATAGCCAGGTAAAAGAGGTAGTAAAAGAAAGAGCAAAATAAATGGAACAGGAAAAAAAATGTGTACAAACACCAAAAAAAAAAACAGGGTGGGGTTTAGAAGACTCTCACCACCATGATAGAAATTAATTTATCAGGTAAGCATAAATTATGATTTATTCCATACAGGTGGTGAGAGCCCACGATTCATTGCTCCTGGAAAATAATACCCAAGCTGTGGAGTCCACAAATAATGAGAAATAATGGTGGGATAAAAAGAACATCTTTTTTCACAGAGAAAATAAATCCACAACCCCAATAGAACCCTAGAAAAAACAGGTTAAATGTTTAATCTCTCTTTTTTATGCAATTAAAATGAAAGACAGGCAAAAATAAAATTAACCTGTAACAACTTCCTGAAGGACTTTCCTACCAAAGGCTGCACCAGAAGAAGCAAAAACATCAACATATTGAATTTAGTAAAAGTATGCAAAGAAGACCAAGTAGCTGCCTTGCCAATTTAGTCAACAGAAGCCTCTTTCTTAAAACCCCTTGAAATGGCAACTCATCTGATGAGCAGTAATCTGCTTAAGTTGAAGCTGTCCCACCTCCAAGTAAGCTTTGTGAATCAAAAGTTTCAACCAAGAAGTAAAAAGAAACAACAGAAGCTTTCTACCCCATCCTGGAACCAGAAAAGTGAACACACAAACTAGAAGTTTGTCTTAAATCCTTGGTAGCATCTACATAGTACTTCAATGCTCTTAGAACATCTAAGTTATGAAGAAGTCTCTCTGAAAGCTCTTAGGATAAGGACATAAAGAAGATATAACAATTTCACGTTTTATATTATCCGAAGACACAACCTTAGGTAAAATGTAAAATTTAGTCCTCAAAACTGCCTTATCCTGATTATAAATAAGATAAGGAGGATTGCATGAAAGAGCAGACAACACAGAAATTGTTCTAGCAGAAGAGATTGCCAAAAGAAACAAGACCTTCCAAGAAAGAAGCTTAACCCCTTCACCCAATTCGACGTATATATATGTTGTGCAGTACTTTGCTTATCATACCGCAGGACAATATATGTCTGAGCTTCAGGAAGGTCCTGAAGTCTCGTATGTTACAGCCGAGAAGTGGATTTTCTGAAGCTCCAGGCATCTGCCACATATGGAACCGGAGCACGATTGTATGTCTCACCGTCTGTTTCGATCGTTGCTGGTGCCGGTGGAAAGTGTGGGCAGGAGGCAGGTGGGTGGCCCAACAGCGGAGGGTGGGGGGAGGGCCCTACGCTGCAGAAAAATAAAGGGACAGGGAGGGATGGGGCAGCTACACTACAGAAAAAGGGGTGTGAGGGGTCACTAAGTGGTGATCGCGGAAGGGGAGAGTTGGTGGGACCACTACACTACAGAAAGAAAAAAAATTGACAAAAATGGGAATTTATAGGAACCCTTCAAAATATATGACCCTTTAAAGTGCTGGAAGATAAGCCACTATCTAAACAATTCTGCAAAAACTGCAAAACCCTAGGAATTCTAAAAGAATGCTAGGAAAAAAAAAACCATGATCATATCAACGCACCAGGAAATAAAGGCCCTCCAGACCTTATGATAAATCTTCCTAGTCACAGGCTTGCGTGCCTGTATCAAAGTCTTAATAACAGAATAAGAAAAAAACGTCTCTGCTTGAGAACTAATGGTTAAATCTACACGTTATAAAGCTTAGAGATTTGAGATCTTGATGGAAAAACGGACCTTGAGAAAGAAGGTCCAGGTGCAACGGAAATGATCATGGAGGGCAACTGGACATCTGAATCAGATCTGCATACCAAACCCTGCGAGGCCAAGTTGAGGCAATCGGAATTACAAATGAACTCTCTTGCCTAATATTGGAAATTACTCTGAGAAGAAGAACCAGAGGAGGAAAAACAGCCAAAATGACCATGGAGCTACCAGAGCATCCACAAATTCCACCTGAGGATCCCTGGACCTCGCATAGTATGTAGGAAGATTGTGGTTTAACCGAGAAGCTATCAGATCTATCTCTTGGAGACCCCAAAGATCCACTATCTGATTGAAAACATCCAGATGAAGAAACCACTTCCCTGGATGTATTGACTGACGACTGAGAAAAATCCACTTTACAGTTATTAACTCCCAGAATATGAACTGCAGAAATTAGATAATTGGTTTCTGCCCAGGAAATAATTCAAGATAACTCCTTCATACCTAGGAAACTGCGAGTTCCCACCTGATGACTGATGTAAGCCACTGCCGTGACATTATGTTGTCTGGAAATGGAGATAAGACTCCCTTTTCAACAGAAGCCAAGCTTGAAGGGCTCTAAAAATAGCATGGGCACCAACCTGAAAGACTTGCATCTATAGTGATCACATTTCAAATAGGACAAGCAAAAGAAGCCCCTGGAATAATCAACCAAGACAGGGTCTGACTTCTTCTGTAATCTACAAAGATCTTTTGAGACAGCTAAGTATGATCCCTGCACTATTGCTGAAGAGGCTCATGTGAAAACGAGCAAAACGGAATAGCATCCGAAGCAGCAATCATGAGATTGAACACTTCCATGCAAAGAGCGGAGGGAAAAGAAAGAGATTGAAGGTTTTGACAAACTATATCCAGGTTCAACCTTCTTTGATCTGTCAAAGAGAGACTCAAAGAAACAGAATATATCTGAACTCCCAGAAAAACAACTCTCGTCTCAGAAAAAAAACCTCGATTGAAAATTGATTCTCCATGCTGTTAAAGAAACAACAGTCTACTGGTTTGAGATTCTGCTAAACGTAAAGATAGAGTTTGAACCAAGATATCATCCAGGTTAGGCAATGCCCTAAGAAAAAAGGGTACCAAGAACTTTTGAGACCAAATGGTAGAGCAACAAACTGAAAATGCTTGTCTAGAAAGGCAAACCTCAGAAACTAATAATGTTCCCTGTGAAGTGTAACATGAAGGTAAGCATTTTTTAAATTTATTGTGGACATAAACTGACCTTGCTGAAAAAAGGCAGACTAGTCTGAATAGTTTACATTTTGAAAGTACAAATACTGAGAAACTTGTTGAGAGCTTTCAAATCCAAAACTGATCCGAAAGGTTCTTCCTTCTTTGGCACAATGAAAAGAGTTTAATACGAGAAACAGGAACAACCATTTCCATAGATTTGAGATCTCAAACTGACTTAAAAAAGCCCAAACTTCACCAGATTCTATGGAACATTGGAAAGAATAAATCTTCCTCTGGGAGGCCTTGTTCTGAAACCTATCCAGTAACCCTGAGAGACCTATCCAGCAAGCCTTCTAAAAAAGGCACAACCTACCCCCTGGATCGGGTGCCGCACCATCTTGCAGACTTGGATGAGGAAGTAGATTTTCTGGAGTGCTTGAACGTGTTCCCGAACTAGGCTTCCAGGACAAGCTGGGGAACTTTGTTTCTAAAAGGGAAATCGGATTTCTGATCCCTATTCTGCTAAAAGAAATTAAAACGATTAAAAGCTTTTTATTTACCTTTGGACATCTTGTACTGAGGAAGAAAAGCTCCCTTGCCTCCAGCAACAGTAGAAATAATGGAATCCAAACCAGACCCAAACAACATCTTTTCATGAAAAGAGAGAGATAAAAGTCTGGTTTTAGAAACCATATAAGACCAAGACTTTAACCATAAAGCCCTTTTAGAAAGTACTGCCAAAGACATTCTGTTAGAATTAATCTTAATGATGTTAAAAAACAGCATCACAAATAAAAACCGAATCAGCAGAAAATTGTTTAGAAAGACTATTTAACCAAATTAAAGAAGTAGCCGCAACAAGAGACACTGCTGGCCTAAAAAAACATTATTTATGTAAGAACTTACCTGATAAATTAATTTCTTTCATAGTGGCAAGAGTCCATGAGCTAGTGACGTATGGGATCGACATTAATGAGGGGGAAAAGTTTCCCAAACCTCAAAATGCCTATAAATACACTTCCCACCCCACTCATACTTTAGTTTAACGTGTAGCCAAGAAGTGAGGTGTAAAAGAAGGAGTAAAAAGCATACAAAAAGAGGAACTGGAAAAAAATAAAGTGCTTTATACAAAAAAACATAACCACAAAAAATAGGGTGGGTCTCATGGACTCTTGCCACTATAAAAGAAATGAATTTATCAGGTAACTTCTTACATAAATTATGTTTTCTTTCATGTAAGTGGAAAGAGTCAATGAGCTAGTGACGTATGGGATATAATACCCAAGATGTCACCACGAGTCACTAGAGAGGGAGGGATAAAATAACAAGAGCTAAATCCGCTGAAAACTTTAATCCAAAAAAATAATTAAGTTTTCTTTTAAAAATGTCAAAACAAATTAAATCAAAGACACTAGAATCAAACTGAGACAACTGCCTGGAGAACCTTTCTACCAAAGGCTGCTTCCGAAGAAGCAAACACATCAAAATGGTAAAATTTAGAAAATGTATGCAAAGAAGACCAAGTTGCTGCTTTGCAAATTTGATCAACTGAAGCTTCATTCTTGAAAGCCCAAGAAGTGGCAACTGATCTAGTAGAATGAGCTGTAATTCTTGGAGGCTGAGACTGACCCGCCTCCAAATAATATTTGTGAATCAAAAGTTTCAACCAAGATGCCAGAGAAATGGCAGAGGCTTTTCTGACCTTTCCTGGAGCCAGAAAAAAAAAAAACCAAATAGACTAGAAGTCTTTCTGAAATCATTAGTAGCCTCAACATAATATTTCAAAGCTCTTACCACAAGCAAAGAATGTAAAGACCTTTCAAGAGTATTCTTAAGATTAAGACACAAAGGAACAATTTCCCTATTGATGTTGTTAGAATTCACAACTTTAGGCAAAAATTTAAATGAAGTCCACTAAAAAGCTAAGATAAGGAGAGTCACACGAGAGAGCAGACAATTCAGAAACTCTTCTAGCAGAAGAGATAGCCAAAAGAAATAACACTTTCCAAGAAGGTAATATCAAGAGAATGCATAGGCTCAAAAGGAGGAGCCTGTAAAATCTTCAAAACCAAATTGAGACTCCAAGGCTGAACAAAACAGTAAATATCAGGAAGTTTAGCAATCTTTCTATGAAATAAGAAATAAAGAGCAGAAATTTGTACTTTCAAAGTATTTGCAGACAAACCCTTATCCAAGCCATCCTGAAGAAACTGTAAAATCCTAGGAATTCTGAAAGAATTCCAAAAATAATTATGAGTGGAACACCATTAAATATAGGTTTTCCAAAACCGATGATAAATTTTCCTTGAAACAGAATTACGAGCCTGTATCATACTGCTAATCAATGAGTCAGAGAAACCTCTATGACTAAGTACTAAGGCCTCTATTTATCAAGCTGTCAACCGCAAATACGCTGGAATTCCACAGCGTATTTGTGGCGAGCCTGATTCGCCTTAGTTATCAAACCCTACAGACCGGCAAAAGTAGAATTTAGTGACGTAACATACGATCCGCCGGACTCAGTCCGACACAGATCGATGCTTACGTCACTACAGATGTTCCGAACGCAAGTTCGGCACTATCTGACTACTTTTGCTAGTTATCAAATACCTAGCAGGTACGCTCGGCACTTTTCCGGCCCAGCGTACCTGGTTTTCAATACGCCGCCTTGGAAGCCGCGGATACCATAGGAATCAATGGGAGTCGGAAAGCAGCGAGAGCTCATGTTCGCTGCTGCCCGATATCCCATTGATTCCTATGGTAATGTCTACACCTAACACCCTAACATGTACCCCGAGTCTAAACACCCCTAATCTGCTCCCCCTACACCGCCGCCACCTACTTTATACTTATTAACCCCTAAACCGCCGCTCCTGGACCCCGCTGCACCTCAATAGTGTTTAACCCCTAAACAACCGCTCCCGGAGCCCACCGCCACCTACATTATACTTATTAACCCCTAATCTGCCCCCCCCACACCACCGCCACCTACATTATATTTATTAACCCCTAATCTGCCCACCCCTACACCGCTGCCACTATATTAAATATATTAACCCCTAAACCTAAGTCTAACCCTAACCCTAACACCCACTAACAAATATAATTTAACTAAATCAAACTAAATTATTCCTATTTAAAACTAAATACTTACCTATAAAATAAACCCTAAGCTATCTACAATATAACTAATAGTTACATTGTAGCTATCTTAGGATTTATTTTTATTTTACAGGCAACTTTGTATTTATTTTAACTAGGTATAATAGTTATTCTAATAACTTCCTAGTTAAAATAAATACAAAAGTACCTGTAAAATAAAACCTAACCTAAGTTACAATAACACCTAACACTACAATTAAATTAATTACCTACATTAAATACAATTAACTACAATTAACTAAAATTAAATTATCTAAAGTACAAAAAAAACACCCCACCAAATTACAGAAAATAATAAAATAATTACAAGGTTTTTAAACTAATTACACCTAATCTAATCCACCTAATAAAATAAAAAATCCCCCCAAAATAATAAAAAGCCCTACCCTTAAAAGGGCCTTTTGCGGGGCATTGCCCCAAAGTAATCTGCCATTTTACCTGTAAAAAAAAGTACAATACCCCCCCACCAACATTAAAACCCAGCACCCACACACCCAACCCTACTCTAAAACCCACCCAATCCACCCTTAATAAAACCTAACACTAACCCCTTGAAGATCACCCTACCTTGAGAAGTCTTCACCCAACCGGGCCGAAGTCCTCCACAAAGTCGGGCGAAGTGGTCCTCCAGACGGGCAGAAGTCTTCATCCAAGCGGCATCTTCTATCTTCATCCATCCTGAGCGGAGCGGGTCCATCTTCAAGACATCCGACGCGGAGCATACTCTTCCAACGACATACGACGACTGAATGATGGTTGCTTTAAATGACGTCATCCAAGATGGCGCCCCTTGAATTCCGATTGGCTGATAAAATTCTATCAGCCAATCGGAATTAAGGTTGGAAAAATCCTATTGGCTGATGCAATCAGCCAATAGGATTGAGCTTGCATTCTATTGGCTGATTGGAACAGCCAATAGAATGCAAGCTCAATCCTATTGGCTGATCCAATCAGCCAATAGGATTTTTCCTACCTTAAAGGGACAGTTCACCGAAAAACTTTCTCCCCTTTAAATTATTCCCAATGATCCTTTTTACCTGCTAGAGTGTATTAAATTGGTTGCAAGTAGCTCCTTTACTCATATTTCAGCATTTGAAATAGCTGATTTAGCTTGTGGTTTCCCAACCTATACTGAAAGTTTTGATACTGGCGTATACGCTATTGAATAGCCTAAGTAAACACAGTCAGCAGAAGAGATTACACCCTCAGTGGAGGGCATGATAGTTCAGTAACAAAATGATAATTTTCCATTGTTCTCTCTATGTATTGAGCTTTGGTGTTCCAGACAAATATAAGATAAGGAAGCAAGTCTGTGTACATAAAAGTGATAACATAATGAGATCTGATATTACCTGAAGCTCAACCCATTGTAATAGGCTGTGGTTTCAAAGCACAAAACCAGCTACTTCAGATACACAAATAAACCCGAAAATGCAGTTTCTCAAATATTTTATACTCTGCAGTTGGTATAACAAGTCATTTAAAATACATTTATGGAAAAACAATTTTACAGTGTACTGTCCCTTTAATTCCGATTGGCTGATAGAATTATATCAGCCAATCGGAATTCAAGGGACGCCATCTTGGATGATGTTATTTAAAGGAACCGTCATTCAGTCGTCGGATGTCTTTGGAAGAGGATGCTCCGCGTCGGATGTCTTGAAGAGGGACCCGCTCCGCGCCAGATGGATAAAGATAGAATATGCCGTCTGGATGAAGACCTCTGCCCCTCTGGAGGACCCCTTCTGGCCGGCTTGGATGAAGACTTCTGCCCGTCTGGAGGACCACTTCGCCCAGCTTTGTGGAGGACTTCGGCCCGGTTGGGTGAAGACTTCTCAAGGTAGGGTGATCTTCAAGGGCTTAGTGTTAGGTTTTATTAAGGTGGGATTGGGTGGGTTTGAGATTAGGGTTGGGTGTGTGGGTGGTGGGTTTTAATGTTGGTGGGGGGGTATTGTACTTTTTTTTACAGGTAAAAGAGCTGATTACTTTGGGGCAATGCCCCGCAAAAGGTCATTTTAAGGGCTATTCGTAATTTAGTTTAGGGTAGGGCTTTTTATTATTTTGGGGGGATTTTTTATTTTATTAGGGGGATTAGATTATGTGTAATTAGTTTAAAAAAAACTTGTAATTATTTTATTATTTTCTGTAATTTAGTGATTGTTTTTGTACTTTAAATAATTTTATTTAATTTTAGTTAATTGTATTTAGTTTAGGGAATTCATTTAATTATAGTGTAATGTTAGGTGTAATTGTAACTTAGTTTAGGTTTTATTTTACAGGTACTTTTGTATTTATTTTAACTAGGAAGTTATTAAATAGTTAATAACTATTTAATAACTATTCTACCTAGTTAAAATAAATACAAACTTGCCTGTAAAATAAAAATAAATCCTAAACTAGCTACAATGTAACTATTAGTTATATTGTAGCTATCTTAGGGTTTATTTTATAGGTAAGTATTTAGTTTTAAATAGGAATAATTTAGTTAATGCTAGGAATAATTTATTTCGATTTATTTAAATTATATTTAAGTTAGGGGGTGTTAGGGTTAGTGTTAGACTTAGGTTTATGGGTTAATACATTTAATATAGTGGTGGCGGTGTGAGGGGGCAGATTAGGGGTTAATAAATATAATGTAGGTGGCGGCGGTGTAGGGGTGGGGCAGATTAGGGGTTAATAAATATAATGTAGGTGGCAGTGGGGTTCGGGAGCGGCGGTTTAAGGGTTAAACAATTTAGTTGTGGTGGGGTCCGGGAGCGGCAGGATAGGTAGGTGTCGGCAGTATAGGGGGCGGAAGATTAGGGGTTAATATGTATAATGTAGGTGGCGGTGGGCTCCGTGAGTGGCGGTTTAGGGGTTAAACAATGTATTTAGTTGTGGCGGGGTCCAGGAGCGGCGGTTTAGGGGGTAAACAATTTATTTAGTTGCAGCTGGGTCCGGGAGCGGAAGTTTAGGGGTTAAACAATTTATTTAGTTGCGGCGGGGTCAAGGAGCGGTGGTTTAGGAGGTAAACAGTAGAGTATAGTGTGGGTGCTTAGTGACAGGGTACCAAGAAAGCTGAAAAAAAGCTGAAGAGCAGCGAGATCGATGACTGTTAGTTGACAACAGTCCGCTGCTCATCGCCCCCAATACTTGGTGCGCGGTTTAGCTTTTTTGGTAACTTTGGAGAACGTATTCAGGTCAGTGGCAGCGATGTTAGGCGAACATAGGTGAGCGTATTGGTGCTGTCGAATGCAGGTAAGTTGACGGGCTTGATAAATAGAGGCCTTAGTGTTCAATTTCCATGCCTTCAAATGTAGAGATTTGAGATCCTGAAAAACGGCCCTTAAGACAGTAGATCTTAAAGGAAGTGGCCAAGGCTGGCAACTGGACAAGATCCACATACCAAAACCTGTGAGGCCATGCTGGTGCTATCAGAAACACATGAGATTGTTCCATTATGATGTTGGAGATCACCCTTGGAAGAAGAACCAGAGGCGGAAAAATATAAGCAGGTTGTTAAAATCAAGGAACTGATAAGTCATCCACCATCTCCGCCTGAGGATCCCTGGACCTGGAAAGGTATCTTGGAAGCTTCTTGTTTAGACGTGAGGCCATCAGATCTATTTCTGGAAGACCTCACATCTGTACAAGTTGAAAAAACACATCTGGATGGAGAGACCACTACCCCAGATGTAAAGTCTGATGGCTGAGATAATCCGCTTCCCAATTGTCTACACCTGGGATAGGATTTGCAGAAATTTGACAAGAGTTGGATTCCGCCCAAGAAAGTATCAGAGATACTTCCTTAATTGCTGAAGGACTGCGAGTCCCTCCTTGATGATTGACATATGCCACTGCTGTGATATTGTCTGAAAACAAATGTAAAGTTCTCTCTTCAATAGAGGCCAAGCCTGAAGAGCCCTGAAAATAGCACGGAGTTCTAAAATATTGATTCGTAACCTCGCCTCTTGAGGTTTCCAAACCCCTTGTGCTGTCAGAGACCACAGACAGCTCCCCAACCTATAAGACTTGCATCCATTGGGATCAAAGTCACAGTAGGACGAACAAATGAGGCCCCTTGAACAATAAGGTGATGGTCTAACCAACAAGTCAAAGAGAGTTGATTGTTGGGATTTAAGTATATCAGCTGTGATATCTGAGTATAATCCCTGCACCATTGGTGCAACATGCAAAGCTGTAGAGGTCTCATATGAAAACGAGCAAAGGGGATTGCGTCCGATGCTGCAGTCATGAGCCCTAAAACGTCCATGCACATAGCCATCCCCAAGATGATTTAAATTACCATATGCCTATCTCATCTCCACTGAATATATTTTAGTTGAGAGTGATGCAGGTATACAAGTATTAGAAAGCTTAAGATGGTAATAGATGTCCCATATGGCACTCCATAGACCGCTGCATCCCTATAACGCCCCTGAGTTATGATTTAACTGAGCCCGGTTACGGTCCTCCCTGTTGGGGGTTTAATGAACATCACATGTCCTATTGACCTAACCAAGCTAAAAGGAACACCCGGTTTGGGTAAGTGAAATGCCCTTGGAATGGCGAGAGTCATAGAGATGTGATGATTTGTTTACGCAACAGCAGTCGGGGGTGAAAACAGAGTCTGTCCCTATATGGTGTACTTCGGTCTCAATTTATATTGTTACACATGATTTATAACACTGTACACCAGATTATTATCTTTTATGAAAAATGTTTGATATTAGAGTTCTTTCCTTCCTTTTGAACAAATAAAGAGTAAGTTAAAACACACTACTGTACTTGTTTCTATTTAATGTTTTACAAAAGTTTTATGAATAGTGTAGAATAGCAGGGAACACTACCCCTGCCTTTGTTATACATAGTTTGTCTTAATTATTTCCCCACCTGACACTTGCCTGTGTAAGTTATATTATTGAACTATTGTTTGATTGAATCGTTCATTGCATAGGTTTGTTCTTACTTTTTTCCACTGCTTGACGACTTAGGTCGCCTTCTTCCTTGCTCTCTTATTCTCATAATTTTCCCTCATTCAACTTTGCATATCTCTTTGCATTTTCTTCACCCTTTTTTTTTCCCTCTTCCCTTCCCCCCCCCCACTCCCATCGCCACTAACATGACGTCCTCACACATAGAAGCTTGCCCCCGAAAGATAGAGCTACTTTCTGTAAATGTAAAGGGCCTAAACAGCCCAACTAAAGGCTCTATGGTCTTACGAGACATACACAGACAAGGTGGACACGTTATCTACCTACAAGAGACACACTTTGCTGCTGGCCATGAGCCCCGCTGGTTTAGTCAACAATATCCCACTGCTTTCTTTGCATCTGGTCCAAAAAAAAAATGGAGTGGGCATTCTTTTTAGCAAAGACATACCGTTCCAACTTACACAAGCACATAGAGACCCAGAGGGCAGATATCTGTTGCTGATAGGACTATTATATGCTAGACTCATAACTCTAGTCAACGTCTACTGTCCCAACCAATCCCAGCAGACCTTTTTTCAAAGGGTTATCCATAAAGTACTTGAACTACAGACTGGTATAGTATTTCTTGGGGGAGATTTGAACGCACCTCTGAACCTTAATCTAGACACTTCAGACGGAATCTCCAGTGTTCCCCATAAGACCCTCAAACGCATAACATCCTCACTCAGAGATGCAGCATTGCATGACATTTGGCGATCACACCACCCCACATCTAAGAACTTCACATTCTTCTCCCATCCCCATAAAAAATACTCGAGAATAGATTATTGGTTTACAGACGCTACTGGCCTCACAGTTGCTACGTCAAGCAATATACTTCCTATCACCTGGTCAGATCATGCCCCAGTTACATGTTCAATTCTATGGTCTGACGCGCCTATCACGCCCTATATTTGGAGAATGGATGATACCTTGTTGGATGATCCAGTCTTTAAACTAGAAATAGAGAAGGCCCTGACGGAATACTTTCAGATACATGAAAGAACGGAAACACCGTCAACCACGGTATGGGAAGCCCATAAGTGTACTATCCGAGGCCTCTTTCTGAAGCAGAAAGCCAGGATAGTTAAGAGTAGACAAATGAAATATCAGAAACTTCTTTCTGAAGTTGAAAACGCAGAGCGTGCACACAAGGCTGCACCAACTGATGCAACGCTCGATAAGAGTTTGATAAAAGCGAGAACGGAACTCTTGCAGTTCCTACAAGAAGATTATCAGAAAGCAGCCCTCGTTCTGCGACAACAGTTCTTCAAACAGGGGAACAAGGCAGGTCGACTGCTGGCCAGGGCTGTTGCCCGGAAAAAAAAGAAACAATATGTATATAGTATGATCCACCCAGATGGGAAGATTAGGGAAGATGGGAGGTCTATCGCTGAGATCTTTCGATCCTATTACGAAACCCTATACAATATCCAGAATGCGAATAGAGCGGAAGGTCACTCCCCTACTCAGGAGCAAGAGACACACAAGATATTAGAGTATCTTGCTAGTGTCAATACCACAAAGCTCTCGAAACAGGACTCTGAGGCCTTGGATTCCCCGTTTACTCTTATGGAACTTAAGCAAGCTCTCAAGGATATAACTTCGGGCAAGAGCCCAGGCCCTGATGGTTTCGGAGCCAAGTACTACAAAATGTTTGGCGACATGCTTGCGCCGAAAATGATAAATCTCTTTAACCAACTATCAGAGGACCCATTTCTACCTAATACAATGCTTGAGGCCCACATCGCCGTGATCCTTAAGCCAGGCAAACCAGAAACTAGTCCAGAGAACTACCGCCCTATCTCGCTGCTTAACGCAGACGTTAAGATATTGGCGAAGATACTTGCCAACCGCCTCAATAGACATCTCCCACACCTTATTTCCACCGACCAGGTGGGTTTTATACCGGGATGTGAGGCGAGGGATAATACTTTTAAAGTCCTTCAGATGATAACATGCGCGCATAACAATTCAGTCCCGCTGGCCCTGATCTCGACCGATGCTGAAAAAGCGTTTGATCGGGTCAGCTGGAGATTTATGCAGCTCACACTGGGAAAATTCGGTTTTGGGCCTAAACTCACAAATTGGATAATGTCATTATACTCAACACCCAATGCCAGGATGAGAGTAAATGGAACTCTTTCAAATCCCTTCGATATTCGCAACGGGACTAGACAGGGTTGTCCCCTGTCTCCCCTTCTGTTCGCTCTGACGATTGAAATATTAGCGACCAGAATTAGAGCGAACCCTGAGATTAATGGAATCAATATAGGGGGCAATACACATAAGCTTGCCATGTACGCTAAAGATGTCCTCTTGCTGATATCAGATGTAGGACAATCCCTCACAATGGCCATTGAAGAATTCACACTCTTCGGTGGTGTATCAAACTTTCTCTTAAACCCCTCAAAGTCTGAGATCATGAACGTCACGATCCCGGAGGCTAAGTTTGAGAGACTGAAAAGAGGCTGTCCATTGAGAATTACAAAAGATAAACTGAAATACTTGGGTGTCTTCTTGACATCCAGTATTAAAGAGATTGTGTCACTGAACTACAAGAATATCAAAAATGAGATCTGTAGAGATCTGTCAAATTAGAGAAATAAAACCATCTCCTGGCTAGGCCGCATAGGAGTGGTCAAAATGAATGTGATGCTAAGAGTGCTCTACATCATGCAGACTATCCCATCATTTACAGCCTCCCATATCCTACATCAAATTCAGTCGGCTATAGAGTCATATCTGGAGAGATCTAAAACCGAGAATCAGTAGGAGAACGATATTCCTGCCTCGGAGTAGAGGCGGATTGGGAGTGCCCGATTTGATGACATACCAAAGGGCAATATCCCTCCAGAGATTGGTAGAATGGTGCCAAAACTCAAACCAAAAAGCTTGGATACATGTGGACAATGCTATCCTAAAGAGGGGAAACTCAGGCGCCCTGGCGTGGATTTCTCCCGCCCACAGACCCTCTGAGATCAAGCTCTATCCACTCATAGACAGTGTACTAATGAACAGGGATAAATTACTTAAGAAAACCTCTCACATATCTACCTTTATATCACCTGTTACCCCACTTAGAGAGAATCCCGACTTGATTTTCTTGTCTGGTCTCTCCTTCCCGAATAAGACCTATGACCTTGCTGATTCGGCTGTATATAATATACTCCAACAGGACAGGTTGAAATCCCAGGAAGAATTAACGACATGGGATAATGGAGTATTTGCTTCATGGTTCAGATTAGCTCAGATTAGACACTACTTTGACACACACAGAGACAAACATAATCTGACAAGACGTATGACTCACTTTGAAACTCTATGTACGATGACCCAACACCCGACTCATCTGATCTCTCAACTTTACAAAATATTATTGCAGGGAGACGGCCACTTCCTCCCGTCCTTTACACAGTCCTGGCAAGACGAACTAGATCTAGAGAGAAAGCACAAGGACTGGGGAAAATTTTTTGACCGAACAAGACGGGCTTCGGTTTCAGCCAAGATACAAGAAAACAGAATTTATGTTTACCTGATAAATTACTTTCTCCAACGGTGTGTCCGGTCCACGGCGTCATCCTTACTTGTGGGATATTCTCTTCCCCAACAGGAAATGGCAAAGAGCCCAGCAAAGCTGGTCACATGATCCCTCCTAGGCTCCGCCTTCCCCAGTCATTCGACCGACGTAAAGGAGGAATATTTGCATAGGAGAAATCATATGATACCGTGGTGACTGTAGTTAAAGAAAATAAATTATCAGACCTGATTAAAAAACCAGGGCGGGCCGTGGACCGGACACACCGTTGGAGAAAGTAATTTATCAGGTAAACATAAATTCTGTTTTCTCCAACATAGGTGTGTCCGGTTCACGGCGTCATCCTTACTTGTGGGAACCAATACCAAAGCTTTAGGACACGGATGAAGGGAGGGAGCAAATCAGGTCACCTAGATGGAAGGCACCACGGCTTGCAAAACCTTTCTCCCAAAAATAGCCTCAGAAGAAGCAAAAGTATCAAATTTGTAAAATTTAGTAAAAGTGTGCAGTGAAGACCAAGTCGCTGCCTTACATATCTGATCAACAGAAGCCTCGTTCTTGAAGGCCCATGTGGAAGCCACAGCCCTAGTGGAATGAGCTGTGATTCTTTCAGGAGGCTGCCGTCCGGCAGTCTCGTAAGCCAATCTGATGATGCTTTTAAGCCAAAAAGAGAGAGAGGTAGAAGTTGCTTTTTGACCTCTCCTTTTACCGGAATAAACAACAAACAAGGAAGATGTTTGTCTAAAATCCTTTGTAGCATCTAAATAGAATTTTAGAGCACGAACTACGTCCAAATTGTGCAACAAACGTTCCTTCTTCGACTATCTCCTGGTTAATGTTTTTGTTAGAAACAACTTTCGGAAGAAAACCAGGTTTAGTACGCAAAACCACCTTATCTGCATGGAACACCAGATAAGGAGGAGAACACTGCAGAGCAGATAATTCTGAAACTCTTCTAGCAGAAGAAATTGCAACCAAAAACAAAACTTTCCAAGATAATAACTTAATATCAACGGAATGTAAGGGTTCAAACGGAACCCCCTGAAGAACTGAAAGAACTAAATTGAGACTCCAAGGAGGAGTCAAAGGTTTGTAAACAGGCTTGATTCTAACCAGAGCCTGAACAAAGGCTTGAACATCTGGCACAGCTGCCAGCTTTTTGTGAAGTAACACAGACAAGGCAGAAATCTGTCCCTTCAAGGAACTTGCAGATAATCCTTTCTCCAAACCTTCTTGAAGAAAGGATAGAATCTTAGGAATTTTTATCTTGTCCCAAGGGAATCCTTTAGATTCACACCAACAGATATATTTTTTCCATATTTTGTGGTAGATTTTTCTAGTTACAGGCTTTCTGGCCTGAACAAGAGTATCAATGACAGAATCTGAGAACCCTCGCTTTGATAAGATCAAGCGTTCAATCTCCAAGCAGTCAGTTGGAGTGAGACCAGATTCGGATGTTCGAACGGACCTTGAACAAGAAGGTCCCGTCTCAAAGGTAGCTTCCATGGTGGAGCCGATGACATATTCACCAGGTCTGCATACCAAGTCCTGCGTGGCCACGCAGGAGCTATCAAGATCACCGATGCCCTCTCCTGATTGATCCTGGCTACCAGCCTGGGGATGAGAGGAAACGGCGGGAATACATAAGCTAGTTTGAAGGTCCAAGGTGCTACTAGTGCATCTACTAGAGTCGCCTTGGGATCCCTGGATCTGGACCCGTAGCAAGGAACCTTGAAGTTCTGACGAGAGGCCATCAGATCCATGTCTGGAATGCCCCACAACTGAGTAATTTGGGCAAAGATTTCCGGATGGAGTTCCCACTCCCCCGGATGAAATGTCTGACGACTCAGAAAATCCGCTTCCCAATTTTCCACTCCTGGGATGTGGATTGCAGACAAGTGGCAGGAGTGAGTCTCCGCCCATTGAATGATTTTGGTCACTTCTTCCATCGCCAGGGAACTCCTTGTTCCCCCCTGATGGTTGATGTACGCAACAGTCGTCATGTTGTCTGATTGAAACCGTATGAATTTGGCCTTTGCTAGCTGAGGCCAAGCCTTGAGAGCATTGAATATCGCTCTCAGTTCCAGAATATTTATCGGGAGAAGAGATTCTTCCCGAGACCAAAGACCCTGAGCTTTCAGGGGACCCCAGACCGCGCCCCAGCCCACCAGACTGGCGTCGGTCGTGACAATGACCCACTCTGGTCTGCGGAAGCTCATCCCCTGTGACAGGTTGTCCAGGGACAGCCACCAACGGAGTGAATCTCTGGTCCTCTGATCTACTTGTATCGTCGGAGACAAGTCTGTATAATCCCCATTCCACTGACTGAGCATGCACAGTTGTAATGGTCTTAGATGAATTCGCGCAAAAGGAACTATGTCCATTGCCGCTACCATCAAACCTATTACTTCCATGCACTGCGCTATGGAAGGAAGAGGAACAGAATGAAGTATTTGACAAGAGTTTAGAAGTTTTGATTTTCTGGCCTCTGTCAGAAAAATCCTCATTTCTAAGGAGTCTATTATTGTTCCCAAGAAGGGAACCCTTGTTGACGGAGATAGAGAACTTTTTTCTACGTTCACTTTCCACCCGTGAGATCTGAGAAAGGCCAGGACAATGTCCGTGTGAGCCTTTGCTTGTGGAAGGGACGACGCTTGAATCAGAATGTCGTCCAAGTAAGGTACTACTGCAATGCCCCTTGGTCTTAGCACCGCTAGAAGGGACCCTAGCACCTTTGTGAAAATTCTTGGAGCAGTGGCTAATCCGAACGGAAGTGCCACAAACTGGTAATGCTTGTCCAGAAATGCGAACCTTAGGAACCGATGATGTTCCTTGTGGATAGGAATATGTAGATACGCATCCTTTAAATCCACCGTGGTCATGAATTGACCTTCCTGGATGGAAGGAAGAATTGTTCGAATGGTTTCCATTTTGAACGATGGAACCTTGAGAAACTTGTTAAGGATCTTGAGATCTAAGATTGGTCTGAATGTTCCCTCTTTTTTGGGAACTACGAACAGATTGGAGTAGAACCCCATCCCTTGTTCTCCTAATGGAACAGGATGAATCACTCCCATTTTTAACAGGTCTTCTACACAATGTAAGAATGCCTGTTTTTTTATGTGGTCTGAAGACAATTGAGACCTGTGGAACCTCCCCCTCGGGGGAAGCCCCTTGAATTCCAGAAGATAACCTTGGGAGACTATTTCTAGCGCCCAAGGATCCAGAACATCTCTTGCCCAAGCCTGAGCGAAGAGAGAGAGTCTGCCCCCCACCAGATCCGGTCCCGGATCGGGGGCCAACATCTCATGCTGTCTTGGTAGCAGTGGCAGGTTTCTTGGCCTGCTTACCTTTGTTCCAGCCTTGCATTGGCCTCCAGGCTGGCTTGGCTTGAGAAGTATTACCCTCTTGCTTAGAGGACGTAGCACTTGGGGCTGGTCCGTTTCTGCGAAAGGGACGAAAATTAGGTTTATTTTTGGCCTTGAAAGACCTATCCTGAGGAAGGGCGTGGCCCTTGCCCCCAGTGATATCAGAAATAATCTCTTTCAAGTCAGGGCCAAACAGCGTTTTCCCCTTGAAAGGAATGTTAAGCAATTTGTTCTTGGAAGACGCATCCGCTGACCAAGATTTTAGCCAAAGCGCTCTGCGCGCCACAATAGCAAACCCAGAATTTTTCGCCGCTAATCTAGCCAATTGCAAAGTGGCGTCTAGGGTGAAAGAGTTGGCCAATTTGAGAGCATGAATTCTGTCCAAAATCTCCTCATAAGAAGAATCTTTATTGAGCGCCTTTTCTAGTTCATCGAACCAGAAACACGCTGCTGTAGTGACAGGAACAATGCATGAAATTGGTTGTAGAAGGTAACCTTGCTGAACAAACATCTTTTTAAGCAAACCCTCTAATTTTTTATCCATAGGATCTTTGAAAGCACAACTATCTTCTATGGGTATAGTGGTGCGTTTGTTTAGAGTAGAAACCGCCCCCTCGACCTTGGGGACTGTCTGCCATAAGTCCTTTCTGGGGTCGACCATAGGAAACAATTTCTTAAATATAGGGGGAGGGACGAAAGGTATGCCGGGCCTTTCCCATTCTTTGTTTACAATGTCCGCCACCCGCTTGGGTATAGGAAAAGCTTCGGGGGGCCCCGGGACCTCTAGGAACTTGTCAATTTTACATAATTTCTCTGGAATGACCAAATTCTCACAATCATCCAGAGTAGATAACACCTCCTTAAGCAGGGCGCGGAGATGTTCCAATTTAAATTTGAATGTAATTACATCAGGTTCAGCTTGTTGAGAAATTTTCCCTGAATCTGAAATTTCTCCCTCAGACAAAACCTCCCTGGCCCCCTCAGATTGGTGTAGGGGCACTTCAGAACCAATATCATCAGCGTCCTCATGCTCTTCAGTATTTTCTAAAACAGAGCAGTCGCGCTTTCGCTGATAAGTGGGCATTTTGGCTAAAATGTTTTTGATAGAATTATCCATTACAGCCGTTAATTGTTGCATAGTAAGGAGTATTGGCGCACTAGATGTACTAGGGGCCTCCTGTGTGGGCAAGACTGGTGTAGACGAAGGAGGGGATGATGCAGTACCATGCTTACTCCCCTCACTTGAGGAATCATCTTGGGCATCATTTTCTCTAAATTTTGTGTCACATAAATCACATCTATTTAAATGAGAAGGAACCTTGGCTTCCCCACATACAGAACACAGTCTATCTGGTAGTACAGACATGTTAAACAGGCATAAACTTGATAACAAAGTACAAAAAACGTTTTAAAATAAAACCGTTACTGTCACTTTAAATTTTAAACTGAACACACTTTATTACTGCAAATGTGAAAAAGTATGAAGGAATTGTTCAAAATTCACCAAAATTTCACCACAGTGTCTTAAAGCCTTAAAAGTATTGCACACCAAATTTGAAAGCTTTAACTCTTAAAATAACGGAACCGGAGCCGTTTTTATATTTAACCCCTTTACAGTCCCTGGTATCTGCTTTGCTGAGACCCAACCAAGCCCAAAGGGGAATACGATACCAAATGACGCCTTCAGAAAGTCTTTTCTATGTATCAGAGCTCCTCACACATGCATCTGCATGTCATGCTTCCCAAAAACAAGTGCGCAATAGAGGCACGAAAATGAGGCTCTGCCTATGATTAGGGAAAGCCCCTAGAGAATAAGGTGTCCAATACAGTGCCTGCCGGTTATTTTACATAATTCCCAAGAATAAAATAATTCCTCAAAGCTATGAAGTATTAAAATATGCTTATATATCAATCGTTTTAGCCCAGAAAATGTCTACAGTCTTAACAGCCCTTGTGAAGCCCTTTTTTTCTTATGTAATAAAAATGGCTTACCGGATCCCATAGGGAAAATGACAGCTTCCAGCATTACATCGTCTTGTTAGAAATGTGTCATACCTCAAGCAGCAAAAGTCTGCTCACTGTTTCCCCCAACTGAAGTTAATTCCTCTCAACAGTCCTGTGTGGAAACAGCCATCGATTTTAGTAACGGTTGCTAAAATCATTTTCCTCTTACAAACAGAAATCTTCATCACCTTTCTGTTTCAGAGTAAATAGTACATACCAGCACTATTTTAAAATAACAAACTCTTGATTGAATAATAAAAACTACAGTTAAACACCAAAAAACTCTAAGCCATCTCCGTGGAGATGTTGCCTGTACAACGGCAAAGAGAATGACTGGGGAAGGCGGAGCCTAGGAGGGATCATGTGACCAGCTTTGCTGGGCTCTTTGCCATTTCCTGTTGGGGAAGAGAATATCCCACAAGTAAGGATGACGCCGTGGACCGGACACACCTATGTTGGAGAAACACAATACAAATTGCTAAGCAGATGGTTCCTGACTCCCCACAGGCTGAAACATATATACCCACACACTAGCGGGAACTGCTGGAGAGGGTGCGGGGAAGAGGGAACCCTTTTACATATCTGGTGGACCTGCCCACTGATACAACCTTACTGGAATGATATACTAGTGAAATGAGTAGAGTACTTGGTATTATCATACCTCCTAACCCCTGCTATTTACTATACCACCAGTTACCCAAAATTGTTGGAGAGGATAAATACCTACTCCTCCTGTTGATGCTTAATGGCGCAAAAGGCCTAATTCCCTTATATTGGAAAAGGCAGAACACCCCAATATAAAAGAATGGAAGAATAAGGTAACTGACTTGCTGAGGCTTGAGAGATACCATTGCCTTAAAATTGGGAAACTGGGCACACACGAAATGATGTTGTTAACCTGGGAGGGACGGGGAACCTAACCTTTTCTGTAAAGATTTACTGTAACTGAACTTGAAAAGGGAGACCACATCTTACATTCCCTAATTCATACACCAGTCCCCCCCCCCCACCCCACCCCCTTTTTTTTTTTTTTTTTTTTTTTTTCTTTTTCTCTCTTCTGCTTCTCATCTCCTCACTCTCTCCTCTCTCCCCTATTTTTCTCCTCCCCCTTCTTCAGAAGGCTGGCTAATCTATCCTACTCTAAACTCTTTTTCCTACCTGTTAGAGATTAATACACCGAGAACAACTTGACCCACAGCGATGTGTAAAAGTAAGCTGTGGAACTGAGATTTTTAGTATTGTTCTGTTCTCGATGATCTATATTTTTCATTACGCATTACCTACTGTTTAATCAGAGAATCATCTGATGCGATGGTTCTTGGCATATAAACAGTCTATGTGAAGAGTTTTGTTAAGTATAATCGGTGTATGATGGTTTTATACCTGATGTCACTATCTAGGCTGTTAGAATAGATTTGAATACCTAACATATCGCAAAATGTTTCTGAATAACTATACAACTGCAAATATTGTATAATAACTGAATACTGTTTTGTACTGAACATGCTTATATGTTTGCCTCTTTTGTTATACCATTTCGCTAATAAAGCTTATTTTGAAAACTAAAATGCTTAGATGTTTTTGCACACTTTAAACATAAATGCAATGGGGGTACTGCCATGGCTTTTGAACATAATGAACAAGGTCTATCTGAAGGCTCAGACATGTTTGACAGACTCAGAAAACACTAAAATGTTGAAAAAAATACTTTTTGAAAAAACGTTACTGTCTCTTTAAATAATAAAAAGGCACACACTTTTTTACCAAATCATCAAAAAACATCCGATCTTAATAAAATTTTCACCACATGATCCTAATGCCTTGAAATGATTGCACACAAATTTTCAAATCGTTTAACCCCTTAATGCCCAAACCGGAGCAAAATGAAGTAAACACCCGGTTTAACCCACTACAGTACGATGCCACAGTCTTTGCTGTGGCTTTACCTTCCTTTAGGGTTAATTGCAGGTGTAAATTAAGCCTCCCTGAAGTCCTCCTGTACTCTAAAGGCTCTGCTCATGAAGCTGCATGGAGCTGTGTTGCAAATTAACTGCGCAATTGAGCCGCGAAAATGAGTCAGATTAGCTGTCTTACAAAATGCCAGGCATAAAAAAGTCCCCAAAAAGTGTTTCCAACGTCTAAAAACGCTTAATAAACATAAGATTACTCTAATAAAGTAATCGATTTAGCCCTTCACAGTGTCTGTCAGTATTAACGCCCTTAACTGAAGCCATCATTCTATACAGTGTCTCAGAAAATGGCTTACCTTCCCTCATGGGGTTTCTGTCAGTCTTCTAGCACTACCAGGTCTTGTTAGAAAAAATGACTGAACATACCTTAAGCAGTATAAGCCTGCAAACTGTTCCCCCCAACTGAAGTTCTCCTGTACTCAACAGTCCTGTGTGGGAACAGCAATGGATTTTAGTTACAACATGCTAAAATCTTTTTCCTCTCAGCAGAAATCTTCATCACTTTCTGCCTCAGAGTAAATAGTACAAACCGGCACTATTTTAAAATAACAAACTCTTGATTGAAGAAATAAAAAACTACAAATCTAACACCACATACTCTTTACCCTCCCGTGGAGATGCTACTTGTTAGAGCGGCAAAGAGAATGACTGGGGGCGGAGCCTGAGGGGAGCTATATGGACAGCTTTGCTGTGTGCTCTCTTTGCCACTTCCTGTAGGGATTGAGAATATCCCACAAGTAAGGATGAATCCATGGACTGAATACACCAAGTAAGAGAAAATAGCTTAGATGCCTTCTTTTTCAAATAAAGATAGCAAGAGAATGAAGAAAAATTGATAATAGGAGTAAATGAGAAAGTTGCTTAAAATTGCTTGCTCTATCTGAATCAGGAAAGAAAAAAATTGGGCTCAGTGTCCCTTTAACAACCAAATAAATGATTAAAACATTATAAAAGTATTAAAACATGGTGTAACTTATCTTAGGTCTCAAGGAACAGGAACAATAAACACCATGAGATTTGTTTTATAAAACATTTAGTCATGCAAAGTGAGACTATTTTGCCCCTTTTAATACAATTTAGCTCCTAAAATAGTGTGGATTTTCTAATTCTAACAATTTGAAATGCACAATGCTGACTTTCCAAGGCTAAACCTGCTACATGTCTTTCCCTAATTGGCTTTAAATAATAACTGAAAAACAATTCATATTGTACAATTTTTTTGACAGTTGCTAGCCTTGTTGTCTGCAGACTAAAGTCCAGATTAGCTCCTCCAAATAAGGGAAATGATGAGTGGAGTTTGCAGTAAAGTGGAAGTTGATTTGTTTAAAAACGTTAAATGGACAGTCTAGGCCAAAAAACATAATTTATGCTTACCTGATAAATTTATTTCTCTTGTAGTGTATCCAGTCCACGGATCATCCATTACTTGTGGGATATTCTCCTTCCCAACAGGAAGTTGCAAGAGGATCACCCACAGCAGAGCTGCTATATAGCTCCTCCCCTCACTGCCATATCCAGTCATTCGACCGAAACAAGCCGAGAAAGGAGAAACCATAGGGTGCAGTGGTGACTGTAGTTTAATTAAAATTTAGACCTGCCTGAAAAGGACAGGGCGGGCCGTGGACTGGATACACTACAAGAGAAATAAATTTATCAGGTAAGCATAAATTATGTTTTCTCTTGTTAAGTGTATCCAGTCCACGGATCATCCATTACTTGTGGGATACCAATACCAAAGCTAAAGTACACAGATGATGGGAGGGACAAGGCAGGAACTTAAACGGAAGGAACCACTGCCTGTAGAACCTTTCTCCCAAAAACAGCCTCCGAAGAAGCAAAAGTATCAAATTTGTAAAATTTGGAAAAAGTATGAAGCGAAGACCAAGTCGCAGCCTTGCAAATCTGTTCAACAGAGGCCTCATTTTTAAAGGCCCAGGTGGAAGCCACAGCTCTAGTAAAATGAGCTGTAATCCTTTCAGGAGGCTGCTGTCCAGCAGTCTCATAGGCTAAACGGATTATACTCCGAAGCCAAAAAGAAAGAGAGGTTGCCGAGGCCCTTTGACCTCTCCTCTGTCCAGAGTAAACAACAAACAGGTTAGATGTTTGGCGAAAATCTTTAGTAGCCTGTAAGTAAAACTTCAAGGCATGGACTAAGTCTAGATTATGCAAAAGACGTTCCTTCTTTGAAGAAGGATTAGGACATAATGATGGAACAACAATCTCTTGATTGATATTCTTGTTAGAAACCACCTTAGGTAAAAACCCAGGTTTTGTACGCAGAACAACTTTATCTGAATGAAAGATCAGATAAGGAGAATCACAATGTAAGGCAGATAACTCCGAGACTCTTCGAGCCGAGGAAATAGCCATCAGAAAAAGAACTTTCCATGATAGAAGTTTGATATCAATAGAATGAAGGGGTTCAAACGGAACCCCTTGAAGTACTTTAAGAACCAAGTTTAAGCTCCATGGAGGAGCAACAGGTTTAAACACAGGCTTAATTCTAACTAAAGCCTGACAAAATGCCTGAACGTCTGGAACTTCTGCCAGACGCTTGTGTAAAAGAATAGACAGAGCAGAAATCTGTCCCTTTAAAGAACTAGCTGATAGTCCTTTGTCCAAAACCTCTTGGAGGAAGGACAATATCCTAGGAATCCTAACCCTACTCCATGAGTAATTCTTGGAATCACACCAATGAAGATATTTACGCCATATCTTGTGGTAAATTTTCCTGGTGACAGGCTTTCGTGCCTGTATTAAGGTATCAATTACTGACTCGGAGAAGCCACGCTTTGATAGGATCAAGCGTTCAATCTCCATGCAGTCAGTCTCAGAGAAAGTAGATTCGGATGATTGAAAGGACCATGTATTAGAAGGTCTTGTCTCAGAGGCAGAGGCCATGGTGGAAAGGATGACATGTCCACTAGGTCTGCATACCAGGTCCTGTGTGGCCATGCAGGCACTATCAATATCACCGATGCTCTCTCCTGTTTGATCTTGGCAATAAGACGAGGGAGCAGAGGAAACGGTGGAAACACATAAGCCAGGTTGAAGAACCAAGGCGCTGCTAGAGCATCTATCAGTGCCACTTCTGGGTCCCTGGACCTGGATCCGTAACAAGGAAGCTTGGCGTTCTGGCGAGACGCCATGAGATCCAATTCTGGTTTGCCCCAACGGAGAAACAATTGAGCAAACACCTCCGGATGGAGTTCCCACTCCCCCGGATGAAAAGTCTGATGACTTAGAAAATCCGCCTCCCAGTTCTCTACACCTGGGATATGGATCGCTGACAGGTGGCAAGAGTGAGTCTCTGCCCAGCGAATTATCTTGGAGACTTCTGACATCGCTAGGGAACTCCTGGTTCCCCCTTGATGGTTGATGTAAGCCACAGTCGTGATGTTGTCCGACTGAAATCTGATGAACCTCAGTGTTGCTAACTGAGGCCAAGCTAGAAGAGCATTGAATATTGCTCTTAACTCCAGAATATTTATTGGGAGGAGTTTCTCCTCCTGAGTCCATGAACCCTGAGCCTTCAGGGAGTTCCAGACTGCACCCCAACCTAGAAGGCTGGCATCTGTTGTTACAATTGTCCAATCTGGTCTGCGAAAGGTCATACCCTTGGACAGATGGACTCGAGATAACCAAAAGAGAAGAGAATCTCTGGTTTCCTGATCCAGATTTAGTAGAGGGGACAAATCTGTGTAATCCCCATTCCACTGACTGAGCATGCATAATTGCAGCGGTCTGAGATGCAGGCGCGCAAATGGCACTATGTCCATCACCGCTACCATTAAGCCGATTACTTCCATGCACTGAGCCACCGTGGGGCGCGGAATGGAGTGAAGAACACGGCAAGCATTTAGAAGTTTTGATAACCTGGACTCCGTCAGGTAAATTTTCATTTCTATAGAATCTATTAGAGACCCTAGGAAGGAAACCCTTGTGAGAGGAGATAGAGAACTCTTTTCTTCGTTCACTTTCCACCCATGCGACCTCAGAAATGCCAGAACTATCTCTGTATGAGACTTGGCAATTTGAAAGCTTGACGCCTGTATCAGGATGTCGTCTAGATACGGAGCCACCGCTATGCCTCGTGGTCTTAGAACCGCCAGAAGAGAGCCCAGAACCTTTGTGAAAATTCTTGGGGCTGTAGCCAACCTGAAGGGAAGAGCTACAAACTGGTAATGCCTGTCTAGAAAGGCAAATCTCAGGAACCGATGATGATTCTTGTGAATCGGAATGTGAAGGTAGGCATCCTTTAAGTCCACTGTGGTCATGTACTGACCCTCTTGGATCAAGGGTAAAATGGTTCGAATAGTTTCCATCTTGAATGACGGAACTCTGAGGAATTTGTTTAGGATCTTTAGATCCAAAATTGGTCTGAAGGTTCCCTCTTTTTTGGGAACTACAAACAGATTTGAATAAAACCCCTGTCCTTGTTCCGTCCGCGGAACTGGATGGATCACTCCCATTACAAGGAGGTCTTGTACGCAGCTTAGGAATGCCTCTTTCTTTATCTGGTTTGCAGATAATCTTGAAAGGTGAAATCTCCCTTGTGGAGGAGAAGCTTTGACGTCCAGAAGATATCCCTGAGATATGATCTCCAACGCCCAGGGATCCTGAACATCTCTTGCCCACGCCTGGGCGAAGAGAGAGAGTCTGCCCCCTACTAGATCCGTTGTCGGATAGGGGGCCGCTCCTTCATGCTGTCTTAGAGGCAGCAGCAGGCTTTCTGGCCTGCTTGCCCTTGTTCCAGGACTGGTTAGGTTTCCAGGCCTGCTTGGATTGAGCAAAAGTTCCCTCTTGTTTTGAAGCAGAGGAAGTTGATGCTGCACCTGCCTTGAAATTTCGAAAGGCACGAAAAACAGAATTTATGTTTACCTGATAAATTACTTTCTCCAACGGTGTGTCCGGTCCACGGCGTCATCCTTACTTGTGGGATATTCTCTTCCCCAACAGGAAATGGCAAAGAGCCCAGCAAAGCTGGTCACATGATCCCTCCTAGGCTCCGCCTTCCCCAGTCATTCGACCGACGTAAAGGAGGAATATTTGCATAGGAGAAATCATATGATACCGTGGTGACTGTAGTTAAAGAAAATAAATTATCAGATCTGATTAAAAAACCAGGGCGGGCCGTGGACCGGACACACCGTTGGAGAAAGTAATTTATCAGGTAAACATAAATTCTGTTTTCTCCAACATAGGTGTGTCCGGTCCACGGCGTCATCCTTACTTGTGGGAACCAATACCAAAGCTTTAGGACACGGATGAAGGGAGGGAGCAAATCAGGTCACCTAGATGGAAGGCACCACGGCTTGCAAAACCTTTCTCCCAAAAATAGCCTCAGAAGAAGCAAAAGTATCAAATTTGTAAAATTTAGTAAAAGTGTGCAGTGAAGACCAAGTCGCTGCCTTACATATCTGATCAACAGAAGCCTCGTTCTTGAAGGCCCATGTGGAAGCCACAGCCCTAGTGGAATGAGCTGTGATTCTTTCAGGAGGCTGCCGTCCGGCAGTCTCGTAAGCCAATCTGATGATGCTTTTAATCCAAAAAGAGAGAGAGGTAGAAGTTGCTTTTTGACCTCTCCTTTTACCAGAATAAACAACAAACAAGGAAGATGTTTGTCTAAAATCCTTTGTAGCATCTAAATAGAATTTTAGAGCACGAACTACATCCAAATTGTGCAACAAACGTTCCTTCTTTGAAACTGGATTCGGACACAAAGAAGGCACGACTATCTCCTGGTTAATGTTTTTGTTAGAAACAACTTTCGGAAGAAAACCAGGTTTAGTACGCAAAACCACCTTATCTGCATGGAACACCAGATAAGGAGGAGAACACTGCAGAGCAGATAATTCTGAAACTCTTCTAGCAGAAGAAATTGCAACCAAAAACAAAACTTTCCAAGATAATAACTTAATATCAACGGAATGTAAGGGTTCAAACGGAACACCCTGAAGAACTGAAAGAACTAAATTGAGACTCCAAGGAGGAGTCAAAGGTTTGTAAACAGGCTTGATTCTAACCAGAGCCTGAACAAAGGCTTGAACATCTGGCACAGCTGCCAGCTTTTTGTGAAGTAACACAGACAAGGCAGAAATCTGTCCCTTCAAAGAACTTGCAGATAATCCTTTCTCCAAACCTTCTTGAAGAAAGGATAGAATCTTAGGAATTTTTACCTTGTCCCAAGGGAATCCTTTAGATTCACACCAACAGATATATTTTTTCCATATTTTGTGGTAGATTTTTCTAGTTACAGGCTTTCTGGCCTGAACAAGAGTATCAATGACAGAATCTGAGAACCCTCGCTTTGATAAGATCAAGCGTTCAATCTCCAAGCAGTCAGTTGGAGTGAGACCAGATTTGGATGTTCGAACGGACCTTGAACAAGAAGGTCTCGTCTCAAAGGTAGCTTCCATGGTGGAGCCGATGACATATTCACCAGGTCTGCATACCAAGTCCTGCGTGGCCACGCAGGAGCTATCAAGATCACCGATGCCCTCTCCTGATTGATCCTGGCTACCAGCCTGGGGATGAGAGGAAACGGCGGGAATACATAAGCTAGTTTGAAGGTCCAAGGTGCTACTAGTGCATCTACTAGAGTCGCCTTGGGATCCCTGGATCTGGACCCGTAGCAAGGAACCTTGAAGTTCTGACGAGAGGCCATCAGATCCATGTCTGGAATGCCCCACAATTGAGTAATTTGGGCAAAGATTTCCGGATGGAGTTCCCACTCCCCCGGATGAAATGTCTGACGACTCAGAAAATCCGCTTCCCAATTTTCCACTCCTGGGATGTGGATTGCAGACAAGTGGCAGGAGTGAGTCTCCGCCCATTGAATGATTTTGGTCACTTCTTCCATCGCCAGTGAACTCCTTGTTCCCCCCTGATGGTTGATGTACGCAACAGTCGTCATGTTGTCTGATTGAAACCGTATGAACTTGGCCTTTGCTAGCTGAGGCCAAGCCTTGAGAGCATTGAATATCGCTCTCAGTTCCAGAATATTTATCGGGAGAAGAGATTCTTCCCGAGACCAAAGACCCTGAGCTTTCAGGGGTCCCCAGACCGCGCCCCAGCCCACCAGACTGGCGTCGGTCGTGACAATGACCCACTCTGGTCTGCGGAAGCTCATCCCCTGTGACAGGTTGTCCAGGGACAGCCACCAACGGAGTGAATCTCTGGTCCTCTGATCTACTTGTATCGTCGGAGACAAGTCTGTATAGTCCCCATTCCACTGACTGAGCATGCACAGTTGTAATGGTCTTAGATGAATTCGCGCAAAAGGAACTATGTCCATTGCCGCTACCATCAAACCTATTACTTCCATGCACTGCGCTATGGAAGGAAGAGGAACAGAATGAAGTATTTGACAAGAGTTTAGAAGTTTTGATTTTCTGGCCTCTGTCAGAAAAATCCTCATTTCTAAGGAGTCTATTATTGTTCCCAAGAAGGGAACCCTTGTTGACGGAGATAGAGAACTTTTTTCTACGTTCACTTTCCACCCGTGAGATCTGAGAAAGGCCAGGACAATGTCCGTGTGAGCCTTTGCTTGTGGAAGGGACGACGCTTGAATCAGTATGTCGTCCAAGTAAGGTACTACTGCAATGCCCCTTGGTCTTAGCACCGCTAGAAGGGACCCTAGTACCTTTGTGAAAATTCTTGGAGCAGTGGCTAATCCGAACGGAAGTGCCACAAACTGGTAATGCTTGTCCAGAAATGCGAACCTTAGGAACCGATGATGTTCCTTGTGGATAGGAATATGTAGATACGCATCCTTTAAATCCACCGTGGTCATGAATTGACCTTCCTGGATGGAAGGAAGAATTGTTCGAATGGTTTCCATTTTGAACGATGGAACCTTGAGAAACTTGTTTAGGATCTTGAGATCTAAGATTGGTCTGAATGTTCCCTCTTTTTTGGGAACTACGAACAGATTGGAGTAGAACCCCATCCCTTGTTCTCCTAATGGAACAGGATGAATCACTCCCATTTTTAACAGGTCTTCTACACAATGTAAGAATGCCTGTTTTTTTTATGTGGTCTGAAGACAATTGAGACCTGTGAAACCTCCCCCTTGGGGGAAGCCCCTTGAATTCCAGAAGATAACCTTGGGAGACTATTTCTAGCGCCCAAGGATCCAGAACATCTCTTGCCCAAGCCTGAGCGAAGAGAGAGAGTCTGCCCCCCACCAGATCCGGTCCCGGATCGGGGGCCAACATCTCATGCTGTCTTGGTAGCAGTGGCAGGTTTCTTGGCCTGCTTACCTTTGTTCCAGCCTTGCATTGGCCTCCAGGCTGGCTTGGCTTGAGAAGTATTACCCTCTTGCTTAGAGGACGTAGCACTTGGGGCTGGTCCGTTTCTGCGAAAGGGACGAAAATTAGGTTTATTTTTGGCCTTGAAAGACCTATCCTGAGGAAGGGCGTGGCCCTTGCCCCCAGTGATATCAGAAATAATCTCTTTCAAGTCAGGGCCAAACAGCGTTTTCCCCTTGAAAGGAATGTTAAGCAATTTGTTCTTGGAAGACGCATCCGCTGACCAAGATTTTAGCCAAAGCGCTCTGCGCGCCACAATAGCAAACCCAGAATTTTTCGCCGCTAATCTAGCCAATTGCAAAGTGGCGTCTAGGGTGAAAGAGTTAGCCAATTTGAGAGCATGAATTCTGTCCAAAATCTCCTCATAAGAAGAATCTTTATTGAGCGCCTTTTCTAGTTCATCGAACCAGAAACACGCTGCTGTAGTGACAGGAACAATGCATGAAATTGGTTGTAGAAGGTAACCTTGCTGAACAAACATCTTTTTAAGCAAACCCTCTAATTTTTTATCCATAGGATCTTTGAAAGCACAACTATCTTCTATGGGTATAGTGGTGCGTTTGTTTAGAGTAGAAACCGCCCCCTCGACCTTGGGGACTGTCTGCCATAAGTCCTTTCTGGGGTCGACCATAGGAAACAATTTCTTAAATATAGGGGGAGGGACGAAAGGTATGCCGGGCCTTTCCCATTCTTTATTTACAATGTCCGCCACCCGCTTGGGTATAGGAAAAGCTTCGGGGGGCCCCGGGACCTCTAGGAACTTGTCCATTTTACATAATTTCTCTGGAATGACCAAATTCTCACAATCATCCAGAGTAGATAGCACCTCCTTAAGCAGGGCGCGGAGATGTTCCAATTTAAATTTAAATGTAATCACATCAGGTTCAGCTTGTTGAGAAATTTTCCCTGAATCTGAAATTTCTCCCTCAGACAAAACCTCCCTGGCCCCCTCAGACTGGTGTAGGGGCACTTCAGAACCAATATCATCAGCGTCCTCATGCTCTTCAGTATTTTCTAAAACAGAGCAGTCGCGCTTTCGCTGATAAGTGGGCATTTTGGCTAAAATGTTTTTGATAGAATTATCCATTACAGCCGTTAATTGTTGCATAGTAAGGAGTATTGGCGCACTAGATGTACTAGGGGCCTCCTGTGTGGGCAAGACTGGTGTAGACGGAGGGGATGATGCAGTACCATGCTTACTCCCCTCACTTGAGGAATCATCTTGGGCATCATTTTCTCTAAATTTTGTGTCACATAAATCACATCTATTTAAATGAGAAGGAACCTTGGCTTCCCCACATACAGAACACAGTCTATCTGGTAGTTCAGACATGTTAAACAGGCATAAACTTGATAACAAAGTACAAAAAACGTTTTAAAATAAAACCGTTACTGTCACTTTAAATTTTAAACTGAACACACTTTATTACTGCAAATGTGAAAAAGTATGAAGGAATTGTTCAAAATTCACCAAAATTTCACCACAGTGTCTTAAAGCCTTAAAAGTATTGCACACCAAATTTGAAAGCTTTAACCCTTAAAATAACGGAACCGGAGCCGTTTTTATATTTAACCCCTTTACAGTCCCTGGTATCTGCTTTGCTGAGACCCAACCAAGCCCAAAGGGGAATACGATACCAAATGACGCCTTCAGAAAGTCTTTTCTATGTATCAGAGCTCCTCACACATGCATCTGCATGTCATGCTTCCCAAAAACAAGTGCGCAATAGAGGCGCGAAAATGAGGCTCTGCCTATGATTAGGGAAAGCCCCTAGAGAATAAGGTGTCCAATACAGTGCCTGCCGGTTATTTTACATAATTCCCAAGAATAAAATAATTCCTCAAAGCTATGAAGTATAAAATATGCTTATATATCAATCGTTTTAGCCCAGAAAATGTCTACAGTCTTAAAAGCCCTTGTGAAGCCCTTTTTTTCTTTATGTAATAAAAATGGCTTACCGGATCCCATAGGGAAAATGACAGCTTCCAGCATTACATCGTCTTGTTAGAAATGTGTCATACCTCAAGCAGCAAAAGTCTGCTCACTGTTTCCCCCAACTGAAGTTAATTCCTCTCAACAGTCCTGTGTGGAAACAGCCATCGATTTTAGTAACGGTTGCTAAAATCATTTTCCTCTTACAAACAGAAATCTTCATCTCTTTTCTGTTTCAGAGTAAATAGTACATACCAGCACTATTTTAAAATAAACTCTTGATTGAATAATAAAAACTACAGTTAAACACCAAAAAACTCTAAGCCATCTCCGTGGAGATGTTGCCTGTACAACGGCAAAGAGAATGACTGGGGAAGGCGGAGCCTAGGAGGGATCATGTGACCAGCTTTGCTGGGCTCTTTGCCATTTCCTGTTGGGGAAGAGAATATCCCACAAGTAAGGATGACGCCGTGGACCGGACACACCTATGTTGGAGAAATTAGACTGTTTGGCCCTTGATTTGGCCCTGTCCTGAGGAAGGGTATGACCCTTACCTCCAGTAATGTCAGCAATAATTTCTTTCAAACCAGGCCCGAATAAGGTCTGCCCCTTGAAAGGAATGTTGAGTAATTTAGACTTTGAAGTCACATCAGCTGACCAGGATTTAAGCCATAGCGCCCTACGCGTCTGGATGGCGAATCCGGAATTCTTAGCCGTTAGTTTAGTCAAATGAACAATGGCATCAGAAACAAATGAGTTAGCTAGCTTAAGTGTTCTAAGCTTGTCAATAATTTCAGTCAATGGAGCTGTATGGATGGCCTCTTCCAGGGCCTCAAACCAGAACGCTGCCGCAGCAGTGACAGGCGCAATGCATGCAAGGGGCTGTAAAATAAAACCTTGTTGAATAAACATTTTCTTAAGGTAACCCATCCATTGGATCTGAAAAAGCACAACTGTCCTCAACCGGGATAGTGGTACGCTTTGCTAAAGTAGAAACTGCTCCCTCCACCTTAGGGACTGTCTGCCATAAGTCCCGTGTAGTGGCATCTATTGGAAACATTTTTCTAAATATATCAGGTGGGGAAAAGGGCACACCGGGTCTATCCCACTCCTTACTAATAATTTCTGTAAGTCTTTTAGGTATTGGAAAAACATCAGTACTCACCGGCACTGCATAGTATTTATCCAGCCTACACAGTTTCTCTGGCACTGCAATTGTGTTACAGTCATTCAGAGCAGCTAATACCTCCCCAAGCAATACACGGAGGTTCTCAAGCTTAAATTTAAAATTAGAAATCTCTGTATCAGGTCTCCCTGATTCAGAGACGTCACCCACAGACTGAAGCTCTCCGTCCTCAGGTTCTGCATATTGTGACGCAGTATAAGACATGGCTCTTACAGCATCTACGCGCTCTGTATCTCGTCTAACCCCAGAGCTATCGCGCTTGCCTCTCAATTCAGGCAATTTGGATAATACCTCTGACAGGGTATTATTCATGATTGCAGCCATGTCCTGCAAAGTAATCGCTATGGGCGTCCCTGATGTACTTGGCGCCATATTAGCGTGCGTCCCTTGAGCGGGAGGCGAAGGGTCCGACACGTGGGGAGAGTTAGTCGGCATAACTTCCCCCTCGACAGACCCCTCTGGTGACAATTCTTTTATAGATAAAGACTGATCTTTACTGTTTAAGGTGAAATCAATACATTTAGTACACATTCTCCTATGGGGCTCCACCATGGCTTTTAAACATAATGAACAAGTAGTGTCCTCTGTGTCAGACATGTTTGTACAGACTAGCAATGAGACTAGCAAGCTTGGAAAACACTTTGAATCAAGTTAACAAGCAATATAAAAAAACGTTACTGTGCCTTTAAGAGAAACAAATTTTGACAAAATTTGAAATAACAGTGAAAAAAGGCAGTTACACAAACGAAATTTTTACAGTGTATGTAACAAGTTAGCAGAGCATTGCACCCACTTGCAAATGGATGATTAACCCCTTAATACCAAAAACGGAATAATAAATGACAAAAACGTTTTTAAACACAGTCACAACAACTGCCACAATTCTACTGTGGTTGTTACCCTCCTCAAACACGACTTTTGAAGCCTTTTGAGCCCTTCAGAGATGTCCTGTATCATGCAGAAGGAAGCTGAGTGTCTCAGTCTGTAATTCTAGCTGCGCAGAAAAGCGCCAAAATAGGCCCCTCCCACTCATATTACAACAGTGGAAAGCCTCAGGAAACTGTTTCTAGGCAAAAATCAAGCCAGCCATGTGGAAAAAACCTAGGCCCCAATAAGTTTTGTCACCAAACATATATAAAAACGATTAACATGCCAGCAAACGTTTTATATTACATTTTTATAAGAGTATGTATCTCTGTTAATAAGCCTGATACCAGTCGCTATTAAATCACTACATTTAGGCTTAACTTACATGAATCCGGTATCAGCAGCATTTTTCTAGCAAATTCCATCCCTAGAAATATGTTAACTGCACATACCTTATTGCAGGAAAACCTGCACGCCATTCCCCCTCTGAAGTTAACTCACTCCTCAGAATATGTGAGAACGGCAGTGGATCTTAGTTACTTCTGCTAAGATCATAGAAATCACAGGCAGATTCTTCTTCTAATGCTGCCTGAGATGAAACAGTACACTCCGGTACCATTTAAAAATAACAAACTTTTGATTGAAGTTAAAAAAACTAACTATAATACACCACTCTCCTCTTACTACGTCCATCTTTGTTGAGAGTTGCAAGAGAATGACTGGATATGGCAGTGAGGGGAGGAGCTATATAGCAGCTCTGCTGTGGGTGATCCTCTTGCAACTTCCTGTTGGGAAGGAGAATATCCCACAAGTAATGGATGATCCGTGGACTGGATACACTTAACAAGAGTAAAAGGTTCATGATTCAGAGCATGTAATTTTAAACAATTTTCCAATTTACTTTTATCAGCAATTTTGCTTTGTTCTCTTGGTATTTCTTAGTTGAAAGCTTAACCTAGGAGGTTCATATGCTAATTTCTTAGACCTTGAAGGCCGCCTCTTTTCAAAATGCATTTTAACAGTTTTTCACCACTAGAGGGTGTTAGTTCATGTATTTCATATAGATAACACTGTGCTCATGCACGTGAAGTTATCTGGGAGCAGGCACTGATTGGCTAAACTGCAAGTCTGTAAAAAGAACTGAAATAAAGGGGTAGTTTGCAGAGGCTTAGATACAAGATAATCACAGAGGTTCAAAGTATATTATTATAACTGTGTTGGTTATGCAAAACTGGGGAATGGGTATTAAAGGGATTATCTATCTTTTAAAACAATAAAGATTCTGGTGTAGATTGTCCCTTTAAGACTTTGGCGATATGGTGATTTGCTATTCCATAGCAACACAACAGAAATTTCTTGTAATTACTAGGCTTTTACTGTCCCTTTAAGTAAAGTTTCTCCATCTTTTCTCTCTGCAGCTGAGGCCTGTTATGTGCAGTTCTCAATAAGCTGATAAAGTAACAAGTTTGCTCTTCCTTTAATCATTTGCTCAGACGTTAGAAGGAAGTTTATTTGGGAAATCCCCTTTGCTATTTTCTCTCTAGAAGCAAATGCTTCTGTCTAGTTAATAAACTAGATTTTAATAACTAAATAAATGTTTTCCTATTTCCTTTTCTTTGATGTGTCAGTGTAGAAGCAGTAGCCTAAACCAGTGTTTCTCAACCACAGCTGAACTAGAACACAGGTGAAATAACCAACTGATGGGTGAATGCAGGTTAGTAACCATGGTTACTGATCAGCTCATTATTTCACCTGTGCTCTCGTTCAGCTATTTTGAAAACCTGGCCTGTTAAGGGTACTTGAGGACCGCAGTTGAGAAACACTGGCCTAAATTATTAATTAGTTTTTTTCTGATCTAAAACATCTAAGTGGAATCTTGTTAAATTATTTTTTTAAACAATCCATTTGTTTGATTAAACTGTTAAAATGCTAAAACACGGTAAGTATTACATGTACAGAAAAGATGCAGAAACAGCAATCTATGATATTAGTGATATTAGCAGTTGTTAAACGTGAACATGCATAGAGCAGAGGTTGTTACATTTCAGTAGTACTAGCTTGATTAATGGGACATTATACTGTGTTTCCATTGATCAATTTCACCTGCTGGAGTGTTTTACATCATTTATAAATGTCTCATTTACTTTTATTTTGTCATTCCAATAGCCGAGTTTGCCTCTTAAAACCACCTATGTAAACAAGTTTTAGCAGCAAACCAGTGGGTGGTGGGGGTAACACTCTAAAATGTTAATTTTGAATTGCTTTCTCAAAGTATCAGCCTTTATGTACAGACACACAGTAAGAGAAGGAGGCATGTGTATATAGAAAAATAATTATGTTTGCTCAATATTTTTTGCAAGTTCAGCCCATTAAAATGGGTTGTCTTCAATTAGCAAAAACAGCTATTTTATATACAAAAATAAAGGAACCATTTACTTTACATTTAATACTCTGCAGATTGGTATAACAAGTCAATGGAAACAAAATTAAGGGGAAATCATCACCTTTAAGGGTGACAACGTTTACATGCAGACACTGTAACACTGAGATGCATCACAAGTTAGAATGATCTGTCCCCTTTACATCATTGAGGCTACAATGTACTGTAAAGTGTCACAGAAATCAAAATGAAACTTTAATGATTCAGACAGCCAGCACAATTTAATTTAATTTTTTTCCAATTTACTTTATCAAATGTGCCATTCTCTCTTGGTATTCTTTATTGTAACGTAGCACCAATCAACCACTGCATACCTAAATAAGCTCAGCAGTGCTGGCAACAGAATATGTAACTAGAAGGTGGATCCAAATCCTTTACAAAACTCATCAAATGATTTATCTACAAGAATCCCCATAGACTCTAATGTAGAAAATCATTTAATACGTTTTGTGATCAACCCCTATGTTATTCATCTACTCCTGCGCCTACCTCAGTATGCTCTCATAGAAAGGAGCTAAGTTTCATTAAAGTGTACCAAGCAAAATAGGCAAATTTTATAAAAAGAAGTCAATTGGAAAGTGGTTTTTTTTGTGCTTTCTGTCTGAATTATGATTTCTATGTCCATTTAATTTGTGCTGTGCAGACAAAGGGACAACCCCATGCAAACTCTGTAATCCCCTTGAGTGGAATAGAATGGCATTTAATGCCCCTTGCACACATAACACATGATACTGTTAATAAAAACGTACAGTAGGTATCAGCACCAAGCTAGGGCTACATGCACATGTTCTTGTGTATGGTCAACAGAACAATATGAAGATTTACGTGATATAATGCAATGAAAGGTAGAAGCTGCACTGGGTGAAGCAGGCGGAGGATGCAGATAAATAAAATGCCACTTACATCTTCCTTACGACAGTGACACCCCTGCTTGGGACACAGTCACACCATGAAATAAACAGAAATAAACAGTAAGATGAATAGCAGAGAAAACAAACATTGAAGCAGATAGCTGGAAAACAGTAATAAAAAATATGATGCTTCTTTTCTAGGTCACATAAGCTTAAAGCATTCAGCTATACAATGTTCTATGTGCTGAAATATGAGGGGAAAGTAAAATTGATGAATGTTTACATTTGTGCACAAGCAATTCAGTCTCAGTCACCAAGGGAATGAAGGGAGAGAGCTTTCCTAGAAGGCAATGCAGCCTCTCATTACCTGCACTGATCAGGATACAGAAGGGCCAAGGGAGAGGGCACATTTATTGATGTACTAGAAGGTACTTTTATTATACACTAAAAAACATAATTTATATAAGAACTTACCAGATAAATTCATTTCTTTCATATTGGCAAGAGTCCATGAGCTAGTGACGTATGGGATATACAATCCTACCAGGAAGGGCAAAATTTCCCAAACCTCAAAATGCCTATAAATACACCCCCACCACTCCCACAATTCAGTTAATGAATAGCCAAGAAGTGGGGTGATAAAGAAAGGAGTAAAAAGCATCAACAAAGGAATTTGGAAATAATTGTGCTTTATACAAAAAAAATCATAACCACCATAAAAAGGGTGGCCCTTATGCACTCTTGCCAATATGAAAGAAATTAATTTATCAGGTAAGTTCTTACATAAATTATGTTTTCTTTCATGTAATTGGCAAGAGTCCATGAGCTAGTGACGTATGGGATAGCAATACCCAAGATGTGGAACTCCACTCAAGAGTCACTAGAGAGGGAGGGATAACAAATAAAAACAGCCAAAAATTAATACACAACCCAAAATCATAAGTTTAGTCTCATAATTGAAAAGAAAAAACTTAAATCATAAGCAGAAGAATCAAACTGAAACAGCTGCCTGAAGAACTTTTCTACCAAAAACTGCTTCCGAAGAAGCAAAAACATAAAAATGGTAGAATTTAGTAAATGTATGAAAAGAAGACCAAGTTGCTGCTTTGCAAATCTGATCAACTGAAGCTTCATTCTTAAAAGCCCAGGAAGTGGAAACTGACCTAGAAGAATGAGCTGTAATTCTCTAAGGAGGGGAATTACCCGACTCCAAATAAGCTTGAAGAATCAAAAGCTTTAACCAAGATGCCAAAGAAACGGCAGAAGCCTTCTGACCTTTTCAAGAGCTAGAAAAGATAACAAACAGACAAAGGGGCCCATTTATCAAAGGGCTTGCGGACCTGATCCGACACTGCGGATCAGGTCCGCAAGACCTCGCTAAATGCGGAGAGCAATACGCTCTCCACATTTAACATTGCACCAGCAGCTCACAAGAGCTGCTGGTGCAACGCCGCCCCCTGCTGACTCGCGGCCAATCGGCCGCCAGCAGGGAGCTGTCAATCAACCCGATCGTATTCGATCTGGTTGATTTCCGGCGGTTCCTGTCCGCCTGCTCAGAGCAGGCGGACAGGGTTATGAAACAGCGGTCTTTAGACCGCTGCTTCATAACTTGTGTTTCTGGCGAGTCTGAAGACTCGCCAGAAACACGGCCCTTCAAGCTCCATACGGAGCTTGATAAATGGGCCTGTAGAAGTCTTCCTGAAATCTTTAGTAGCTTTAACATAATATTTCAGAGCTCTCATCACATCCAAAGAATGAAAAGATCTCTCCAAAGAATTCTTAGGATTAGGACACAAAGAAGGGACAACAATTTCTCTACTAATGTTGTTAGAATTCACAACTTTAGGTAAGAATTTAAATAAAGTCAGCAAAACTGCTTTATCCTGATGAAAAATCTGAAAAAGAGATTCACAAGAAAGAGCAGATAATTCAGAAACTCTTCTAGCAGAAGAGATGGCCAAAAGGAACAACACTTTCCAGGAAAGCAATTTAATGTCCAAAGAATGCATAGGCTCAAACGGAGGAGCCTGTAAAGCCTTCAAAACCAAATTAAGACTCCAAGGAGGAGAGATAGATTTAATAAGGTGCTTGATACGAACCAGAGCCTGTACAAAACAGTGAATATCAGGGAGTTTAGCAATCTTTCTGTGGAATAAAACAGAAAGAGCAGAGATTTGTCCTTTCAAGGAACTTGCAGACAAACCTTTATCTAAACCATCCTGAAGAAACTGTAAAATTCTAGGAAGTCTAAAAGAATGCCAAGAAAATGTATGAGAAGAACACCAGGAATTGTAAGTCTTCCAAACTCGATAATAAATCTTTCTAGAAACAGATTTACGAGCCTGTAACATAGTATTAATCACTGAGTCAGAGAAACATCTATGACTAAGCACTAGGCTTTCAATTTCCATACCTTCAAATTTAATGATTTGAGATCCTGATGGAAAAACTAACCTTGAGATAGAAGGTCTGGCCTTAATGGAAGTGGCCAAGGTTGGCAACTGGACATCCGAACAAGATCTGCATACCAAAACCTGCAAGACCATGCTGGAGCCACCAGCAGCACAAACGATTGCTCCATGATGATTTTGGAGATCAATCTTGGAAGAAGAACTAGAGACAGAAAAATATAAGCAGGTTGATAACCCCAAGGAAGTGTCAATGCATCCACTGCTTCCGCCTGAGGATCCCTGGACCTGGACAGGTACCTGGGAAGTTTCTTGTTTAGATGAGATGCCATCAGATCTATTTCTGGAAGCCTCCACATCTGAACAATTTGAGAAAACACATCTGGGTGAAGAGACCACTCCCCCGGATGTAAAGTTTGACGACTGAGATAATCCGCTTCCCAATTGTCTATACCTGGGATATGGACCGCAGAAATTAGACAGGAGCTGGATTCCGCCCAAACAAGTATCCGGGATACTTCTTTCATAGCCTGAGGACTGTGAGTCCCACCCGGATTGACATACGCCACAGTTGTGATATTGTCTGTCTGGAAACAAATGAACAGTTCTCTCTTCAATAGAGGCCAAAACTGAAGAGCTCTGAGAATCGCACGGAGTTCCAAAATATTGATTGGTAATCTCGCCTCTAGAGATTTCCAAACCCCTTGTGCTGTCAGAGATCCCCAAACATCTCAACCTGAAAGACTCGCATCTGTTGTGATCACAGTCCAGGTTGGATGAACAAAAGAGGCCCTCTATACGATGGTGATCTAACCACCAAGTCAGAGAGAGTCGAACATTGGGATTTAAGGATATTAATTGTGATATCCTTGTATAATCCCTGCACCATTGATTCAGCATACAAAGCTGAAGAGGTCTCATGTGAAAATGAGCAAAGGGGATCGCGTCCGATGCTGCAGTCATGAGACCTAAAACTTCCATGCACATAGCTACTGAAGGGAATGACTGAGACCGAAGGTTCCGACAGGCTGAAACCAATTTTAAATGTCTCTTGTCTGTCAAAGACAAAGTCATGGACACTGAATCTATCTGGAAACCTAAAAAGGCAACCCTTGTCTGAGGAATCAAATAACTTTTTGGTAAATTGATCCTCCAACCATGTCTTTGAAGAAACAACACTAGTTGATTCGTGTGAGATTCTGCAGAACATAAATACTGAGCTAGTACCAAGATATCGTCCAAATAAGGAAACACTGCAATACCCCGCTCTCTGATTACAGAGAGTAGGGCACCGAGAACCTTTGAAAAGATTCTTGGAGCTGTCGCTAGGCCAAAAGGAAGAGCAACAAATTGGTAATGCTCGTCTTGAAAAGAGAATCTCAGGAACTGATAGTGATCTGGATGAATTGGAATATGAAGATATGCATCCTGTAAGTCTATTATGGACATATAATGCCCTTGCTGAACAAAAGGCAGAATAGCCCTTAGTCACCATTTTTAATGTTGGTACCCTTACATAATGATTCAAGATTTTTAGATCCAGAACTGGTCTGAATGAATTTTCTTTCTTTCTTTGGAACAATGAATAGATTTGAATAAAACGCCAGACCCTGTTACTGAAAAGGAACCGGCATGATTACCCCAGATAACTCCAGGTCTGAAACACACTTCAGGAAAGCCTGAGCTTTCTCTGGGTTCACTGGAATGCGAGAGATAAATCTTCTCACAGGCGGTCTTACTCTGAAACCTATTCTGTACCCCTGAGAGACAATTCTCTGAATCCAATGATTTTGGACTGAATTGATCCAAACATCTTTGAAAAATTTTAATCTGCCCCCTACCAGCTGAGCTGGAATGAGGGCCGCACCTTCATGCGGACTTGGGGGCTGGTTTAGATCTCTTAAATGGCTTAGATTTATTCCAGATAGAGGAAGGCTTCCAATTGGAAACAGATTCTTTAGGGGAAGGATTAGATTTCTGTTCCTTATTAAGTCGAAAGGAACGAAAACGGTTAGAAGCTTTAAATGTACCCTTAGACTTTTTATCCTGAGGCAAAAAAGCTCCCTTCCCCCCAGTGACAGTTGAAATTATTGAATCCAACTGAGAACCAAATAATGTATTACCTTGGAAAGAAAGAGATAGCAATGTCGATTTAGAAGTCATATCAGCATTCCAAGATTTAAGCCATAAAGCTCTTCTAGCTAAAAATGGCTAAAGACATATATCTAACATCAATTTTGATAATATCAAAAATGGCATCACAAATGAAATTATTAGCATGTTGAATTAACTTAACAATGCTATACACATTATGATCGGATACTTTTTGCGCTAAAGTTTCCAACCAAAAAGTTGAAGCAGCTGCAACATCAGCCAAAGAAATAGCAGGCCTAAGAAGATGACCTGAACATAAATAAAAGCATTCCTTAGATAAGATTCAGGTTTCCTATCTAAAGGATCTTTAAAAGAAGTACTATCTTCCGTAGGAATAGTAGCATGCTTAGCAAGAGTAGAGATGGCCCCATCAACTTTGGGGATCTTTTCCCAAAACTCCAATCTATCAGTTGGCAAAGGATACAATTTTTTAAATCTTGAAGAAGGAATAAAAAAGAGGTACCCAGTCTATTCCATTCCTTTGAAATCATATCTGAAATAGCATCAGGAACTGGAAAAACCTCTGGAATAACTACAGGAGGTTTATAAACAGAATTTAAACGTTTACTAGTTTTAATATCAAGAGGACTAGTCTCCTCCATATCTAATGTAATCAACACTTCTTTTAATAAAGAACGAATATACTCTATTTTAAATAAATAAGAGCATGTGTCAGTGTCATTATCTGAAGCAGGATCTTCTGAATCAGATAGATCCTCATCAGAGATAGATAAATCAGTATGTTGTCGGTCATTTGAAATTTCATCAACTCTATGATAAGTTTTAAAAGACCTTTTACGTTTATTAGAAGGCGGAATGGCAGACAAAGCTTTCTGAATTGAATCAGCAATAAATTCTCTTAAATTTACAGGAATATCCTGAGCATTAGAAGTTGATGGACCAGCAACAGGCAATGAACTACTACTGATGGAAACATTATCTGCATGTAAAAGTTTATCATGACAACTATTACAAACCACAGCTGGAGGTATAGTCTCCACAAGTTTACAACAAATGCACTTAGCTTTGGTAGAACCGATATCAGGCAGCAGGATTCCAGCAGTAGATTCTGAGACAGGATCAGATTCAGACATCTTGCAGTATGTAAGAGAAAAAAACAACATATAAAGCAAAATTATCAATTTCCTTGTATGACAGTTTCAGGAATGGGAAAAAAATGCAAACATCATAGCCCTCTGACATAGAAAAAAGGCCAGAGGCAAAAGGAATAAAGTCTTAAGTAATGAAAATGTTTGGCGCCAAGTATGACGCACCACAAACAGAAAAATATTTTTTGGCGCCAAAAACGTCCGGAACGAAACACTAGCGCCATAGATGACGCAACTTTATGAAAGACTCTGCGCCAAATAAGATGCCAGAAATGACGAATTTGCGTCAATGAACGTAACTTTCGAGCCAAAAAAATCTTGCGCCAAGAATGATGCAATAAATTTTAGCATGCTGCGCTCTCGCGAGCCTAACAGCCCGCAATTTAGAAAAAAAGTCAATTTGAAAAAGACTAAAACCCAGGTAAGAAATAATTCTTTAAAAAATGCATTTCCCAACTGACAATCTTCAAAAAAGGAAATATACTGAAAACCTGAATCATGGGAAATATAAGTACATACATATATTTAGAACTTTATATATAAAGTGCCAAACCATAGCCGAGTGTGTCTTAAGTAAATGAAACATACTTACCAAAAGACACCCATCCACATATAGCAGATAGCCAAACCAGTACTGAAACGGTTATCAGTAGAGGTAATGGAATATGAGAGTATATCGTCGATCTGAAAAGGGAGGTAGGAGATGAATCTCTACGACCAATAACAGAGAACCTATGAAATAGATCCCCGTTAGGAAGACCATTGCATTCAATAGGTGATACTCCATTCACATCCCTTGCGACATTCGCTGTACTCTGAGAGGAATCGGGCTTCAAAAGAGCTGAGAAGTGCATATCAAGGTAGAAATCTAGCACAAACTTACTTCACCACCTCCATAGGAGGCAAAGTTTGTAAAACTGAATTGTGGGTGTGGTGAGGGGTGTATTTATAGGCATTTTGAGGTTTGGGAAACTTTGACCCTCCTGGCAGGATTGTATATCCCATACGTCACTAGCTCATGGACTCTTGCCAATTACATGAAAGAAAGGTGCATTCTAAATTGGATTACAAGTTTTTGCAGCACAAATATATGAGCAAAAAATGCTTAGATTAAAAGTCATCACAGTTCGAGTGATAGCATTTGCAGTGTATTTTTTAAGACATGCATGGTGTATGCAATACCATTTTCAAATGGTGCCTGCTCAGTTAACACTGAGATTTGAATATAAATAGTTTAGTTAAGTACAATAAAGCAACTTTACAATATATGTGACTTTTCTAATTCTCAGAACTGAAAAAGCACACTGCATTCTTCTTAAAGTGACTTTAAACCCAACATTTTCTTTCACAGTTCAGATAGAACATACAATTTAAAAGAACTTTCCAATTTACTTCTATTATCAAATTTGCTTCATTCTCTTGGTATACTTTGTTGAACTGGGAGATAGCTGAACACATCAGGTGAGTCAATAACAAAAAGGCATATATGTGCAGAGACCAATCAGCAGCTAGCTCCTGGTAATGCATTGCTGCTCCTGAGCCTACCAAGGTATTATTTTTTCGACAAAAGATACCAAGAGAATTAAGGAAATCAAATATAAGTAAATTGGGAAGTTGTTTAAAATTGCAAGCTCCATCTGAATAATGAAAGAAAACTTTTGGATTTTTTGTCCCTTTAAGGCTAACCATGCTACATATATTTCCCTAATTGGCTTTAAGTGATACAAACTACAAAAACAATGCACTTTCTACTAACAATATGACTGTGGTTAGTAATGTTGCCTGTAGGCCAAAGACAGATTGGCAAATTTTGGTAGGAGTTTGATTATTAAAAACAATTGCAGCAAACACAATGTTAATTTGTTTTAAAAATGTTTAGATTTAGCTATGTTAATAGCATGATGACAGAAGTGTCTTTGAATTACAAGGTGTTTATTGTCCCTTTAAAGAACTAATTTCATGATTGTCTTGGGTGAGAGCAGGTTAATAACAATGCTTACTAATCAGCTAATTATTTCCCCTGTGCCCTAGTTCATATATCCAGAAAATCTGGCCTGTTAGGGAGCCCTGAGGATAGGTTTAAAAAACAGCACTTTAAAGTCATGGTAAAACTTAGCAATTTTGAAATGCTTGCCTATTTAAGGTGTAAATTAAATGGACCTTTATTCATGAAGATCAACTGTTGAGTGCCATACGGCTAACACAGCTATTGGATAAGAGGTGGAAACGTCACCTCATAAACAAATAAAAATAAAAAACGGGGGGGCGTGACCTAGCAGCGGCCATGATAGGCTGCATTTTCAGAAGCTGCCAAGTAATTTTTGAAAATCTATCGATTATCTATGGACAGCTTTAGCATCTATGCTGGCAAATAACATTTAATCATATCACTACCTACTTTATCGAATGACACAAAATCTGCTTCAAATAATTGGTGAATTGCCTGGAGCTGTTAGAACTCTGGAGGCGGCCTTCACATTTCTAATTACCCCCCCGGGAAACCGGGTAATCCAGACTTTATAAATCTTACTAACTAAGCCTCATAAGACATGGAAGTCACTATACAACTTTTGCTGAAGGAGTGCTTCAATGAATGAACATTTTATTCAGTTGTCCCAACACCTCACTGAATGTTTTCGTGCCCCTGCATATGATCACCCCATCATAGATGGCAATTTGTTTTCCACTACCACGGAGCTTGCGAATAAGGAAATCAGAAATACTAGGGATCTAAAAGAAATCTCATACCAGAGTACACTGACCCGCTCTACATGTACGTGCACAGATGCTGCTGTAGAGAATGTAGCATGGAGAGAGCTCGCATCTGGCTGTACACATTGGCAATGGAGTCACTTGGATGACATTACTTTTCCCACAACGCATCTACAAAGAAGCATACCGCAAGTAACGACCAGGTGACAGACCCGCAGGCTAAACGGACACTACCCATACATACAGGAAATCAAAAGGCTGGTAGACGGAGAGGCACACCAGACTTTTCTTTTAATAGGAACGAATTCCTGATTCAGCTTGCACACGAGTGGTTGTGCTTTATTGGTAACATCCCGACCGCAACAAGCCTCAAGACTGGTGTGGGTTAAATTTGCTTTAAAAATTGTGTCATGTCGTCTTGCTAGATGGCGGTTTTGGTCAGACCTCTATATAGCTTTGACAAACGGAAAGAAACTAGGTTGCATGACTGATCATCGATAAATCTATAATATTTACTTACAGTTAATAGCAGACTCAGAGGATTTTCAGTTAGTCATTTTAACATAGATTTAGTCTGTAATATATTTCAGGAGATATTTTATTATAAGGTGTATGGCTAGCTGACTTAAGTTATTTGCTATGATTACCATGTACATTATTTAAACCTCTACTTAGATATCCCAGATCTTGCATGCTATTATAGTACCCAATAGGTTTAACATAATAATAACAATTTATGTAAGAACTTACCTGATAAATTCATTTCTTTCATATTAGCAAGAGTCCATGAGCTAGTGACGTATGGGATATACATTCCTACCAGGAGGGGCAAAGTTTCCCAAACCTTAAAATGCCTATAAATACACCCCTCACCACACCCATAATTCAGTTTAACGAATAGCCAAGAAGTGGGGTGATAAGAAAAGAGCGAAAGCATCAAAAAAATAAGGAATTGAAATAATTGTGCTTTATACAAAAAAATCATAACCACCACAAAAAAGGTGGGCCTCATGGACTCTTGCTAATATGAAAGAAATTAATTTATCAGGTAAGTTCTTACATAAAACATAATTTATGTAAGAACTTACCTGATAAATTCATTTCTTTCATATTAGCAAGAGTCCATGAGATAGTGACGTATGGGATATACATTCCTACCAGGAGGGGCAAAGTTTCCCAAACCTTAAAATGCCTATAAATACACCCCTCACCACACATACAATTCAGTTTAACGAATAGCCAAGAAGTGGGGTGATAAGAAAAAAGTGCGAAAGCATATAAAATAAGGAATTGGAATAATTGTGCTTTATACAAAAAAATCAAAACCACCACAAAAAAGGGCGGGCCTCATGGACTCTTGCTAATATGAAAGAAATGAATTTATCAGGTAAGTTCTTACATAAATTATGTTTTCTTTCATGTAATTAGCAAGAGTCCATGAGCTAGTGACGTATGGGATAATGATTACCCAAGATGTGGATCTTTCCACACAAGAGTCACTAGAGAGGGAGGGATAAAATAAAGACAGCCAATTCCTGCTGAAAATAATCCACACCCAGAATAAAATTTAATGAAAAAAACATAAGCAGAAGATTCAAACTGAAACCACTGCCTGAAGTACGTTTCTACCAAAAACTGCTTCAGAAGAAGAAAACACATCAAAATGGTAGAATTTAGTAAAAGTATGCAAAGAGGACCAAGTTGCTGTTTTGCAAATCTGATCAACCGAAGCTTCATTCTTAAACGCCCAGGAAGTAGAAACTGACCTAGTAGAATGAGCTGTAATCCTTTGAGGCGGAGTGTTACCTGACTCAACATAGGCATGATGAAATAAAGATTTCAACCAAGATGCCAAAGAAATGGCAGAAGCTTTCTGGTCTTTTCTAGAACCGGAAAAGATGACAAATAGACTAGAAGTCTTTCGGAAAGACTTAGTAGCTTCAACATAATATTACAAAGCTCTAACAGCATCCAAAGAATGCAATGATTTCTCCTTAGAATTCATAGGATTAGGACATAATGAAGGAACCACAATTTCTCTACTAATGTTGTTAGAATTCACAACCTTAGGTAAAAAATTCAAAAGAAGTTCGCAGCACCGCCTTATCCTGATGCAAAATCAGAAAAGGAGACTCACAAAAAAAAAGTAGATAATTCAGAGACTCTTCTGGCAGAAGAGATGGCCAAAAGAAACAAAACTTTCCAAGAAAGTTATATAACGACCAAAGAATGCATGGGTTCAAAAGGAGGAGCTTGAAGAGCCCCCAGAACCAAATTCAAACTCCAAGGAGGAGAAATTGACTTAATGACAAGTTTTATACGAACCAAAGGTTGTACAAAACAATGAATATCAGGAAGATTAGCAATCCTTCTGTGAAAAAGAACAGAAAGAGCAGAGATTTGTCTTACAAGAAACTTGCGGACAAACCTTTATCTAAACCATCCTGAAGAAATATAAGTCTTCCAGACTCTATAATATATCTCTCTAGATACAGATTTACGAGCCTGTCACATAGTATCAATCACAGAGTCAGAGAAACCTCTTTGACCAAGAATAGAGCGTTCAAACTCCACACCTTAAAACTAAGGTTTTGAGATCCTGATGGAAAAAAGAACCTTGAGACAGAAAAACTGGTCTTAACGGAAGAGTCCACAGCCGGCAAGAGGCCATCCGGACAAGATCCGCATATCAAAACCTGTGAGGCCATGCTGGAGCTACCAGCAGGACAAACGAGCATTCCTTTAGAATATTGGAGAATACCCTTGGAAGAAGAACTAGAGGCGGAAAGATATAGGCAGGATGACACTTGTAAGGAAGAGATAATGCATCCACTGCCTCCGTCCGAGGATCCCGGGATCCGGACAGATACCAGGGAAGTTTCTTGTTTAGATGAGAAGCCATCAGATCTATTTCTGGGAGTTCCCACATTTGAACAATCTGAGGAAATACCTCTGGGTGAAGACCATTCGCCCAGGTGCAACGTTTGGCGACTGAGATAATCCGCTTTCCAATTGTCCATACCTGGGATATGAACCGCAGAGATTAGACAGGAGCTGGATTCCGCCCAAACCAAAATTCAAGATACTTCTTTCATAGCCAGAGGACTGTGAGTCCCTCCTTGATGATTGATGTATGCCACAGTTGTGACATTGTCTATCTGAAAACAAATGAACAACTCTCTCTTCAGAAGAGGCCAAGACTGAAGAGCTCTGAAAATTGCACGGAGTTCCAAAATATTGATCGGAAATCTCACCTCCTGAGATTCCCAAACCCCTTGTGCCGTCAGATACCCCCACACAGCTCCCCAACCTGTAAGACTTGCATCTGTTGAGATTATAGTCCAGGTCGGAAGAACAAGAAGCCCCCTGAACTAAACGATGGTGATCTGTCCACCATGTCAGAGAGTGTCGTATAATCGGTTTAAAGATATTAATTGAGATATCTTTGAGTAATCCCTGCACCATTGGTTCAGCATACAGAGCTGAAGAGGTCGCATGTGAAAATGAGCAAAGGAGATCGCATCTGATGCGGCAGTCCTAAGACCTAAAATTTCCATGCATAAGGCTACCAAAGGGAATGATTGTGACTGAAGGTTTTGACAAGCTGATATCAATGTTAAAACTTCTCTTGTCTGACAAGGACAGAGTCATAGACACTGAATCTATCTAGAAACCTAAAAAGGTTACCCTTGTCTGAGGAATCAATGAACTGATTGGTAAATTGATCCTCCAACCATGAACTTGAAGAAACAACACAAGTCGATTCGTATGAGATTCTTCGAAAATGAGAAGACTGAGCAAGTACCCAGATATCGTCCAATAAGGAAATACCAAAACCCTGTTCTCTGATTACAGAAAGAAGGGCACCGAGAACCAAAAAAATTCTTGGAACTGAGGCTAGGCCAAACGGTAGAGCCACAAAACTGGTAATGCTTGTCTAAAAAGAGAATCTCCGACACTAAAAGTGATCTGGATGAATCGGAATATGCAGATACACATCCTGTAAATCTATTGTAGACATATAATGCCCTTGCTAAACAAAAGGCAGGATAGTCCTACAGTAACCATCTTGAATGTTGGTATCCTTACATAACGATTCAATATTGATAGATCCGGAACTGGTCTGAAGGAATTGACCTTCTTTGGTACAATGAAGAGATAAAATAAAACCCCAGCCCCTGTTCCAGAACTGGAACTGGCATAATTACTCCAGCCAACTCTAGATCTGAAACACATTTCAGAAATGCTGAGCCTATGCTGTGTTAACTGGGACACGGGAAAGAAAAAAAAAAAATCTCTTAGCAGGAGGCCTTAACTGAAGCCAATTCTGTACCTTTCTGAAACAATGTTCTGAAACCAGAGATTGAGAACGGAATTGATCCAAATATCTTTGAAGAAAACGTAATCTGCCCCATACCAGCTGAGCTGGAATAAGGTCCGCACCTTCATGGGTACTTAGGAGCTGGCTATAGGTTTTCTATAAGGCTTGGATATATTCCAAACTGGAAATAGTTTCCAAACTGATACCTTTCCTGAGGATGAAGGATCAGGCTTTTGTTCCTTATTATGAGGAAAGGAACGAAAATGATTATCAGACCTAAATTTACCTTAGATTTTTTATCCTTTGGTAAAAAACATAATTTATGCTTACCTGATAAATTCCTTTCTTCTGTAGTGTGATCAGTCCACGGGTCATCATTACTTCTGGGATATTACTCCTCCCCAACAGGAAGTGCAAGAGGATTCACCCAGCAGAGCTGCATATAGCTCCTCCCCTCTACGTCACTCCCAGTCATTCGACCAAGGACCAACGAGAAAGGAAAAGCCAAGGGTGAAGTGGTGACTGGAGTATAAATTAAAAAATATTTACCTGCCTTAAAAACAGGGCGGGCCGTGGACTGATCACACTACAGAAGAAAGGAATTTATCAGGTAAGCATAAATTATGTTTTCTTCTGTTAAGTGTGATCAGTCCACGGGTCATCATTACTTCTGGGATACCAATACCAAAGCAAAAGTACACGGATGACGGGAGGGATAGGCAGGCTCTTTATACAGAAGGAACCACTGCCTGAAGAACCTTTCTCCCAAAAATAGCCTCCGATGAAGCAAAAGTGTCAAATTTGTAAAATTTGGAAAAAGTATGAAGCGAAGACCAAGTTGCAGCCTTGCAAATCTGTTCAACAGAGGCCTAATTCTTGAAGGCCCAAGTGGAAGCCACAGCTCTAGTAGAATGAGCTGTAATTCTTTCAGGAGGCTGCTGTCCAGCAGTCTCATAAGCTAAACGAATTATGCTACGAAGCCAAAAAGAAAGAGAGGTAGCGGAAGCTTTTTGACCTCTCCTCTGCCCAGAGTAAATGACAAACAGAGAAGACGTTTGTCGAAATTCCTTAGTTGCCTGTAAGTAAAATTTTAGAGCACGGACTACATCCAGGTTGTGCAGTAGACGTTCCTTCTTTGAAGAAGGATTTGGGCATAAAGAAGGAACAACAATCTCTTGATTGATATTCCTGTTAGTAACTACCTTAGGTAAGAACCCAGGTTTAGTACGCAGGACTACCTTATCCGAATGAAAAATCAAATAAGGAGAATCACAATGTAAGGCTGATAATTCAGAGACTCTTCGAGCCGAGGAAATAGCCATTAAAAATAGAACTTTCCAAGATAACAACTTTATATCAATGGAATGAAGGGGTTCAAACGGAACGCCCTGTAAAACATTAAGAACAAGGTTTAAACTCCATGGTGGAGCAACAGTTTTAAACACAGGCTTAATCCTGGCCAAAGCCTGACAAAAAGCCTGGACGTCAGGAACTTCTGACAGACGTTTGTGTAACAGAATGGACAGAGCTGAGATCTGTCCCTTTAAAGAACTAGCAGATAAACCCTTTTCTAAACCTTCTTGTAGAAAAGACAATATCCTAGGAATCCTAACCTTACTCCAAGAGTAACCTTTGGATTCACACCAATATAGGTATTTACGCCATATCTTATGGTAAATCTTTCTGGTAACAGGTTTCCTAGCCTGTATTAAGGTATCAATAACTGACTCAGAAAACCCACGTCTTGATAAAATCAAGCATTCAATTTCCAAGCAGTCAGCTTCAGAGAAGTTAGATTTTGATGTTTGAAGGGACCCTGTATCAGAAGGTCCTGTTTCAGAGGTAGAGACCAAGGTGGACAGGATGACATGTCCACCAGGTCTGCATACCAAGTCCTGCGTGGCCACGCAGGTGCTATTAGAATCACTGATGCTCTCTCTTGTTTGATTCTGGCAATCAATCGAGGAAGCAACGGGAAGGGTGGAAACACGTAAGCCATCCTGAAGTCCCAAGGTGCTGTCAGAGCATCTATCAGGACTGCTCCTGGATCCCTGGATCTGGACCCGTAACGAGGAAGCTTGGCGTTCTGTCGAGACGCCATGAGATCTATCTCTGGTTTGCCCCAACGTCGAAGTATTTGGGCAAAGACCTCCGGATGAAGTTCCCACTCCCCCGGATGAAAAGTCTGACGACTTAAGAAATCCGCCTCCCAGTTCTCCACTCCCGGGATGTGGATTGCTGACAGGTGGCAAGAGTGAGACTCTGCCCAGCGAATTATCTTTGATACTTCCATCATAGCTAGGGAGCTTCTTGTCCCTCCCTGATGGTTGATGTAAGCTACAGTCGTGATGTTGTCCGACTGAAACCTGATGAACCCCCGAGTTGTCAACTGGGGCCAAGCCAGGAGGGCATTGAGAACTGCTCTCAATTCCAGAATGTTTATTGGCAGGAGACTCTCCTCCTGACTCCATTGTCCCTGAGCCTTCAGAGAATTCCAGACAGCACCCCAACCTAGAAGGCTGGCGTCTGTTGTTACAATTGTCCAGTCTGGTCTGCTAAATGGCATCCCCCTGGACAGATGTGGCCGAGAAAGCCACCATAGAAGAGAATTTCTGGTCTCTTGATCCAGATTCAGAGAAGGGGATAAGTCTGAGTAATCCCCATTCCACTGACTTAGCATGCACAGTTGCAGTGGTCTGAGGTGTAAGCGTGCAAAGGGTACTATGTCCATTGCCGCTACCATTAAGCCGATTACCTCCATGCATTGAGCCACTGACGGGTGTTGAATGGAATGAAGGGTGCGGCAAGCACTTTGAAGTCTTGTTAGCCTGTCCTCTGTCAGGTAAATCTTCATTTCTACAGAATCTATAAGAGTCCCCAGGAAGGGAACTCTTGTGAGTGGAACGAGTGAACTTTTCTTTTCGTTCACCTTCCATCCATGTGACCTTAGAAATGCCAGCACTAACTCTGTATGAGACTTGGCAGTTTGAAAGCTTGAAGCTTGTATCAGAATGTCGTCTAGGTATGGAGCTACCGAGATTCCCCGCGGTCTTAGTACCGCCAGAAGAGCACCCAGAACCTTTGTGAAGATTCTTGGAGCTGTAGCCAATCCGAATGGAAGAGCCACAAACTGGTAATGCCTGTCTAGGAAGGCAAACCTTAGGTACCGATAATGATCTTTGTGAATCGGTATGTGAAGGTAAGCATCTTTTAAATCTACAGTGGTCATGTACTGACCTTCTTGGATCATAGGTAAAATTGTCCGAATAGTCTCCATCTTGAACGATGGAACTCTTAGGAATTTGTTTAGGATCTTTAAGTCCAGGATTGGTCTGAAAGTTCCCTCTTTTTTGGGAACCACAAACAGATTTGAGTAAAACCCCTGTCCCTGTTCTGATCGTGGAACTGGATGGATTACTCCCATTAACAAGAGCTCTTGTACGCAGCGTAGAAACGCCTCTTTCTTTGTCTGGATTGTTGACAATCTTGACAGATGAAATCTCTCTCTTGGAGGAGAGTATTTGAAGTCCAGAAGGTATCCCTGAGATATTATCTCTAGCGCCCAGGGATCCTGAACATCTCTTGCCCAAGCCTGGGCGAAGAGAGAAAGTCTGCCCCCCACTAGATCCGATCCCGGATCGGGGGCCCTCAATTCATGCTGTTTTAGGGGCAGCAGCAGGTTTCCTAGTCTGCTTGCCCTTGTTCCAGGACTGGTTAGGTTTCCAGCCTTGTCTGTAGCGAGCAACAGCTCCTTCCTGTTTTGGTGCAGAGGAAGTTGATGCTGCTCCTGCTTTGAAATTACGAAAGGAACGAAAATTAGACTGTCTAGTCTTGGCTTTGGCTTTGTCCTGAGGCAGGGCATGGCCTTTACCTCCTGTAATGTCAGCGATAATATCTTTCAACCCGGGCCCGAATAAGGTCTGCCCTTTGAAAGGTATATTAAGCAATTTAGACTTAGAAGTAACATCAGCTGACCAGGATTTTAGCCACAGCGCCCTGCGTGCCTGAATGGCGAATCCTGAATTCTTCGCCGTAAGTTTAGTAAGATGTACTACGGCCTCCGAAATGAATGAATTAGCTAGTTTAAGGACTCTAAGCCTGTCCGTAATGTCGTCCAGAGTAGCTGAACCAATGTTCTCTTCCAGAGACTCAATCCAGAATGCCGCTGCAGCCGTGATCGGCGCAATGCATGCAAGGGGTTGCAATATAAAACCTTGTTGAACAAACATTTTCTTAAGGTAACCCTCTAACTTTTTATCCATTGGATCTGAAAAAGCACAGCTATCCTCCACCGGGATAGTGGTACGCTTAGCTAAGGTAGAAACTGCTCCCTCCACCTTAGGGACCGTTTGCCATAAGTCCCTTGTGGTGGCGTCTATTGGAAACATTTTTCTAAATATCGGAGGGGGTGAGAACGGCACACCGGGTCTATCCCACTCCTTAGTAACAATTTCAGTAAGTCTCTTAGGTATAGGAAAAACCTCAGTACTCGTCGGTACCGCAAAATATTTATCCAACCTACACATTTTCTCTGGTATTGCAACTGTGTTACAATCATTCAGAGCCGCTAACACCTCCCCTAGTAATACACGGAGGTTTTCCAGTTTAAATTTAAAATTTGAAATATCTGAATCCAGTCTGTTTGGATCAGAACCGTCACCCACAGAATGAAGTTCTCCGTCCTCATGTTCTGCCACCTGTGACGCAGTGTCTGACATGGCCCTAATATTATCAGCGCACTCTGTTCTCACCCCAGAGTGATCACGCTTACCTCTTAGTTCTGGTAATTTAGCCAAAACCTCAGTCATAACAGTAGCCATATCCTGTAATGTGATTTGTAATGGCCGCCCAGATGTACTCGGCGCTACAATATCACGCACCTCCCTCTGAGCGGGAGATGTAGGTACTGACACGTGAGGCGAGTTAGTCGGCATAACTCTCCCCTCGTTGTTTGGTGAAATTTGTTCAATTTGTACAGATTGATTTTTATTTAAAGTAGCATCAATACAGTTAGTACATAAATTTCTATTGGGCTCCACTTTGGCATTGCAACAAATGACACAGGTATCATCCTCTGAATCAGACATGTTTAACACACTAGCAAATAAACTTGCAACTTGGAAATACAATTCAATTAGAATAATATTAAAACGTACTGTGCCTTTAAGAAGCACAGAAGAACTATGACAGTTGAAAATTAATAAATTGAAACAGTTATAGCCTCAATCCTTGTAAACAACACAACTTTAGCAAAGGTTTAATCCCATTAGCAAAGATAACAAATTCTGAAAGCAGGAAACAAATTACAAAATAAACGTTTTTTATCTCAGTCAAACTATAATTCTCACAGCTCTGCTGAGAGAAATTACCTCCCTCAAAATAAGTTTTGAAGACCCCTGAGCTCTGTAGAGATGAACCGGATCATGCAGGGAATACAATGAGTTGCTGACTGAAATATTTGATGCATAGTAAAAGCGCCAAAAAACGGCCCCTCCCCCTCACACACAGCAGTGAGGGAGAACAGAAACTGTCAGAAAACAGATTAAGCAACTGCCAAGTGGAAAAATAGTGCCCAAACATTTATTCACTCAGTACCTCAGCAAATGAAAACGATTTTACATTCCAGCAAAAACGTTAAACATAATCTCTAGTTATTAAACAGCTTTATGTATTTCTTACAGTGTAATTCTAGTGAAGTACCATTCCCCAGAATACTGAAGTGTAAAGTATACATACATGACATTATATCGGTATGGCAGGATTTTCTCATCAATTCCATTGTCAGAAAATAAAAACTGCTACATACCTCTATGCAGATTCATCTGCCCGCTGTCCCCTGATCTGAAGTTTACCTCTCCTCAGATGGCCGAGAAACAGCAATATGATCTTAACTACTCCGGCTAAAATCATAACAAAAACTCTGGTAGATTCTTCTTCAAACTCTGCCAGAGAGATAATAACACACTCCGGTGCTATTTTAAAATAACAAACTTTTGATTGAAGATATAAAACTAAGTATAATCACCATAGTCCTCTCACACATCCTATCTAGTCGTTGGGTGCAAGAGAATGACTGGGAGTGACGTAGAGGGGAGGAGCTATATGCAGCTCTGCTGGGTGAATCCTCTTGCACTTCCTGTTGGGGAGGAGTAATATCCCAGAAGTAATGATGACCCGTGGACTGATCACACTTAACAGAAGAAAAGTTCCCTTCCTTCCAGAAACAGAGATAATAATTTATTACCCTGGAAAGAAAGGGAAAGCAAAGGTGACTTAGAAGACATATCAGCATTCCAAGTTTAATCCATAAAGCTTTTCTAGCTAAAATAGCTAGAGACATATACCTGACATCAACTCTAATGATATCAAAAGATGGTATCACCAATAAAATTATTAGCATGTTATAGAATAATAATAATGCTATAAAATTATGATCTGTTACTTGTTGCGCTAAAGCTTCTAACCAAAAAGTTGAGGCTGCAGCAACATCCGCTAAAAATATTGGAGGTCTAAGAAGATTACCTGAACATAAGTAAGCTTTTCTTAGAAAGGATTCAATTTTCCTATCTAAAGGATCCTTAAATGAAGTACTATCTGCCGTAGGAATAGTAGCACATTTAGCAGGATTAGAGACAGCCCCATAACCTTAGGGATTTTGTCCCCAAAAAAACTCTAATCTGTCAGATGGCACAGGATATAATTGCTTAAACGTTTAGAAGGAGTAAAAGAATTACCCAAATTATTCCATTCCCTGGAAATTACTTCAGAAATAGCATCAGGGAGATTAAACACTTCTGGAATAACTACAGGAGATTTAAAAACCTTATTTAAACGTTTAGATTTAGTATCAAGAGGACCAATTAATACTTCTTTAAATAAAGAACGAATAAATTCCATCTTGAACAAATACAAAGATTTATCAGCATCAACCTCTGAGACAGAAACCTCTGAACCAGAAGAACCATTATCAGTATCAGAATGATGATGTTCATTTAAAAATTCATCTGAAAAAAGAGAAGTTTTAAAAGACTTTTATATAAACTAGAAGGAGAAATAACAGACATAGCCTTCTTAATGGATTTAAAAAATAAAATCTCTTATGTTTATCAGGAACACTCTGAAAATTAGATGTTGACGGAACAGCAACAGGTAATGTAACAGTACTAAAGGAAATTTTATCTGCATTAATAAGTTTGTCATGACATGCAATACAAACAACAGCTGGAGAAACAGATACCAAAAATTATAGCAGATACACTTAGCTTGGTAGCTCCAGCACTAGACAGCGATTTTCCTGTAGTATCTTCTGACTCAGATGCAACGTGAGACATCTTGCAATATGTAAGAGAAAAAACAACATATAAAGCAAAATTGATCAAATTCCTTAAATGACAGTTTCAGGAATGGGAAAAAATGCCAAAGAACAAGCTTCTAGCAACCAGAAGCAATGAAAAAATAAGACTTAAATAATGTGGAGACAAAAGCGACGCCCTTATTTTTTAGCGCCAAATAAGACGCCCACATTATTTGGCGCCTAAATGCTTTTGGCACCAAAAATGACGCCACATCCGGAACGCCGACATTTTTGGCGCAAAATAACGTCAAAAAAATGACGCAACTTCCGGCGACACGTATGACGCCGGAAACGGAAAAGAATTTTTGCGCCAAAAAAGTCCGCGCCAAGAATGACGCAATAAAATGAAGCATTTTCAGCCCCCGCGAGCCTAACAGCCCACAGGGAAAAAAAAAGAGTCAAATTTTGAAGGTAAGAAAAAATGATTAATTCAAATGCATTATCCCAAATATGAAACTGACTGTCTGAAAAATAAGGAAAGTTGAACATTCTGAGTCAAGGCAAATAAATGTTTGAATACATATATTTAGAACTTTATAAACAAAGTGCCCAACCATAGCTTAGAGTGTCACAGAAAATAAGATTTACTTACCCCAGGACACTCATCTACATGTTTGTAGAAAGCCAAACCAGTACTGAAACGAGAATCAGTAGAGGTAATGGTATATATAAGAGTATATCGTCGATCTGAAAAGGGAGGTAAGAGATGAATCTCTACGACCGATAACAGAGAACCTATGAAATAGACCCCGTAGAAGGAGATCACTGCATTCAAATAGGCAATACTCTCCTCACATCCCTCTGACATTCACTGCACGCTGAGAGGAAAACCGGGCTCCAACTTGCTGCGGAGCGCATATCAACGTAGAATCTAGCACAAACTTACTTCACCACCTCCATCGGAGGCAAAGTTTGTAAAACTGAATTGTGGGTGTGGTGAGGGGTGTATTTATAGGCATTTTAAGGTTTGGGAAACTTTGCCCCTCCTGGTAGGAATGTATATCCCATACGTCACTAGCTCATGGACTCTTGCTAATTACATGAAAGAAATTATGTTTTCTTTCATGAAATTAGCAAGAGTCCATGAGCTAGTGACGTATGGGATAATAAATACCCAAGATGTGGAACTTCCACGCAAGAGTCACTAGAGAGGGAGGGATAAAATAAAGACAGCCAATTCCGCTGAAAAATGAATCCACTACCCAAATCAAAAAAGTTTCAATTTTTATAATGAAAAAAACTGAAATTATAAGCAGAAGAATCAAACTGAGACAGCTGCCTGAAGTACCATTCTACCAAAACTGCTTCTAAAGAAGAGAAAACATCAAAATGGTAGAACATAGTAAAAGTATGCAAAGAAGACCAAGTCATTGCTTTGCAAATCTGATCAACAGAAGCTTCATTCTTTAAAAAGCCCAGGAAGTAGAAACTTACCTAGTAGAATGAGCCGTAATCCTCCGAGGCGGGAATCCACCTGACTCCAAATAAGCATGATGAATCAAAAGTTTAAGCAAGATGCCAAATAAATGGCAGAAGCTTTTTGACCTTCCTAAAACCAGAAAAGATAAAAAAATATACTAGAATTCTATCTGAAATCTGAATAGCTTCAACATAGAAAGTAAGAATCTCACCAAAGAAGTCTTAGGAAAACAATAATTCCTTCCTAATGTTTGTTAGAATTTACAACTTTAGGTAAGAATTGAAATGAGGACAGCAAAAACCATCTTTTCCTGATGAAAAAAATCAGAAAAAAGAGATTCACAAGAAAGAACAGATAATTCAAAAGCTGTTCTAGCTGAAGAGATGTCCAAAAAGAACAATACTTTCCATGAAAGTAATTAATGTCCAGAGCAAGCATATGCTCAAATAGAAGAGCCTGAAAAACCTTCAGAACCCAATTAAGACTCCAAGGAGGAGAAATTGGCTTAATGACAGGTTTTATACGAATCAAAACCTGAAAAAAATGATGACTATCAGGAAGTAACACTGCCTTATCCTGATGAAAAATCAGAAAAAGATATTCACAAAAAAAGCTCAAAAATTCTTCTAGCAGAAGAAATAACCAAAAGGAACAATACTTTTCCAAGAAAGTAATTTAATGTTCAGAAAATGCATAGTTTCAAACGGAGGAGCCTGTAAAGCCCTCAGCACCAAATTGAGACTCCAAAGAGGAGAGATTGAATTAATGACAGGCTTGATACGGACCAAAGCCTGAACAAAACAATGAATATCAGGATGATGAGCAATCTTTCTGTGAAAAAAGAACAGAAAGAGTAGAGATTTGTCCTAACAAAGAACTGCAGACAAAACCTTATCCAAACCAACCTGAAAAAAATAAAAAATTCTATGAATTTTAAAAGAATGCCAAGAAAAGTAGGTCTTCCAGACTCAATAATAAATCTTTCTAGAGACAGATTTACGAGCCTGAAACCAAGCGTTCAATCTCCATCCCTTCAAATTTAATGATTTGAGAACCTGATGGAAAAAATGGGCCTTGAGAAAGAAGGTCTGGTTTAAACGGAAGTGTCCAAGGTTGGCAACTGGCCATCCGAATGAAATCCGCATACCAAAACCTGAGAGGCCATGCTGGAGCCACCAGCATAACAAACAAATACTCCATAAGAATTTTGGAAATCACTTTGGAAGAAGAACTAGAGGCGGAAAGAAATAGGCTAAAAGATCATTTCCGAAGAAATGTCAATGCATACACTACTTCCGCCTGAGGATCCCCGGACCTGAATAGGCCCCTGGGAAGTTCTTTATTCAGATGAGATGCCAACAGATCTATTTCTAGAAATGCTCACATCTGAAAAATTGAAAAACATATCTGGGTATGAGAGACCATTCTCCCGGATGTAAAGCTTGATTAACAGAGATAATCCGCTTCCCAAATATCTATACCTGGGAAAAAAAACACAGAATTTAGATAGGAGCTGGATTTAGCCTACGCTAATATCCGAGACACTTCTGTCACAGCCTAAGGACTGATAGTCCTACCCTGATGATTGACATACACCATAGTTGTGATATTGTCTGAAAAACAATAAACGTCTCTTCCTCAAAAAGAAACTAACTGAAAAACTCTGAGAAAACACGGAGTTCTAAAATATCAAATTGTAATCTCGCCTCCTGAGATTTCCAAACCCCTTGTGCTGACAGAGATCCTCAGACAGCCTCCCAACCAAAAAGACTCACATCTGTAGAGATCATGGTCCAGGTTGAGAACTAAATGATGGTGATCTTAACCACCAAATCAAGAGAGATAAATATTAGGATTTGAAGATTTAAAATGCGAAATCCTAGAATCCCTGCACCATAATTCAGCATAAAAGACTGGAAAGGTTCTGTCTATTGAAAATGAGCAAAGGGAATTGAATCCAATGCTGTGGCCATAAGACCTAAAACTTCTATGCATATATAGCAACTGAAGGAAATAATAGAGACTAAAGGTACCGACAGACGGAACCCAATAAAATTGTCCCTTATCTGACAGAGACAAAGACAGTGACACAAACTATCTGGAAACCTAAAAAAGGTGACCCTAGTGAGAGGAATCAAGAGCTTTTGAAAAAAAAGATCCTCTAACTATGTCCTGAAGAACAATGTGAATCATATGAGATTCCGCATCCTCAGAAAATAATCTGAATAAATACAGAAAAAATATGCATTTATTGTATCTAATGAAAACAAATAATGCTATCACTGACCAAAAAAAGGCAGAATAGTTTGAATAAAAACTCCAAAACCCAGTTCCTAAAAATGGAACTGGAAGAAATACCCCAGAAGATTCCAGGTCTGAGCAGCGCTTGAACCCCACGGGTGACCAGCCATGCTTCAACAGTACCCAAAATAAATAGGACCGAAACACACTTAAAGAAAGGGGTAGCCTTACTGGAATAAAATCAAAGAAATTTGGACCGAATAGAACCAAATAAATTTCAAAAAAGTCTTAACCTGCCCCTTGCCAGCCAAGCTGGAATACGGCACATACATCGCAATTTAAGGGAGCTGATTTCAAACTGAAAAAATTTCCAATTGAAAACATGTTACTTGGGAAAGAATTCAGGAATTCATTCCTTAATAAGAACAACCAAACTAGTATAAGCTTAAAGTTTTAGTCTTAGAACTAAATCTTGAAGCCCAGAGTAAAAGTTAAGAATTGAATCCAATTATAAAACAAATAATTGATTATCTTAGAACAAAAGAAATATGGATTTTTAGAAATCACAAAATTCTTCTAGCTCAAACAGCTAAAGACATAGATTAAACCTCATTTGCGAAAATATTCAATAAAATGAAGACACAAATGAAATTATTAGCATGATAGTCCAGTTAAAGGACCAGACAATACAGTGGACTTGCATAATCAATAAATGCAAAACAACAAGACAAATGCAACAGAACCTAGTCTAGTAAATTGTGTCCCTTTAACAAAGCTAAAATAAATCATAATCTGATACTTGATCTTAAAGTAAACAGAAAAACTGAAGCAATTGCAACATCCAAATAAATCACAGGTCCAAGAAAAGTACCTGAAACTAAATAATTTTCCATAAATAAGATACAACCATCTAAAGGAAAATAAATACTATTTTGCTATAGAAACAATAGCATAATTAGTAGGAGTAGAGATAGCCCCAATAAATTGGAGAACCCTCCAAATTGAATTTAACTGCCGGCAAAGAGTATAGTTTAAAACCTTTGAAGAAGGAATAAAAGAAAATTCTCAGCCTATTCCATTCCCTAGAATAAGGAATTGGAAAAAAACCTCTGAAAACACAGAAGAATAAATAAGCAGAAATAGTGTTAGCTAGTCTTGAAAAAGAACTAGTTACCTTAATGTCCAAAATAATCAACATCTTTTCAACAAAGAACAAATGTACTTTAATAAAAAAGTAGATTTGTTAGTGTCAATATCTGATGAAGAAAATTCTGAATGAGAAAAAACATCATCAGAGAAGGATAAATCATTATGTTGTTGGTCATTTGAAACTTCAATAATTAAAAAAGAAGTTTGAAAAAGACCTAAAATTTTTTATTAGAAGGCACAAAGTCAGACAAAGCCTTTAAAATAGAATCAGAAAAATATTTCTTAAAAATCTTCTAAATATTTCTTGTACATAAGATGTAAAAAGAATGGCAATATATAAAGCATAAATACTAATGGATTCTGCATGTAAAAGTTTATCATGATAACCTATTACAAACCATAGCTAAAGATAAAAATTCATAACATTTAAAATAAATGAACTTAGCTTTGGTAGGACTGAACTCAGTCAAGCGTTTTTCCAGAAGTAGCTTCTGATCCAGGGTCAATCTGAGACATCTTGCAATATGTAATAGAAAAAACAACATATAAAGCAAAATCTATCAAATTCCTTAAATGACAGTTTCAGGAATGGGAAAAAATGCCAATGAACAAGCTTCTAGCAACCAGAAGCAAATAAACAATGAGACTTAAATAATGTGGAGACAATAATGACGCCCATATTTTTTAGCGCCAAAAAAGACGCCCACGTTATTAGGCGCCTAAATGCTTTTGGCGCCAAAAATGACGCCACATACGGCGACGGCGACATTTTTGTCGCAAAACGTCAAAAAATTACGCAATCACAAACAACTTCCGGCGACAAGTACGACGCCGGAAATGACAAAGAAAATTTTTGCGCCAAAAAAATCTGCGCCAAGAATAACGCAATAAAATGAAGCATTTTCAGCCCCCGCGAGCCTAATAGCCCACAGGAAAAAAAGTCAATTTTTAAGGTAAGAAAAAAAATTAATTATTCATATGCATTATCCCAAATAATGAAACTGACTGTCTGAAATAAGGAATATTGATCATCCTGAATCAAGGCAAATAAATGTTTAAACACATCTATTTAGAACTTTATATAAAAGTGCCCAACCATAGCTTAGAGTGTCACAAAAAATAAGACTTACTTACCCCAGGACACTCATCTACATGTAGTATAAAGCCAAACCGCGACTGAAACGAGAATCAGTAGAGGTAATGGTATATATAAGAGTATATCGTCGATCTGAAAAGGGAGGTAAGAGATGAATCTCTACGACCGATAACAGAGAACCTATGAAATAGATCCCGTAGAAGGAGACCATAGAATTCAAATAGGCAATACTCTCTTCACATCCCTCTGACATTCACTGCACACTGAGAGGAAAACCGGGCTCCAGCCTGCTGCGAAGCGCATATCAACGTAGAATCTAGCACAAACTTACTTCACCACCTCCACGGGAGGCAAAGTTTGTAAAACTGAATTGTGGGTGTGGTGAGGGGTGTATTTATAGGCATTTTAAGGTTTGGGAGACTTTGCCCCTCCTGGTAGGAATGTATATCCCATACGTCACTAGCTCATGGACTCTTGCTAATTACATGAAAGAAATAGATATTTCAAATGTCATCATACATGTTTATTCATTGTGCTGCTTTACAGTTTCACAGGACATATGACTCCTATAAACCTTCCTACCTCTTTGTATGCTAGCTCTATATGATATAAGATGTGACAACAAATTCCTACTTAGGTTTTTCTTTGATTGAGATTGAGATTATACACTACAGCATAAATAGAGAGAGTTTTCACTGGCGTCTTACAACCTTCTTTTACTTTATGGTAGTGTCGGGTTGGTCCTAACATCAGCGGCCGGGATGGGGGACTTAATCTGATTCTATATTGTACATTTTTACACGATTGAGTGAGGGACCCGCACATATTAGAGGTCTAAGAGTACTCCTATGACTAATTTACCAAGGCGTAGAAGTAACATTAGGTTTAACGCCCTTTATACAGAGACTTTGGTTGAGGTCGGTTTTATTAAAATGTTCGTCTACCAAGGTACCTCTAATCACTAGAGCTTCCATTCTTAGAATTTCACAAATATAACCTGAGAACTCTATAATTAGCCCCACACCAACAAATAACTTTCAGTCTCATCAAGGGGGATACCACGGGTCAGAGTGGAAAGCTATAAAATATTCACCACACTTCACTATGTGCCATAGTACTCAGGCCTCCTTAATCAACTCTCTTGTGTAGACTTTCTTGTCCTGCCAGTATTCTAACTTCTCAGTTCACAGGCTTACCTTCATATATACTATGATCCTCAATTTCCCAGATTAACTAAGATAATTTTGAGCAGCTTTTTGCTCGCTGTTGATTAACAAACATTTAATAATTGACCACTATAGTGTCTCTCTCAAACAAATAAACAGTTTACTTCTAGATATATACAATAGAATGTAAGCTTCAGTATAAGTAAACAGATAATACAGTTCAGATCATATAAATGTTGAATTTACACAGAGAAAAGACACTGTTTACTATCAGTAACCTATAGTAAAATTACAAAATGAGGTTTAATTTCTTATATGATTTAATTGTTTAACTGAGGAATATGTTCATTTTGTGTAACACCATGGGTATGTACCCATGGATGTATAGATATGACATCTATAACTTTTTGTTATGTTATGCTGTTAAATATAAAAACCTCAATAAAAAAATTATGATTTAAAAAAAAAAAATAGTTTTGTGGTGGGCGGCCAGAAGGTCTTATTTTAGTAGAAAGATCAATAAAATAAACGCATGTTTTATCACATATTCACTTAAACATCATGAATGAAGGTCCATTCAATTTATTTCTTAGATACAGGTTACATTAAAAAAAAACACCATTAATTAGATGCTGACCAGGGTGAGCTTGCTATATACCCCTCTATTCACTATAATGTACAATATCAAGGAATGTTGTATAGTCCACTTTAAAAAGGTTCTATGTTAGAATCAAAATGATATAATAATAATAATAATAATAATAATAATAATACAGCCAGATGTGAAAAACAAAAAGGAAAAAAAAGTTATGTAAAATAATAAACTTAATAACGAAAAAATTGAAATGATAAAATAAAAATAATAATAATAAAAAAAGATATATCACAAATGTATAAAACAATTACTTAGTGACCGTACAAATGAGAAAATGTCAATTAGTATGCTAGACCTATAATGAAAATTCAATAAAATGTGTTGGACTGGATTACAGCTATTTGATATCCTTATGATATGATGGTTTCTCAGGGCTGCTCTTCTCCTTATCAAACTATAAGGTATACGATTTTCCCTGTGTAAAAAACACAAACAATGGAGGCCGCCTCCTAGTATTACTCTGTATATCGACCAAACCAGCATGTAAATGAATATCCCTATACTCACAAGTAAGGCAGCAACAATGTGCTTAATGAAGCAGACTGGGATCTTCCAGTGACCCAGCTCACTGATCCAAGCGAAATGGCAATATCTTGCTCAGCCTCTCCTCCAAAACAGACTTGTGGTTTAAAATTTGTTTATTTAAAACAAAAACAATCCGTTTTAAAATCATGGGGTTAACAACCCCCTTAGACACTTGCAACGCGTTTCTCAGCGATAACACGCTGTTTCCTCAGGCATATGTCTAATAATCCAAAAGCACGGTATTATAAAACATTTACTCTACCTATCAGAGTCAGCCACACGCTCACACCTACTCCCACTGCAGATGTTACCAATTAATCAATAAATATATGGTATACTATTCTTAGTTAGAATCTATACTTAGTTACCGTCTAATACATAGTGTTTCATATTATTCAATTATATATATACATTCAAGTTTGATGCAATATATATGCAATATATTTAAACCAAGTCTGGTTTGGAGAAGAGAGGCTAAACAAGATATTGCCGCTTCGCTTGGATCAGTGAGCTGGGTCACTGGAAGATCTCAGTCTGCTACATTAAGCACATTGGTGCTGCCTTACTTGTGAGTATAGCGATATTCATTTACACACTGGTTTGGTCGATATACAGAGTCACACTAGGAGGCACCCTCCATTGTTTGTGTTTTTTTACACAGGGAAAATCGTATACATTTAAAAAAATGCTAAAACTTACCATCACTTTAAATGAAGTTATCAGATGCTTTAGGGGTTTTTCTCAGACATTGTAGAGTTCTATTTCCAGGCTATTATACCTTATTGAAATTTCACTCCAGATTTTTATGGTTTTCATTCTTTGTTATAATAATAGACTTGGCTATTTAACAGTTCATTTAGTTTTCCTGGGTTAATTTATTTTATAACCTGTTGATATTGATTCTATGTTTGGTCTGTTAAACAGTTTTTAATATACAAGGAAGACTATAAATCTATGAGCTGCTAGTTCTCATTTCTTTTTTTTCTACATGTATAATTCTAACAGCGGTAGCACCAAAGGGTTCCTTTGTTCTCCCTGATGTACAATATAGTAGTGCCAACTTTGTAAATTGATATTTAAGTAAACCACTTCTACATTAATAGATTAGTCAAATAAGTCAACTAAAGTTTGTTTTCTCTTTTTTCCCCCTAACAAATGTGTAAAGCCTTTTTACTTATGTAATATAATAAACAAACACCTTAGACTGGACATAAGATCTGTATTTCCCCAATGTCTTGCTCCCCCCTTTAAAATATATTTTCCGTTGGTCCCTTGAGAAAGAAAATGTAAAGTAAAGGTAAAAGTACTCGGATTTATAAAAAAATTATGACTGGCAGAAAACGAATTATATTGCAAAAAATAACAAAAGCAATATAAAGGTGGTTAACTAATAGGGAAGATAACTACCAGTTTTCAGAACACTGAGGTCTCATTGTCAGGTGTTTTTTTTGGTTATAAATATTTGTATGATGGATGATTTTAATTCTTTAAATTGTATCTACGATTGTCTCAAAGACAAAACTGAAAAAAGTCAACAAATGTATATCTAGTTAGAGATCTAATATAAAATATTATATTACCTCCTTTATATTTTTGCCATTAATAACACATAAAATGGACATGTGCTTTAAATAGTAGCTCTGAGGGTTCATACAATCCAGACAGACAACAGACATATATGGAATCAGAAGCAGCTGATTTTAAATCACTTCTGTCCGTACACTAAGCGATGTTACATAACGTAAAGGTCATATTGTTGTGCAAATAAGGATAAAACTTCTCTATTGAATATTACTCTGTTTCTCTTTAATAGTAGGGAATATAATGGCCTAACCACTGTGTATGCAATAATAACCATCCTCCTTGTTTATCACAAGGTCATAACTTTAAATATATCAGGATTTATCTTCACTCCAATGTGTTCCTGGTTATTTTTTCCTATTTGCATTGCTCGTTAGAATTATTACTGTAGGGTTTATACATACAGTATGCAAATAAACCATTAGATCTCTAGAAAAGGCATGTGGAAAGTCAAAGAATAGTGCATATTTCTAGCTAGCTTATTTGAGAGCAACCAAAAGTATTCTGGTGTTCTTTATAATCTATTTGATTATAAGAGTAAAAGCAGCATCTCTATGATTCAGAATATGGGCGTACGGCATCATGTGTTTGCAATTTACCCCAGGAAACTAGACTTATCTCTCAACTCTCTTCTTAGCCCGTTCACAATGCACAGTTTTTTTCCCACTCAACATATTTATCTTAATGACTCGTTTTTTTGTGTGTGCATGTATTTATACAAGGCATGTGCTTCTTTGTTTTAAATACCCATTTCCTGTTTAACCAAGCAAGGAAAGAAACACTAACGTTACAGTTTCTTCTACAGATTTTATGTCACACAGATACACCTAGAACTGTCTCTCTCATACTTTATGTAATTAAATGCTTTTTATCATACATCTACAGCTTTAGAATACTCCCTTAATGGAACATGAAGCACAGGGACTGCTTAAAGGGACATGAAGCACAGGTGTAATGTAAAATTGCGTTTTTTGTGCAATGCTGAATTCCAGCAGCAGAATTCAGCCCGCCAGAGGCGAGCTGCAGCGGACAGGTGCGCCCCTGTCTGCTGCAGTTTGATAAATTGACCCCTAAGTGGAATTGCATTGTCTTGTTATCATGCATTTGTTGATTATACAAATCTACTGTATTTACTAGTCCTTTAATGTATTTAGGAAGTTTTCACAATTTGCTTATTGTTAATGTATTGCAAGACTACAGAAATTCTTCTAACTGCAAGGTGTTTATGTCCCTTTGACAATAAACTACATAATTAGATGTTTTACACATGCTGACTGATTACTACCCCCCCCCCCCCTGCTGTGGGTGCTTGACATTTTAATCTTTCTAAATTGGCAAAAAGCTTATGATTAATCATTTATTTACGTCTGTAGAAACTGTACATTTGTAAACTGTCAATGCACAATACCTTTACAATAAAATTGTATTGAGTCTTTTAATACAGTTCTAAATTAAATGAATGTAAAAGTTTAATAATCAACAGAGAAATGTCATGTGTTTGTATTTTAACATAAACAGTTGAGGACTGAACATGTCTGACCAGTATATATATAATTTTTGCCACAAGGAAATGAAAAAAACAAAATGTATGCTAACCTGATAAATACATTTCTTTAATTGTGGTGAGAGTCCACAAGTCATTACTCCTGCAATTCAACTCCTGGCCACTAGGAGGAGGCAAAGATTCCCAAAGCTCTAACAGCACTTAAACCCCCAACCTCTCTGGTATTCTAGTCTGACATAAGGAAAGGATAAGCAGAATTTTAGTGTAGTTCTGAGTATACTGACTGTAACTTTGATCTCTGATCCTTTAGAGAAAGTAGCATAGCAATGATTCTATGACGACTCCTAGAATAGAGCTTCTGATTAATGAGAAAGAGAACCCTTTTAAAATTAATTCTCCAACCATGTCTGCAAAGAAAATAATAGTAGAATGTTGGTATGAAATACAGCTGAAGAAATAAAAATGGAACCTGAACCAATATGTTGTCCAGGTATAGAGCCACTGAACTACATGAGTATTTATTACAGACAAGAGAGTTCCTAGAACCTTCGTAAAATTTCTGGGAGCTGTAGCTAGACCAAATAAAAGAGCCACAAACTGAAAAGGTTTGTCCTGAAAGGCAAATCTTAGATGCTGGAAATAATTTCGGAGTAGAAAGGAAGGCATCACTCAAACTAAATTTGCCATCAATTGGTCCTTATTGAATAAGGGGTTGAATTGCAAATATTGTTACTATTTTGAAAATAGGAGCTATAAGAAATTTGATTAAAGTAATTAAGTCCAGAATTGGTCTGAAAAGTCCCTCTTTCTTAGGAATGATGGAAATGAATGGAATAAAATCCCTAGGCTTTGTTCCAAAATGTAAACTACAGCTAATAAATGTAAAGTCTTTTGGAGCGTGAGACAGAAGATACCGTCCCTCCAAAAGGCTTTGATCTGAAACAATTTTCTGAAATCATTGGAAACTATGTTAAGAAGCCAGAGATCTTGGACAGACTGCAATAGACCTTCTAAAAAAAAAGTAACCTGTCCCCTACCAGAAAATAATCTAGATTGGGGCAATACCTTCACGCTAATTTAGAGGAGGAGGAAGAGTGCTTGGCCTTGTTCCAAATGGATCAAACTTCCAGGAAGATCTGGAAGATTCAGGTCATTGTAAGGAGGAGGAAGATTTTTGGTTCCTAAATTGACAAAAGGAACGAAAAATTACTATTTGTTCTATTTTTCGTTAGACTTCTTGTCCTAAGAGAAAAAAACAGAATTTATGCTTACCTGATAAATTACTTTCTCCAACGGTGTGTCCGGTCCACGGCGTCATCCTTACTTGTGGGAATATCTCTTCCCCAACAGGAAATGGCAAAGAGTCCCAGCAAAGCTGGCCATATAGTCCCTCCTAGGCTCCGCCCACCCCAGTCATTCGACCGACGGACAGGAGGAAAATTATAGGAGAAACCATATGGTACCGTGGTGACTGTAGTTAGAGAAAATAATTCATCAGACCTGATTAAAAAACCAGGGCGGGCCGTGGACCGGACACACCGTTGGAGAAAGTAATTTATCAGGTAAGCATAAATTCTGTTTTCTCCAACATTGGTGTGTCCGGTCCACGGCGTCATCCTTACTTGTGGGAACCAATACCAAAGCTTTAGGACACGGATGAAGGGAGGGAGCAAATCAGGTTACCTAAACGGAAGGCACCACGGCTTGCAAAACCTTTCTCCCAAAAATAGCCTCCGAAGAAGCAAAAGTATCAAATTTGTAAAATTTGGCAAAGGTGTGCAGTGAAGACCAAGTCGCTGCCTTACATATCTGATCAACAGAAGCCTCGTTCTTGAAGGCCCATGTGGAAGCCACAGCCCTAGTGGAGTGAGCTGTGATTCTTTAAGGAGGCTGCCGTCCTTTGGCTTTTAAGCCAAAAGGAAAGAGAGGTAGAAGTCCCTTTTTGACCTCTCCTTTTACCAGAATAAACGACAAACAGAGAAGATGTTTGTCTGAAATCTTTTGTAGCTTCTAAGTAGAACTTTAGAGCACGGATTACATCTAAGTTGTGTAGCAAACGTTCCTTCTTTGAAACTGGTTTCGGACACAAAGAAGGTACAACTATCTCCTGGTTAATATTCTTGTTGAAAACAACCTTTGGAAGAAAACCAGGCTTAGTACGCAAAACAACCTTATCTGAATGGAACACCAGATAGGGTGGAGTACACTGCAGAGCAGATAACTCTGAAACTCTTCTAGCAGAAGAAATAGCAACCAAAAACAAAACTTTCCAAGATAATAACTTAATATCTATGGAATGTAGAGGTTCAAACGGAACCCCTTGAAGAACTGAAAGAACTAGATTTAGACTCCAGGGAGGAGTCAAAGGTCTGTAAACAGGCTTGATCCTGACCAGAGCCTGAACAAATGCTTGAACATCTGGCACAGCTGCCAGTCGTTTGTGTAGTAAGACAGATAAAGCAGAAATCTGTCCCTTTAGAGAACTCGCAGATAATCCTTTATCCAAACCTTCCTGCAGAAAGGAAAGAATCTTAGGAATTTTTATCTTATTCCATGGGAATCCCTTGGATTCACACCAACAGATATATCTTTTCCATATTTTATGGTAAATCTTTCTAGTTACCGGTTTTCTGGCCTGAACCAGAGTATCTATCACAGAATCTGAAAACCCACGCTTTTATAGAATCAAGCGTTCAATCTCCAAGCCGTCAGCTGGAGGGAGACCAGATTTGGATGTTCGAATGGACCCTGAACAAGAAGGTCCTGTCTCAAAGGTAGCTTCCATGGTGGAACCGATGACATATTCACCAGGTCTGCATACCAAGTCCTGCGTGGCCACGCAGGAGCTATCAAGATCACCGAGGCCCTCTCCTGTTTGATCCTGGCTACCAGCCTGGGAATGAGAGGAAACGGTGGGAACACATAAGCTAGGTTGAAAGTCCAAGGTGCTACTAGTGCATCCACTAGAGTCGCCTTGGGATCCCTGGATCTGGACCCGTAACAAGGAACCTTGAAGTTCTGACGAGACGCCATCAGATCCATGTCTGGAATGCCCCATAATTGAGTCAACTGGGCAAAGATCTCCGGGTGGAGTTCCCACTCCCCCGGATGGAAAGTCTGACGACTCAGATAATCCGCTTCCCAGTTTTCCACACCTGGGATGTGGATCGCAGATAGATGGCAGGAGTGATCCTCTGCCCATTGTATTATTTTGGTCACTTCTTTCATCGCTAGGGAACTCCATGTTCCCCCCTGATGATTGATATACGCAACAGTCGTTATGTTGTATGATTGGAATCTTATGAATCTGGCCTTTGCAAGCTGAGGCCAAGCCCTGAGAGCATTGAATATCGCTCTTAGTTCCAGAATGTTTATCGGGAGAAGAGACTCTTCCCGAGACCATAGTCCCTGAGCTTTCAGGGATTCCCAGACCGCGCCCCAGCCCACTAGACTGGCGTCGGTCGTGACAATGACCCACTCTGGTCTGCGGAAGCTCATTCCCTGGGATAGATGGTCCAGGGTCAGCCACCAACGGAGTGACTCTCTGGTCTTCTGATCTACTTGAATCACTGGAGACAAGTCTGTATAGTCCCCATTCCACTGTTTCAGCATGCACAGTTGTAATGGTCTTAGATGAATTTGTGCAAAAGGAACTATGTCCATTGCTGCAACCATCAACCCTACCACTTCCATGCACTGAGCTATGGAAGGACGTGGAACAGAGTGAAGAACTTGACAAGCGCTTAGAAGTTTTGACTTTCTGACATCTGTCAGAAAAATCCTCATTTCTAAGGAACCTATTATTGTTCCCAAGAAGGGAACTCTTGTTGACGGAGACAGAGAACTCTTTTCTATGTTCACCTTCCATCCGTGAGATCTGAGAAAGGCCAGAACGATGTCTGTATGAGCCTTTGCTTTTGAAAGGGACGACGCTTGTATTAGAATGTCGTCTAAGTACGGTACTACTGCAATGCCCCTTGGTCTTAGAACCGCTAGAAGGGACCCGAGTACCTTTGTGAAAACCCTTGGAGCAGTGGCTAACCCGAATGGGAGGGCCACAAACTGGTAATGTTTGTCCAGAAAAGCGAACCTTAGGAACTGATGATGTTCTTTGTGGATAGGAATATGTAGGTACGCATCCTTTAGATCCACGGTAGTCATAAATTGACCTTCCTGGATAGTGGGTAGAATCGTTCGAATGGTTTCCATTTTGAACGATGGTACCCTGAGAAATTTGTTTAGGATCTTTAAATCCAGAATTGGTCTGAAGGTTCCCTCTTTTTTGGGAACTACGAACAGATTTGAGTAAAATCCCATTCCTTGTTCCATCATTGAAACAGGGTGTATCACTCCCATCTTTAACAGGTCTTCTACACAATGTAAGAACGCCTGTCTCTTTATTTGGTTTAAGGATAAGTGAGACATGTGGAACCTTCCCCTTGGGGGTAGTTCCTTGAATTCCAGAAGATAACCCTGAGAAACTATTTCTAGTGCCCAGGGATCCTGAACATCTCTTGCCCAAGCCTGAGCAAAGAGAGAGAGTCTGCCCCCTACTAGATCCGGTCCCGGATCGGGGGCTACTCCTTCATGCTGTTTTGTTAGCAGCAGCAGGCTTCTTGGCCTGCTTACCCTTGTTCCAGCCTTGCATGGGTTTCCAGGCTGGTTTGGGCTGTGAGGCATTACCCTCTTGCTTAGAGGATGCAGAATTAGAGGTCGGTCCGTTCCTGAAATTGCGAAAGGAACGAAAATTAGACTTATTCTTGGCCTTGAAAGGCCTATCTTGTGGAAGGGCGTGGCCCTTTCCCCCAGTAATGTCTGAGATAATCTCTTTCAATTCTGGCCCAAAGAGAGTTTTACCTTTGAAAGGGATGTTAAGCAATTTTGTCTTGGATGACACATCCGCTGACCAAGACTTTAGCCAAAGCGCTCTGCGCGCCACAATTGCAAACCCTGAATTTTTCGCCGCTAATCTAGCTAATTGCAAAGCGGCATCTAAAATAAAAGAGTTAGCCAATTTAAGTGCGTGAACTCTGTCCAAAACCTCCTCATACGGAGTCTCTCTACTGAGCGACTTTTCTAGTTCCTCGAACCAGAACCACGCTGCTGTAGTGACAGGAACAATGCACGAAATGGGTTGTAGAAGGTAACCCTGCTGTACAAAAATCTTCTTAAGCAAACCTTCCAATTTTTTATCCATAGGATCTTTGAAAGCACAACTATCCTCAATAGGGATAGTAGTGCGCTTGTTTAGAGTAGAAACTGCCCCCTCGACCTTAGGGACTGTCTGCCATAAGTCCTTTCTGGGGTCGACCATAGGAAATAATTTCTTAAATATAGGTGGGGGAACAAAAGGTATGCCGGGCTTCTCCCACTCCTTATTCACTATGTCCGCCACCCGCTTGGGTATAGGAAAAGCGTCGGGGTGCACCGGAACCTCTAGAAACTTGTCCATCTTGCATAATTTCTCTGGGATGACCAAGTTGTCACAATCATCCAGAGTAGATAACACCTCCTTAAGTAGTGCGCAGAGATGTTCTAAGTTAAATTTAAATGTCACAACATCAGGTTCAGCTTGTTGAGAAATTTTTCCTGAATCTGAAATTTCCCCATCTGACAGAACCTCCCTCATGGCCACTTCAGATTGGTGTGAGGGTATGACAGAACAATTATCATCAGCGCCCTCCTGCTCTTCAGTGTTTAAAACAGAGCAATCGCACTTTCTCTGATATGCAGCATTTTGGATAAAATATTTGCTATGGAGTTATCCATTACAGCCGTCAATTGTTGCATGGTAATAAGCATTGGCGCGCTAGATGTACTAGGGGCCTCCTGCGTGGGCAAAACTGGTGTAGACACAGTAGGGGATGATGTAGTATCATGTCTACTCCCCTCATCTGAGGAATCATCTTGGGCAATTTCATTATCTGTGGCAGTACTGTCCTTACTTTGTTTGGACGCTATGGCACAATTATCACACAATTTTGAGTGGGGAGACACATTGGCTTTCACACATATAGAACATAGCTTATCCGAAGGCACAGACATGTTAAACAGACTTAAACTTGTCAATAAAGCACAAAAAACGTTTTAAAACAAAACCGTTACTGTCTCTTTAAATTTTAAACAGAGCACACTTTATTACTGAATATGTGAAAAAGTATGAAGGAATTGTTCAAAATGTACCAAAATTTCACCACAGTGTCTTAAAGCCTTAATAGTATTGCATAGTAATGCAATTTTCAGAGCTTTAACCCTTAAAATAACGGAACCGGAGCCGTTTACAAATTTAACCCCTATACAGTCCCAGCTACAGCCTTTGCTGTGACTTTACCAAGCCCAGAGGGGAATACGATACCAAATGACGCCTTCCAGACACTTTTCCAACAACTTTCTGGTCCTCACACATGCATCTGCATGACTTGCTCTCAAAAACAACTGCGCAGTAAAGGCGCGAAAATGAGGCTCAGCCTACAACTGGGAAGGCCCTCCCTGACTGGAAAAGGTGTCTAACACAGTGCCTGCCGTTAAAAAACGTTCCCCAAGTTTTTTAACGGCAGGCACTGTGTTAGACACCTTTTCCCAAGTTTATAAGTGTGAATTATCAGCATAAACATGAATAAAATGTCAAAATAAAGCAATCGATTTAGCCCATAAAAGTGTCTACCAGTTTTATAGCCCATATTAAGCCTGTTATTCTGTTTGAAACTAAGAAAAATGGCTTACCGGTCCCCATGAGGGGAAATGACAGCCTTCCAGCATTACACAGTCTTGTTAGAAATATGGCTAGTCATACCTTAAGCAGAAAAGTCTGCTGTTTCCCCCAACTGAAGTTACTTCATCTCAACAGTCCTATGTGGAAACAGCAATCGATTTTAGTTACTGTCTGCTAAAATCATCTTCCTCTCACAAACAGAAATCTTCATCCTTTTCTGTTTCAGAGTAAATAGTACATACCAGCACTATTTTAAAATAACAAACTCTTGATAGTAGAATAAAAAACTACAACTAAACACCACATACTCTTAACCATCTCCGTGGAGATGTTGCCTGTGCAACGGCAAAGAGAATGACTGGGGTGGGCAGAGTCTAGGAGGGACTATATGGCCAGCTTTGCTGGGACTCTTTGCCATTTCCTGTTGGGGAAGAGATATTCCCACAAGTAAGGATGACGCCGTGGACCGGACACACCAATGTTGGAGAAAGTTAATTTTCCTCAAGACACAGTCGAAATGTCAAAACCAGCTTCAAATAAATTATTCCTTGAAAAGGAGAGGACACTCTGTTTTCTGACAATGACTTAAAGGGACAGTCCACTCCAAAATTTGTATTGTTTAAAAAGATAGATAATCCATATATTACTCCTTCCCTAGTTTTGCATAATCAACAGTTATATTAATATTCTTTTTACCTCTGTGATTACATTGTATCTAAGCCTCTGCAGACTCCCCCCTTATTTCAGTTTTTTTGACAGACTTGCATTTTAGCCTATCAATACTGACTCATAAATAATTCCATGAGAGTGAGCACGTTATCTATATGGCACATGAGCTAGTGCTGACTAACTGTGGAAAACTTTCAAAATGCACTAAGAGACAACCTTCAAGGTCTTAGGAATTAGCATATGAGCCTAACTAGGTTCAGCTTTCAACAAAGAATAATAAGAGAACAAAGCAGATTGGAGAGGTTTCGGGTGGGCAACGCTTTAAGTTGGCCACTGACTTATACTGCGCTGTGCCAGTCATCAGTTTTGAAATAATCAGTGGTCACATAACTCGCCATTCATTCCTCCCTTGGCAATATTGGTGCCTGGGAAATCTTCAGGATCAGAATTTGTAATCTTCTGGCTGCCGAGGAGTAGTTTAAAACTTTTATAATAGAACTCCATGCTCTGCCCATTATGCTTTCATGCCAATTTCTTTGTCAGGATGAAACACATAAGTTGAATGATATTTTTACACCCTTATTTCACTCCTTACAAACCACAATTAAGGAACTACTGCAACAATCTCATTTTAGCAAACTGAGCACCTGGAGGAAGCTCTCATCAGCCTGACTGCAGACCGCTCTACCAATTACTCAGTGGATGGGATACCTGATGCTAGATTGCCCAATACTAGTCTTTTTGAGACGGTTTCCCTTAACAAATACTTCAATAGGCTCTGGATCACTGTTTCCCAGTCTTTCAGTGACTGTTTTATCAAGCATCACTCCAGTTCTCATGGGAAGCACAAAAGGACCTGAAGACAAGATTACGGCATATGTACGGGGATACGGAATAAACGATCTACTTATCTTTCTTTCCTCTAGTAGAATAGGGGAACAGATGACTCTTCAAGGACGATCTCTCACAGGATTTTATTTACATACCCCCCTTGCCGGATGAACCACTCTGCTCAGGCTGCCAAATAGTTATGACTGATCTATCAGCATTGCTAACTTTTTGAAGCAACCCAGCATAGTTTTACAGTTTTCCTCTGGCACCGACAGTGTAGAGTCTCAGACACCTGCCCAGCTGAATTTTTATTTGGGGGACTTCACCATGTTATTATGGTATAATCCTAAGCAGCTGTACTTGACCCTACCGGGTACTGTGTTATGGCCACTTTACTCAGCTCATGTACAGAGTGGTATTGGTTAAAAATTTAGCTGATACAGATTCGGAATAAGGGTTTGAATGCCACTTTACTACATCTAATTGTCAAATACGATCCTTTCTACACAGAAAATCTGTCACATTCTCTGTTTTATGTTCAGATTAATATGTTTGTTTAAGCTGGTTGTTTTTTTAATTTTTTTCTTCTATACATATGGAAAAAGAAAAGCACATATTGGCTTTCTGCATTCTAGTTTCTTGCAAAATTAAATGATTGTTAACCTCTCAGGACCTCTTGTGGTGTATTATAGTATTACATTTCAATACAAAATGAGAGTTTCTCTGGTTCAGCGATACAATCTCTCAGCAACTTATTCAAAGATTATGCTCTTCCTGACATTTGTAGAAACAGATGTGCTTTACTACTTTATATATAAAATTGTGCATACTTGGAGGAGGCATAGCCGTCAGAGAGCGCACAAACCTTTAAATTCTGGAGGAAAGTCAGAAGCACTCCCTTGTATTGAGGAAACTGAGGGAGGACAGATTCCTTTAGAGGCAAGAGAAGCATTAAACTGTTAGACTGCCTAATGGGACCCATATTGTAAAGATGAACTGGTAACAATCCTGCAAAATCCTGCAGTGGATCGACCATCTAAATCATTTAAGGTAGCGGGGACAAATTTCATTCTGCTCCATTAAAGAATACACAAACGGACTAATAAATAAATAAAGACAAACACTTTTTAAAACACATGTAAAAACAATAAATAAAATGTTTGGAAACACTAACTAGGACCGCGTCGAATAAACTTAGAGACATATGAGGCAAACAACCTTGGGCAATAAGTATTAAAGAACCACTAAGCACATCAGAATAGCATAATGAACACATGCATAATACATAGACAATGCATAAGTACTTATTTTGAATTTCACATGAGTAGTAGATTTCTGACAAATTTTAGCTTTATTTTCCTACCCATTGCATCATGTGACAGCCATCAGCCAATCACAAAAACATAATTTATGTAAGAATTTACCGGATAAATTCATTTCTTTCATATTGGCAAGAGTCCATGAGCTAGTGACGTATGGGATATACATTACTACCAGGAGGGGCAAAGTTTCCCAAACCTCAAAATGCCTATAAATACACCCCCCACCACATCCACAATTCAGTTTAACGAATAGCCAAGAAGTGGGGTGATAAGAAAGGAGCGAAAGCATCAACAAGGAATTGGAATAATTGTGCTTTATACAAAAAAATCATAACCACCATAAAAAGGGTGGGTCTCATGGACTCTTGCCAATATGAAAGAAATTAATTTATCAGGTAAATTCTTACATAAATTATGTTTTCTTTCATGTAATTGGCAAGAGTCCATGAGCTAGTGATGTATGGGATAGCAAAAAACCAAGATGTGGCACTCCACGCAAGAGTCACTAGAGAGGGAGGGATAAAAATAAAGACAGCCAATTCCGCTGAAAAATTAATCCACAACCCAAATCAAAAGTTTTAATCATATAATGAAAAACACTGAAATTATAAGCAGAAGAATCAAACTAAAACAGCTGCCTGTAGTACTTTTCTACCAAAAACTGCTTCTGAAGAAGAAAAAACATCAAAATGGTAGAATTTAGTAAAAGTATGCAAAGAAGACCAAGTTGCTGCTTTGCAAATCTGATCAACCGAAGCTTCATTCCTAAAAGCCCAGGAAGTAGAAACTGACCTAGTAGAATGAGCCGTAATCCTCTGAGGCGGGCGGGGATTTACCCGACTCCAAATAAGCATGATGAATCAAAAGCTTTAACCAACCTGCCAAAGAAATGGCAGAAGCCTTCTGACCTTGTTTAGAACCAGAAAAGATAACAAATAGACTAGAAATCTTTCTGAAATCTTTAGTAGCTTCAACATAATATTTCAAAGCTCTTACCACATCCAAAGAATGTAAAGATCTCTCCAGAGAATTCTTAGGATTAGGACACAATGAAGGGACAACAATTTCTCTACTAATGTTGTTGGAATTTACAACCTTAGGTAAAAATTTAAATGAAGTCCGCAAGACCGCCTTATCCTGATGAAAAATCAGAAAAGGTGACACAAGAAAGAGCAGATAACTCAGAAACTCTTCTAGCAGAAGAGATGGCCAAAAGGAACAATACTTTCCAAGAAAGTAATTTAATGTCCAGAGAATGCATAGGCTCAAACGGAGGAGCCTGTAAAGCTTTCAAAACCAAATTAAGACTCCAAGGAGGAGAGATTGATTTAATGACAGGCTTAATATGAACCAAAGCCTGTACAAAACAATGAATATCAGGAAGATTAGCAAATTTTCTGTGAAACAGAACAGAAAGAGCAGAGATTTGTCCTTTCAAGGAACTTGCAGACAAACCCTTATCTAAACCATCCTGAAGAAACAGTAAAATTCTAGGAATTCTAAAAGAATGCCAAGAGAATTTATGAGAAAAACACCATGAAATGTAAGACTTCCAAACTCGATAATAAATCATTCTAGACACAGATTTACGAGCCTGCAACATAGTATTAATCACTGAGTCAGAGAAACCTCTATGACTAAGCACTAAGCGTTCAATCTCCATACCTTCAAATTTAATGATTTGAGATCCTGATGGAAAAAAGGGCCTTGAGACAGAAGGTCTGGCCTTAACGGAATTGGCCAAGGTTGGCAACTGGACATCCGAACAAGATCCGCATACCAAAACCTGTGTGGCCATGCTGGAGCCACCAGCAGTACAAACGAACGCTCCATTATGATTTTGGAAATCACTCTTGGAAGAAGAACTAGAGGCAGAAAGATATAAGCAGGTTGATAACTCCAAGGAAGTGTCAACGCATCCACTGCTTCCGCCTAAGGATCCCTGGACCTAGACAGATACCTGGGATCCTCATAGCTTGAGGACTGTGAGTCCCACCTTGATGATTGACATATGCCAAGGTTGTGACATTGTCTGCCTGAAAACAAACTGTTCTCTCTTCAGAAGAGGCCAAAACTGAAGAGCTCTGAGAATCGCACAGAGTTCCAAAATATTGATTGGTAATCTCGCCTCTTGAGATTTCCAAACTCCCTGCGCTGTCAGAGATCCCCAGATAGCTCCCCAACCTGAAAGACTCGCATCTGTTGTGATCACAATCTAGGTTGGACGAACAAAAGAGGCCCCCTGAACTAAACGATGGTGATCTAACCACCAAGTCAGAGATAGTCGAACATTGGCATTTAAGGATATTAATTGTGATATCCTTGTATAATCCCTGCACCATTGATTCAGCATACAAAGCTGAAGAGGTCTCATGTGAAAACGAGCAAAAGGGATCGCGTCCGATGCTGCAGTCATGAGACCTAAAACCTCCATGCTACTGAAGGGAATGATTGAAACTGAAGGATCCAACAAGCTGCAACCAATTTCAGAAGTCTCTTGTCTGTCAGAGACAAAGTCATGGATACTGAATCTATTTGGAAACCTAAAAAGGTTACCCTTGTCTGAGGAGTCAAAGAATTTTTTGGTAAATTGATCCTCCAACCACGCTTTTGAAGAAACAACACTAGTTGATTTGTGTGAGATTCTGCAGAACATAAAGACTGAGCAAGTACCAAGATATCGTCCAAATAAGGAAACACTGCAATACCCCGCTCTCTTATTACAGAGAGTAGGGCACCGAGAACCTTTGAAAAGATCCTTGGAGCTGTCGCTAGGCCAAAAGTAAGAGTAACAAATTGGTAATGCTTGTCTAGAAAAGAGAATCTCAGGATCTGATGGTGATCTGGATGAATTGGAATATGAAGATATGCATCCTGTAAATCTATTGTGGACATATAATGCCCTTGCTGAACAAAAGGCAGAATAGTCCTTTATAGCCACCATTTTGAATGTTGGAATTCTCACGTAACGGTTCAAAATTTTTAGATCCAGAACTGGTCTGAAAGAATTCTCCTTCTTTGGGACAATGAACAGATTTTAATAAAACCCCACACCCCATTCCTGAACAGGAACTGGCACAATTACCCCAGATACCTCCAGGTCTGAAACACACTTCAGGAAAGCCTGAGCCTTGTCTGGGTTCACTGGAATGCGTGAGAGGAAGAAACTTCACACAGGCGGTCTTACTTTGAAACCTATTCTGTACCCTTGAGAAACAATGTTCTGAATGCAATGATTTTGGATTGAATTGATCCAAAGATCCTTGAAGAATTTTAGTCTGCCCCCTACCAGCTGAGCTGGAATGAGGGCCGCACCTTCATGCGGACTTGGGGGCTGATTTAGACCTTTTAAATGGCTTGGATTTATTCCAGACGGATCAGGTTTCTGCTCCTTATTTTGTCGAAAGGAACGAAAATGGTTAGCAGCCTTAAATTTACCCTTAGATTTTTTATCCTGAGACAAAAAAGCTCCCTTTCCCCCAGTGACAGTTGAAATAATTGAATCCAACTGAGAACCAAATAATTTATTACCTTGGAAAGAGTGAGATAGCAACGTTGATTTAGAAGTCATATCAGCATTCCAAGATTTAAGCCATAAAGCTCTTCTAGCTAATCTAGCTAAAGACATATATCTGACATCAATTCTGATGATATCAAAAATGGCATCACAAATGAAATTATTAGCATTTTGAATTAACTTAACAATGCTATACAGGAGGCCCTCGTTTTACAACGGTTCAATTTACACCGTTTCAGAATAACAACCTTTTTTTCCAGTCATGTGACTGCTATTGAAAAGCATTGAGAAGCAGTGCATTTATTAAAATAGCCAGTAGGTAGAGCTGTCCGCTTGTGTTGCAGCAAAGCCAAGCAAGCTGAAATTAATCAGTTTAACCAGACCTGAGCTATCGAGCAGATTTCAAAGGAACAAGATCTTCCTGTCTATAAATCAGTCCAAATTGGTATGCATAGAAAGAACTGTTTGCAGAAAAATGCAAGTGAAATCTGTGTTGTGTGATTATTTTATTAGGTTTATAATGCTGTTTAGCATTTAAAGTCTTCATTTCAAAGCTTTAAAAATAATGTATTAGGTGTTACTTATGACAATTTTTAGAGGGGCCTGGAACCTATCTCCCTCACTTCCCATTGACTTACATTATAAACTGGGATTCAATTTACAACGGTTTCGATTTACAACCATTCCTTCTGGAACCTAACCCCGGGGTAAACTGAGGGCTACCTGTACACATTATGATCTGATACTTGCGCTACGGTTTCCAACCAAAAAGTTGAAGCAGCTGCAACATCAGCCAAAGAAATAGCAGGCCTAAGAAGATGACCTGAACATAAATAAGCTTTCCTTAGATAAGATTCAAGTTTCCTATCTAAAGGATCTTTAAAATAAATAATATCTGCCGTAGGAATAGTAGTACGTTTAGCAAGAGTAGAGATGGCCCCATCAACTTTGGGGATCTTTTCCCAAAACTCCAATCTATCAGACGGCAAAGGGTACAGTTTCTTAAACCTTTAAGAAGGAGTAAAAGAGGTACCCAGTCTATTCCATTCCCTAGAAATTACATATGATATAGCATCAGGAACTGGAAAAACCTCTGGAATAACTACATGAGGTTTAAAAACTGAATGTAAACGTTTACTAGTTTTAATATCAAGAGGACTAGTCTCCTCCATATCTAATGCAATCAACACCTCTTTCAATAAGGAACGAATATACTCCATTTTAAGTATGAAGATTTGTCAGTGTCAATATCTGAGGCAGAATCTTCTGAACCAGATAGATCCTGATCAGAGATAGATAAATCAAAATGTTGTTGGTCATTTAAAAATTCATCAATTTTATGAGAAGTTTTAAAAGACCTTTTACGTTTATTAGAAGGTGGTATGACAGACAAAGCCTTCTGAATAGAATTGGAAACAAATTCTCTCACATTAACAGGAATATCCTGAGCATTAGATGTTGAAGGAATAACAACAGGTAATGGATTACTACTAATGGAAATATTTTCTGCATGTAAAAGTTTGTCATGACAACTATCACAAACTACAGCCGGAGGAACAGTTACCACAAGTTTACAACAAATGCACTTAGCTTTGGTAGAACTGACATCAGGCAGCCAATAGTGGATTCTGAAACAGGATCAGATTGAGACATCTTGCAATATGTAAGAGGAAAAAATAACATATAAAGCAAAATTATCAATTTCCTTATATGACAGTTTCAGGAATGGGAAAAAATGCAAACAGAATAAGCCTCTGGAAACCAGAAGCAAAAATACATGAAGACTTAAATAATGTCAAAAGTCTGGAGCCAAGTACGACGCCCACAACTGACAAAATATTTTTGGCGCCAAAAACGTCTGCAACAAACACGAGCGTCATAGATGACGCAACTACGTGAAAATTCTCGGCGCCAACTAAGACGCCGGAAATGACGAAAATACCTCAACAAACGTAATTCTCGCGCCAAGAAAGTCTCGAGCCAAGAATGACGCAATAAATTATAGCATTTTGCGCACCCGCGAGCCTAACAGCCCGCAATTTAGAAAAATGGCAATTTGAAAAATTTCAGGTAAGAATTTTTTTTATTTTTTTTTATGTGCATTTCCCAAAATGAAACTGGCAGTCTGCAAAAAGGAAATATACTGATAAACCTGAATCATGGCAAATATAAGTACAAACATTATATTTAGAACTTTACATTTAAAGTGCCAAAACCATAGCTGAGAGTGTCTTAATAAAGGAAAACATACTTACCAAAAGACACTCATCTACATAAAGTAGATAGCCAAACCAGTACTGAAACGAGAATCAGCAAAGGTAATGGTATATAAGAGTATATCGTCGATCTGAAAAGGGAGGTAGGAGATGAATCTCTATGACCGATAACAGAGAACCTATGAAATAGATCCCCGTTAGGATGACCATTGCATTCAATAGGTAATACTCCCTTCACATCCCTCTGTCATTCACTGCACTCTGAGAGGAACCGGGCTTCAGCATGCTGAGAAGCGCATATCAACGTAGAAATCTAGCACAAACTTACTTCACCACCTCCATAGGAGGCAAAGTTTGTAAAACTGAATTGTGGGTGTGGTGGGGGGTGTATTTATAGGCATTTTGAGGTTTGGGAAACTTTGCCCCTCCTGGTAGGAATGTATATCCCATACGTCACTAGCTCATGGACTCTTGCCAATTACATGAAAGAAATGCATATATGAATATTATGTTAATCTTGCACATGCCCATATGGAGCTGGTGCCTTAGAATGTTTGTATTTAAAAATATTGTGCATTTTTACATAATGGATGGGATTTTGAAAATTGTTTCAAATTGTGTTTAATTTTGACTTTAGTAGTCCTTTAAATGGAAAAATTCCTTGTGTACTAATAGTAAGTAATAATTCACTGCATAAAAATGTAGTGCAGCATAAAAATATTTTACCCGGGGGACGCTTCCGGGCTGCGACCAAGATGGCCGACTTACTTTAGTGCTCTGAGGGCTCACTGATTAATCCGCTGCGTATCAGTGTATATTTTCTCAATCCACACTCAATTTATGTTTGATCTGGACTAATATAATTTTTCTGAGCAAAGCGATCTGACAAGAAGCCTAAATCTCGTGTGCTAAGGTACCGGAACGGCAGGCCTGCAGTGGCGACGCACATGTGTCTGAGGCCTTTGCCTAACCCCCCCCGGTCTATCCGGGTATAACAGCCGTTTTGAGCTGTAGAACTGAGGGAAGTCACAATCATCAGAATTGGAGCAGAAGCAGCTTCTAATATATAATCTATACAATTTGTGTACATCCACCTAAACAGCGGTGAAGATCTGCCATGGAAACAATAATGGCCGCTATAGATGTGTGGGAGAGGGAGATGCAGTCTCATATCTGGAGACACTTTGAGGAGTTAGAACACGAGCTGTATAAGGTCCTACAGCTACCGATACCCACAGAGCCCCTACAGAGATCAGGGACACTAAGCACGATAAGCATCGGGAATGGTTTATTGGCTGACATGACACAAGAGACCTCTACAGGACCAAGAGCTACATTGCTTATAGTGCGGATGGGTGAGGCCCGGATTCACCCGATCAAACCTGCAGCCGCAATAACGCTAATGGAGCCGCTCACAGACCAGCAGCTGTGCATATATGAGGAGTGCAGCCTGCAGATGGAGTGGCGATCCTTACCTACCAACGATATAAGACGGAATACAATCTTACCCTCTTTCTGGAGGAGCAAAGAGGTGAGAGATCTATTCATCAGAGACCCGGTGTCCCCAATGGCTGGCCTAGAAGCGCAGACAGTCAGAAATTTTTGGCAAAAGGAGCCGCTAGACGATGCATCTGTGCGCACAGAACTTTCGGTATCTGGTAACCCCCAATACAGGAGAAGAGCTTTTGACTCATGGACCTTTCAAAGAGCAGGAGTCGGTTGAGAAGTTTAGTTCTGTGTCCTGTCCGTAAGCAACCTGTTTATGTTTATCCTATGAGACTTTTAAATGACTATATGATTTATTAGATTTAGAGGATCCCTAGCCTGTTTGAGATGCAAACATTGCAATCACTGCTTACACCTTAACTCATGAGGCTCTGCCGGACAATATTGTTATTCTGCTCACAAAGTTCAAAATTGATATTTGCAGCTCATATAACCAGTTAGCTCTTTAGGGGGCTCCTAGGATTGATATTGCTAGTATGGGGGATGATGGGATGTAATTTCACCTGTGCTCCTTATTGTATTTTTCCTAAGTGGGGCAGATTTCTCTCATCCTACATTTGTGCAATTGCCTTTCTAGCATTTTTGTTATGTATATATAGATAGCTTTAACTTGTTCCAATTTAAAATTGTTTAAATAACAAAGTCAGAGGCAGGTTATGTTAATGCTTTATCTGCATCTTGTTCCTTTGACATTATGCTGTGTATATGATTGTTTTACATACCTGCACTATTTAAGAGTCACCCTAGCCATGATACCTAGACCTTGTTGGTATTTATAACACGAAATTGTTTATTTGGCAATAGAATAGTTGAATGTTTTGGAGGGATAATATAGCCTCTAAACAATAGTAAATGTTAATGCAGATTCTAAAAGGGACACCCCTCCTGCAGGTCCATATTGGAATCTCTATACCTCTAGCAGATGATTACTCTCATTCCTAATTATATTTCTGCTCTAATAGTACTGCAGACCATAGACCTTCCCTCAATGGGCACAAGAGTGGCCCTGATCCTTTACTAAGTCACGGGTTTTATCAAAGTTTTTCAGGTTAAGTTTATTTTGTAGATTTGAACCCTAAAAATTCAGAAAATGGAGATTCTCCTCAGGGGATCCAAAAGTGGTCTCCATACTTTCAGATGCTACCTTCTTTGGTTCTGTTTTGAGTGTCATAAGGGTCCATGAGTGGCCTTCTAGATCATTTTGAAGGCACAGAACGTAACTGGCATTAAATGTACTATCTAATTTATGATTGCTACAACATGTAATCACACTTTAACTAGGCAATCTAGTAAGTATTGATTGTATTTGTGGAACGTACCTATCTGTAAAACTTCTATTGACATGTATGCCTTGTTTGCCTGTTAACGAATCTCAATAAAAAGAATTACAAAAAAAAAAAAAAAAAAAATATTTTACCCTTCAGTAATGAGACATTTGAAAATGGCAGCTGCACTCACTCCTTACAACAAAGGAGCAGTTGAGGAATTTCAAAAGGAAAGACAAATAGACCAGTTACTGTTACTGCTATACTAATTTAGTACACAAAAAAATAATAAAATATGCAAAGAGACGCCGCCTCACATTGCCAAACAGTCAAATACCATTTACGGTGTATAAGGGTATATTGAGATGAAAGCCTCATGCTGAATAGAAATAGATAATAATGTTTCCATAATTACTAGACTAAGTATAAACAGTCTATGTAATAAATGTGGAATTGGTCTGTTTCATGTCTATGTTCTCTGGCTATGATGTAACTCAAAATTGGTGTACCTACTAATAGCCTGTGGGCTATGTAAGTGCAAGAAATGGTTGCACTAACCTCAGATGCCCCCAATCTACTGTGCATAGTGGCTGTAAAAAAAACACTGCTTCCGGTAGAGAGCAAATGCAGTGCTGTGTACAACACAGCAGGGGAACTATGTAAGGAGTATATTGACAACCCAACAGGAGGCTAGGGGGGCCGATCCCTGCGATACCTGTGGCAGGCTTGTGACCAAATTATTCACTGGAAGCAATTGTGTCACTACCCTATACTCCAATCTCCCCTCTGTCTCTCAGTAGCAGCTCTGAGGGAAAAATGGGCCTCAAATCGTTCTGAGGACCTCTCTCAATGAAGAATCTGGAGCACCTCAATTATTTACCTTCTTCCTATGCAGGCAAAGAAAAGACTAGTATACCAGAGAGATGGGAGGGATTAAGTGCTCTTAGAGCTTTGGGAATCTTTGTCTCCTCCTAGTGGCCAGAAGATGAATCCCATGAGTAATGGCTCGTGGACTTTCCCTATCTTATGAAAGAAATAAAGAAACAAAAATATTATCCTTAAAAAATGTATAATAGCAAAGTTTCCATGTAACAGGGTAGAAAAAACCTATAAACCTTTCCCACAACAAATTTATGTAATCCCCTTAGCTTTGTAACCTCCTCACACAAATAAAATAAAGCCATGCAATCGGTACTTACAGTTCCAGGCCGAGTGAAATCAATGCTTTGAGCCGCACTTTGTCTCATATGGCTGCTAAAGAGCCGCACACATACACTCTGCAGGTACTCTGGTGTTATCTGTGGAAATACATATAATGTTTAAAATTAACAGCAACCGATAAGAAGCAGAAATGTCCTTGGTAACATATGACATTGTCACTGATAACAAAAAAATCACAGTAAAAATGAAGCACCCATAGGCTTGCAAGGCAACATCTACAGAACAAATGCTGCCACAAGTAACAATAATAAAGCCCACAACAACTGTACAAGATACCTTTAGTTGGCACATGTGCATAACGGACCTATGGTGCTTGGAAAGATGACAAAAGCTATAAAGTTTTCAAATTATTTATTGTGCGTGTGATATTTAGTGTGGTAAGAGGTGGCAGCGGGAAATGTAGCAATCTTCACCTGCAAGTCTGTAGCTTTAAGTGACAGGCGTGCAGGATGCAGAGGCTGAAACGTTTAAAGGGACAGTAAAGGTTCAGAATAATGTTATATAATTCTGCACACAGTGCAGAATTATATAACATTATTTAAGAGGTAACTTCAAAAATTAAAAGTATTTTCTAATATTGCAATGTAACGTTGGACTCCGCTCCAGGATCTACTGAGCGGGTCTTGGATATCCAAAGCGCGTCGCGGGCTTGCTGGCTAGTCACAGCACGGCCGAACGCGCTATTGAAATAAATGTAGCTCGCTCCCGCTACTAGACAAGAGCGGGAGCGAGCTACATTTATTCCAATAGCACGAACGGGCGGGCTGTCACTAGCCAGCAAGCCCAAAAAGCGCTTTGGATATCCAAGACTCGCTCAGTAGATCCTGGAGCGGAGTCCAACGTTACACTGCAAAATCGGAAAATACTTTTAATTTTCGAAGTTACCACTTAAATAATGTTATATAATTCTGCACTGTGTGCAGAATTATATCACATTATTCGGAACCTTTACTGTCCCTTTAAGGGAAATTAAACTCAATTTTTTTCTTTCATTATTCAGATAGATAATACAATTTCCTTCCTAAGATAAGGAAAGTTCATGGCTTCATTCCTTACTGTTGGGAAATACAACACCTGGCCACCAGGAGGAGGCAAAGACACCCCAGCCAAAGGCTTAAATATCCCTCCCACTTCCTCACTGCCCCTGTCATTCTTTGCCTTTCGTCACAATAGAAGGTGGCAGGGAAGTGTCAGAAGATTAGGAGAGTCCTGAAAAAAGGGTATCTGCCCTTCAAGATAGGACTGGAGTTTTAAGTAGTCATGTCAATCTCTCAGTGAGAGTATTGATGAAAGTTAGAGTCTGGAGATGCAGGGAAATTTTTTCTGCGAAACCATCCAGACTACTGCTAACAGCTCCTAAGCAATCAGTGTTGACGAGTTTCACTGTCTGCTTTCTCTCACTCAAGTCCATGTCAGGAGCGCTGCTTTAAGACTGCCACACTTGAAAGGCTGTGTTCTGTTCCACAGCTCTGATCCTGGAGGTAAGATCGTCAATTTTTTACACATAAAATGCTATAACCTCGTTTATACCTTGATAGGATCCAGGGTTAATATCCTGTGAGGGGGTTTATTGAACAGTTGGGGTTAATTAATTAGTGTATTAATAATTTACATGCTGCTTTGTGTGATATTATTTTCTGGGCTCATAGACTGTGTGTTTTTGGCTGGAACAAACAGGTTTCACTCGTTTTTGAAAGTGTTGCACAGCTCCTATTAACTTGCTGTACTTTTCATAGCATGTGGTCTATGTTCATTTCCTCCATTCCGGCAGAGACTTCAACCTGAGGAGAGCGTTTCCTCTGTTAAATGTCTGAGTCTAGGAGGTGGTGAGTGCCACAGCCATTAAATAAAAAAAAGGTTTTTATTTGTGTCCTTCTATGGGTATAACCTGAGCTATGGAGGACTCTGACATGTTAGAAGGTACTTCTTCTGTACTAAATCATACCTGTTTATATTGTGAGGAGGCCGTGGTTTTCCCGCCCACTCAATTATGTTCCACATGCCGTTATAAAGTCTAAGAAGAGAGACAACTCTGCTAAGGCTATTAGTCCCTCTGAGTCGTCTACCACTCAGGACTCGGCGTCCCATAAGATTACTACCATTGCTACATGATCCACTCCACATGCAGTTCCCGTAGCACATCTAATCCTCTATCCTGGGGGGGGCCTTCATCCTGCGGACTTTGCCACGCAGTTACAAACGGTGGTGTCTGCGGCCCTCAGTGCATTACCTCGCTCTAACAAACGCAAGAGAAAGGTTAAACATAGCTCTCCTGACCCAGAGTCATCTAAATATTTATTGGATTTAGCTATTATGTCCCAGCTATCCGATGATGAGTTAACCTCTGTAGCTTCAGAGGGTCAAAGTCCTTATCGTCTAAGCCTCCTGCTGCGGAGGAACCGTCCTTTAGATTTAAAATTGAGCACTTGCATTTTTTTATTAAAGGAGGTTCTGTCTACGTTAGAGGTTCCAGATGCCACGCTGCCTGAAGAACCTATGATACCTAAATTAGACAGAGTTTACGAAGACAGGAAAGTTCCTTTGATTTTTCCTGTGTCGGTTAAAATGGCGAACATTTTTAACAACAAAAGAATTGGATCTTCCTTTTCCCCCCTCTTCTACTTTTTAAAAAGTTGTTCCCGGTCCAGGACACTCAACTGGATTTGTGGGGCACAATTCCTAAGGTGAATGGTGCTCTCTCTATGCTTGCTAAACATACTACTATACCTCTTGAGGATAGTTCTTCGTTCAGAGAGCCGATGGATAAGAAAATGGAAACCTTTCTGAGAAAGATGTTTCAACATACAGGATTTTTATTTCA